>NC_139984.1:962500-1508306 GCF_963993115.1 Abramis brama | reverse complement strand
TGGCGAGATTTTCGGGTATTTGGGATTTTCTGAAAAACCTACTTTTGCACAGTAGTCCTGGGTTGTTTGCCCAATCTGACCCAAACCGGTGCAGAAAGATTCTCTGGAGTCTGACTGCCAACAGCGACCGGAAAAAAAGCGGGAATTTCGATTCCCTTCGGCGACGGGACGCCAAAACGTTGGCAGTGGGCGAGGCCGGCTTTACTTAAATGGCTATAACTCTCCGACGATTGTCAAAGAGACAATTACAGCCAAGTCGGTACACCTGTGCACGGGCTCAGCCTGTGGTCACGTGAAAAGGGATGTGGCGACTGGCCACCTGTAAACAGAAAAAAAAAACGACTGTGTATCACGTGATTTTTCACACGTGCACAAGGTATTCATACCACACGATAGAACTCCTCATTCTGAACAACTTTGGACCACTGCTGTCAATCAAAGCGTTCGTTAAATACTGGAGATTATTTGAAGAATGAAAAAAAAAAAAAAACCCCCCCCCCCCAAAAACCAACAAGCCTACTTTCGCAGATTGGTCCCATCAGAAGAAGAAAACAATAAAATAAAATAAAAACAAGTGGAGCTTTAACAATCTGCTCTTCTAACCAGTGCGTGTCCAGGGGAGAGCGCGAACGCAGTCCCCCACTACCATAAATTATGCAGTCGAGATTCCCACATTTGGGGAATTCGCAGGGGTCAGCACAACCGGAGTGCAATGGCCGAGCCTCGCCCTGGGTGAACCACCTTCCTGATCATGGTGTCTCCCCTGCCAGGTAAGTATGAATTCCCAGGCCTCCAGTCAGAGGCACCCTGTCCCTCCTCGCATTCCTCACCAACGGTTAGTAAAAGACTCCAAGAGATAAGAGAGACGTCAAAAATGTGCAGTGACGGGCTTCTTTTCTTTTTCTTTTTTTTTTTTGTTGCTTTCACGCCCTTTTTTTTTTTTGTTGCTTTCACGCCCCTTTTTTTTTTTTTTGCTTTCTACCTTTACCAGCATTGTATATGATCACCTGCGACACCCCTGCACAGCAACATAACACTACTTCCATGAACATCTGCTGTCACACAAGACTAGAAAACATGTCTTTCATTGAACACTTTAAGGGTGGGTGCACCGTTCCCAGAAGTACTGCAATACCGGGTCGATGCGTGGAGTGGACGGAGCAAGCCCCTGTTCCATCTCCCAGTTCCAAAAATCTATTTAATATATGGTGCCCGGGTAGGGCACGTATCAGATATTAAACTGATAAGAACAGATACTACACTTGATCTTAGCCAAAAGGCCGAGAAGCGATGACACAATGACGCCGAGGCGGGGGAGCCGGCAAAGGCCACGCCCACCTGGGCCGCGGCGAGAGAGGGCCTAAGGTCGCCGAGGGACAAGCTCACCGAAAATGGACCACAACAGAGTGCACAACGCGAGACACACTTTGGAGTGCAACCAGGGATTTTGGATGATTCATCATATCATCATGGTTCCAAAGCACGAAATGGCTCGTAACTCCTAAACCGTCGGTCGCAGACCCAAGTGTCTCACATCACCGGAATCCTTGGCTCGGGCCGAACGAGACGCACGCCTCGGATCGGGGGGTCGCGCTGGCGAGATTTTCGGGTATTTGGGATTTTCTGAAAAACCTACTTTTGCACAGTAGTCCTGGGTTGTTTGCCCAATCTGACCCAAACCGGTGCAGAAAGATTCTCTGGAGTCTGACTGCCAACAGCGACCGGAAAAAAAGCGGGAATTTCGATTCCCTTCGGCGACGGGACGCCAAAACGTTGGCAGTGGGCGAGGCCGGCTTTACTTAAATGGCTATAACTCTCCGACGATTGTCAAAGAGACAATTACAGCCAAGTCGGTACACCTGTGCACGGGCTCAGCCTGTGGTCACGTGAAAAGGGATGTGGCGACTGGCCACCTGTAAACAGAAAAAAAAAACGACTGTGTATCACGTGATTTTTCACACGTGCACAAGGTATTCATACCACACGATAGAACTCCTCATTCTGAACAACTTTGGACCACTGCTGTCAATCAAAGCGTTCGTTAAATACTGGAGATTATTTGAAGAATGAAAAAAAAAAAAAAAACCCCCCCCCCCCAAAAACCAACAAGCCTACTTTCGCAGATTGGTCCCATCAGAAGAAGAAAACAATAAAATAAAATAAAAACAAGTGGAGCTTTAACAATCTGCTCTTCTAACCAGTGCGTGTCCAGGGGAGAGCGCGAACGCAGTCCCCCACTACCATAAATTATGCAGTCGAGATTCCCACATTTGGGGAATTCGCAGGGGTCAGCACAACCGGAGTGCAATGGCCGAGCCTCGCCCTGGGTGAACCACCTTCCTGATCATGGTGTCTCCCCTGCCAGGTAAGTATGAATTCCCAGGCCTCCAGTCAGAGGCACCCTGTCCCTCCTCGCATTCCTCACCAACGGTTAGTAAAAGACTCCAAGAGATAAGAGAGACGTCAAAAATGTGCAGTGACGGGCTTCTTTTCTTTTTCTTTTTTTTTTTTGTTGCTTTCACGCCCTTTTTTTGTTTGTTGCTTTCACGCCCCTTTTTTTTTTTTTTGCTTTCTACCTTTACCAGCATTGTATATGATCACCTGCGACACCCCTGCACAGCAACATAACACTACTTCCATGAACATCTGCTGTCACACAAGACTAGAAAACATGTCTTTCATTGAACACTTTAAGGGTGGGTGCACCGTTCCCAGAAGTACTGCAATACCGGGTCGATGCGTGGAGTGGACGGAGCAAGCCCCTGTTCCATCTCCCAGTTCCAAAAATCAATTTAATATATGGTGCCCGGGTAGGGCACGTATCAGATATTAAACTGATAAGAACAGATACTACACTTGATCTTAGCCAAAAGGCCGAGAAGCGATGACACAATGACGCCGAGGCGGGGGAGCCGGCAAAGGCCACGCCCACCTGGGCCGCGGCGAGAGAGGGCCTAAGGTCGCCGAGGGACAAGCTCACCGAAAATGGACCACAACAGAGTGCACAACGCGAGACACACTTTGGAGTGCAACCAGGGATTTTGGATGATTCATCATATCATCATGGTTCCAAAGCACGAAATGGCTCGTAACTCCTAAACCGTCGGTCGCAGACCCAAGTGTCTCACATCACCGGAATCCTTGGCTCGGGCCGAACGAGACGCACGCCTCGGATCGGGGGGTCGCGCTGGCGAGATTTTCGGGTATTTGGGATTTTCTGAAAAACCTACTTTTGCACAGTAGTCCTGGGTTGTTTGCCCAATCTGACCCAAACCGGTGCAGAAAGATTCTCTGGAGTCTGACTGCCAACAGCGACCGGAAAAAAAGCGGGAATTTCGATTCCCTTCGGCGACGGGACGCCAAAACGTTGGCAGTGGGCGAGGCCGGCTTTACTTAAATGGCTATAACTCTCCGACGATTGTCAAAGAGACAATTACAGCCAAGTCGGTACACCTGTGCACGGGCTCAGCCTGTGGTCACGTGAAAAGGGATGTGGCGACTGGCCACCTGTAAACAGAAAAAAAAAACGACTGTGTATCACGTGATTTTTCACACGTGCACAAGGTATTCATACCACACGATAGAACTCCTCATTCTGAACAACTTTGGACCACTGCTGTCAATCAAAGCGTTCGTTAAATACTGGAGATTATTTGAAGAATGAAAAAAAAAAAAAAAACCCCCCCCCCCCAAAAACCAACAAGCCTACTTTCGCAGATTGGTCCCATCAGAAGAAGAAAACAATAAAATAAAATAAAAACAAGTGGAGCTTTAACAATCTGCTCTTCTAACCAGTGCGTGTCCAGGGGAGAGCGCGAACGCAGTCCCCCACTACCATAAATTATGCAGTCGAGATTCCCACATTTGGGGAATTCGCAGGGGTCAGCACAACCGGAGTGCAATGGCCGAGCCTCGCCCTGGGTGAACCACCTTCCTGATCATGGTGTCTCCCCTGCCAGGTAAGTATGAATTCCCAGGCCTCCAGTCAGAGGCACCCTGTCCCTCCTCGCATTCCTCACCAACGGTTAGTAAAAGACTCCAAGAGATAAGAGAGACGTCAAAAATGTGCAGTGACGGGCTTCTTTTCTTTTTCTTTTTTTTTTTTGTTGCTTTCACGCCCTTTTTTTGTTTGTTGCTTTCACGCCCCTTTTTTTTTTTTTTGCTTTCTACCTTTACCAGCATTGTATATGATCACCTGCGACACCCCTGCACAGCAACATAACACTACTTCCATGAACATCTGCTGTCACACAAGACTAGAAAACATGTCTTTCATTGAACACTTTAAGGGTGGGTGCACCGTTCCCAGAAGTACTGCAATACCGGGTCGATGCGTGGAGTGGACGGAGCAAGCCCCTGTTCCATCTCCCAGTTCCAAAAATCAATTTAATATATGGTGCCCGGGTAGGGCACGTATCAGATATTAAACTGATAAGAACAGATACTACACTTGATCTTAGCCAAAAGGCCGAGAAGCGATGACACAATGACGCCGAGGCGGGGGAGCCGGCAAAGGCCACGCCCACCTGGGCCGCGGCGAGAGAGGGCCTAAGGTCGCCGAGGGACAAGCTCACCGAAAATGGACCACAACAGAGTGCACAACGCGAGACACACTTTGGAGTGCAACCAGGGATTTTGGATGATTCATCATATCATCATGGTTCCAAAGCACGAAATGGCTCGTAACTCCTAAACCGTCGGTCGCAGACCCAAGTGTCTCACATCACCGGAATCCTTGGCTCGGGCCGAACGAGACGCACGCCTCGGATCGGGGGGTCGCGCTGGCGAGATTTTCGGGTATTTGGGATTTTCTGAAAAACCTACTTTTGCACAGTAGTCCTGGGTTGTTTGCCCAATCTGACCCAAACCGGTGCAGAAAGATTCTCTGGAGTCTGACTGCCAACAGCGACCGGAAAAAAAGCGGGAATTTCGATTCCCTTCGGCGACGGGACGCCAAAACGTTGGCAGTGGGCGAGGCCGGCTTTACTTAAATGGCTATAACTCTCCGACGATTGTCAAAGAGACAATTACAGCCAAGTCGGTACACCTGTGCACGGGCTCAGCCTGTGGTCACGTGAAAAGGGATGTGGCGACTGGCCACCTGTAAACAGAAAAAAAAAACGACTGTGTATCACGTGATTTTTCACACGTGCACAAGGTATTCATACCACACGATAGAACTCCTCATTCTGAACAACTTTGGACCACTGCTGTCAATCAAAGCGTTCGTTAAATACTGGAGATTATTTGAAGAATGAAAAAAAAAAAAAAAACCCCCCCCCCCCAAAAACCAACAAGCCTACTTTCGCAGATTGGTCCCATCAGAAGAAGAAAACAATAAAATAAAATAAAAACAAGTGGAGCTTTAACAATCTGCTCTTCTAACCAGTGCGTGTCCAGGGGAGAGCGCGAACGCAGTCCCCCACTACCATAAATTATGCAGTCGAGATTCCCACATTTGGGGAATTCGCAGGGGTCAGCACAACCGGAGTGCAATGGCCGAGCCTCGCCCTGGGTGAACCACCTTCCTGATCATGGTGTCTCCCCTGCCAGGTAAGTATGAATTCCCAGGCCTCCAGTCAGAGGCACCCTGTCCCTCCTCGCATTCCTCACCAACGGTTAGTAAAAGACTCCAAGAGATAAGAGAGACGTCAAAAATGTGCAGTGACGGGCTTCTTTTCTTTTTCTTTTTTTTTTTTGTTGCTTTCACGCCCTTTTTTTGTTTGTTGCTTTCACGCCCCTTTTTTTTTTTTTTGCTTTCTACCTTTACCAGCATTGTATATGATCACCTGCGACACCCCTGCACAGCAACATAACACTACTTCCATGAACATCTGCTGTCACACAAGACTAGAAAACATGTCTTTCATTGAACACTTTAAGGGTGGGTGCACCGTTCCCAGAAGTACTGCAATACCGGGTCGATGCGTGGAGTGGACGGAGCAAGCCCCTGTTCCATCTCCCAGTTCCAAAAATCAATTTAATATATGGTGCCCGGGTAGGGCACGTATCAGATATTAAACTGATAAGAACAGATACTACACTTGATCTTAGCCAAAAGGCCGAGAAGCGATGACACAATGACGCCGAGGCGGGGGAGCCGGCAAAGGCCACGCCCACCTGGGCCGCGGCGAGAGAGGGCCTAAGGTCGCCGAGGGACAAGCTCACCGAAAATGGACCACAACAGAGTGCACAACGCGAGACACACTTTGGAGTGCAACCAGGGATTTTGGATGATTCATCATATCATCATGGTTCCAAAGCACGAAATGGCTCGTAACTCCTAAACCGTCGGTCGCAGACCCAAGTGTCTCACATCACCGGAATCCTTGGCTCGGGCCGAACGAGACGCACGCCTCGGATCGGGGGGTCGCGCTGGCGAGATTTTCGGGTATTTGGGATTTTCTGAAAAACCTACTTTTGCACAGTAGTCCTGGGTTGTTTGCCCAATCTGACCCAAACCGGTGCAGAAAGATTCTCTGGAGTCTGACTGCCAACAGCGACCGGAAAAAAAGCGGGAATTTCGATTCCCTTCGGCGACGGGACGCCAAAACGTTGGCAGTGGGCGAGGCCGGCTTTACTTAAATGGCTATAACTCTCCGACGATTGTCAAAGAGACAATTACAGCCAAGTCGGTACACCTGTGCACGGGCTCAGCCTGTGGTCACGTGAAAAGGGATGTGGCGACTGGCCACCTGTAAACAGAAAAAAAAAACGACTGTGTATCACGTGATTTTTCACACGTGCACAAGGTATTCATACCACACGATAGAACTCCTCATTCTGAACAACTTTGGACCACTGCTGTCAATCAAAGCGTTCGTTAAATACTGGAGATTATTTGAAGAATGAAAAAAAAAAAAAAAACCCCCCCCCCCCAAAAACCAACAAGCCTACTTTCGCAGATTGGTCCCATCAGAAGAAGAAAACAATAAAATAAAATAAAAACAAGTGGAGCTTTAACAATCTGCTCTTCTAACCAGTGCGTGTCCAGGGGAGAGCGCGAACGCAGTCCCCCACTACCATAAATTATGCAGTCGAGATTCCCACATTTGGGGAATTCGCAGGGGTCAGCACAACCGGAGTGCAATGGCCGAGCCTCGCCCTGGGTGAACCACCTTCCTGATCATGGTGTCTCCCCTGCCAGGTAAGTATGAATTCCCAGGCCTCCAGTCAGAGGCACCCTGTCCCTCCTCGCATTCCTCACCAACGGTTAGTAAAAGACTCCAAGAGATAAGAGAGACGTCAAAAATGTGCAGTGACGGGCTTCTTTTCTTTTTCTTTTTTTTTTTTGTTGCTTTCACGCCCTTTTTTTTTTTGTTGCTTTCACGCCCCTTTTTTTTTTTTTTGCTTTCTACCTTTACCAGCATTGTATATGATCACCTGCGACACCCCTGCACAGCAACATAACACTACTTCCATGAACATCTGCTGTCACACAAGACTAGAAAACATGTCTTTCATTGAACACTTTAAGGGTGGGTGCACCGTTCCCAGAAGTACTGCAATACCGGGTCGATGCGTGGAGTGGACGGAGCAAGCCCCTGTTCCATCTCCCAGTTCCAAAAATCAATTTAATATATGGTGCCCGGGTAGGGCACGTATCAGATATTAAACTGATAAGAACAGATACTACACTTGATCTTAGCCAAAAGGCCGAGAAGCGATGACACAATGACGCCGAGGCGGGGGAGCCGGCAAAGGCCACGCCCACCTGGGCCGCGGCGAGAGAGGGCCTAAGGTCGCCGAGGGACAAGCTCACCGAAAATGGACCACAACAGAGTGCACAACGCGAGACACACTTTGGAGTGCAACCAGGGATTTTGGATGATTCATCATATCATCATGGTTCCAAAGCACGAAATGGCTCGTAACTCCTAAACCGTCGGTCGCAGACCCAAGTGTCTCACATCACCGGAATCCTTGGCTCGGGCCGAACGAGACGCACGCCTCGGATCGGGGGGTCGCGCTGGCGAGATTTTCGGGTATTTGGGATTTTCTGAAAAACCTACTTTTGCACAGTAGTCCTGGGTTGTTTGCCCAATCTGACCCAAACCGGTGCAGAAAGATTCTCTGGAGTCTGACTGCCAACAGCGACCGGAAAAAAAGCGGGAATTTCGATTCCCTTCGGCGACGGGACGCCAAAACGTTGGCAGTGGGCGAGGCCGGCTTTACTTAAATGGCTATAACTCTCCGACGATTGTCAAAGAGACAATTACAGCCAAGTCGGTACACCTGTGCACGGGCTCAGCCTGTGGTCACGTGAAAAGGGATGTGGCGACTGGCCACCTGTAAACAGAAAAAAAAAACGACTGTGTATCACGTGATTTTTCACACGTGCACAAGGTATTCATACCACACGATAGAACTCCTCATTCTGAACAACTTTGGACCACTGCTGTCAATCAAAGCGTTCGTTAAATACTGGAGATTATTTGAAGAATGAAAAAAAAAAAAAAAACCCCCCCCCCCCAAAAACCAACAAGCCTACTTTCGCAGATTGGTCCCATCAGAAGAAGAAAACAATAAAATAAAATAAAAACAAGTGGAGCTTTAACAATCTGCTCTTCTAACCAGTGCGTGTCCAGGGGAGAGCGCGAACGCAGTCCCCCACTACCATAAATTATGCAGTCGAGATTCCCACATTTGGGGAATTCGCAGGGGTCAGCACAACCGGAGTGCAATGGCCGAGCCTCGCCCTGGGTGAACCACCTTCCTGATCATGGTGTCTCCCCTGCCAGGTAAGTATGAATTCCCAGGCCTCCAGTCAGAGGCACCCTGTCCCTCCTCGCATTCCTCACCAACGGTTAGTAAAAGACTCCAAGAGATAAGAGAGACGTCAAAAATGTGCAGTGACGGGCTTCTTTTCTTTTTCTTTTTTTTTTTTGTTGCTTTCACGCCCTTTTTTTGTTTGTTGCTTTCACGCCCCTTTTTTTTTTTTTTGCTTTCTACCTTTACCAGCATTGTATATGATCACCTGCGACACCCCTGCACAGCAACATAACACTACTTCCATGAACATCTGCTGTCACACAAGACTAGAAAACATGTCTTTCATTGAACACTTTAAGGGTGGGTGCACCGTTCCCAGAAGTACTGCAATACCGGGTCGATGCGTGGAGTGGACGGAGCAAGCCCCTGTTCCATCTCCCAGTTCCAAAAATCAATTTAATATATGGTGCCCGGGTAGGGCACGTATCAGATATTAAACTGATAAGAACAGATACTACACTTGATCTTAGCCAAAAGGCCGAGAAGCGATGACACAATGACGCCGAGGCGGGGGAGCCGGCAAAGGCCACGCCCACCTGGGCCGCGGCGAGAGAGGGCCTAAGGTCGCCGAGGGACAAGCTCACCGAAAATGGACCACAACAGAGTGCACAACGCGAGACACACTTTGGAGTGCAACCAGGGATTTTGGATGATTCATCATATCATCATGGTTCCAAAGCACGAAATGGCTCGTAACTCCTAAACCGTCGGTCGCAGACCCAAGTGTCTCACATCACCGGAATCCTTGGCTCGGGCCGAACGAGACGCACGCCTCGGATCGGGGGGTCGCGCTGGCGAGATTTTCGGGTATTTGGGATTTTCTGAAAAACCTACTTTTGCACAGTAGTCCTGGGTTGTTTGCCCAATCTGACCCAAACCGGTGCAGAAAGATTCTCTGGAGTCTGACTGCCAACAGCGACCGGAAAAAAAGCGGGAATTTCGATTCCCTTCGGCGACGGGACGCCAAAACGTTGGCAGTGGGCGAGGCCGGCTTTACTTAAATGGCTATAACTCTCCGACGATTGTCAAAGAGACAATTACAGCCAAGTCGGTACACCTGTGCACGGGCTCAGCCTGTGGTCACGTGAAAAGGGATGTGGCGACTGGCCACCTGTAAACAGAAAAAAAAAACGACTGTGTATCACGTGATTTTTCACACGTGCACAAGGTATTCATACCACACGATAGAACTCCTCATTCTGAACAACTTTGGACCACTGCTGTCAATCAAAGCGTTCGTTAAATACTGGAGATTATTTGAAGAATGAAAAAAAAAAAAAAAACCCCCCCCCCCCAAAAACCAACAAGCCTACTTTCGCAGATTGGTCCCATCAGAAGAAGAAAACAATAAAATAAAATAAAAACAAGTGGAGCTTTAACAATCTGCTCTTCTAACCAGTGCGTGTCCAGGGGAGAGCGCGAACGCAGTCCCCCACTACCATAAATTATGCAGTCGAGATTCCCACATTTGGGGAATTCGCAGGGGTCAGCACAACCGGAGTGCAATGGCCGAGCCTCGCCCTGGGTGAACCACCTTCCTGATCATGGTGTCTCCCCTGCCAGGTAAGTATGAATTCCCAGGCCTCCAGTCAGAGGCACCCTGTCCCTCCTCGCATTCCTCACCAACGGTTAGTAAAAGACTCCAAGAGATAAGAGAGACGTCAAAAATGTGCAGTGACGGGCTTCTTTTCTTTTTCTTTTTTTTTTTTGTTGCTTTCACGCCCTTTTTTTGTTTGTTGCTTTCACGCCCCTTTTTTTTTTTTTTGCTTTCTACCTTTACCAGCATTGTATATGATCACCTGCGACACCCCTGCACAGCAACATAACACTACTTCCATGAACATCTGCTGTCACACAAGACTAGAAAACATGTCTTTCATTGAACACTTTAAGGGTGGGTGCACCGTTCCCAGAAGTACTGCAATACCGGGTCGATGCGTGGAGTGGACGGAGCAAGCCCCTGTTCCATCTCCCAGTTCCAAAAATCAATTTAATATATGGTGCCCGGGTAGGGCACGTATCAGATATTAAACTGATAAGAACAGATACTACACTTGATCTTAGCCAAAAGGCCGAGAAGCGATGACACAATGACGCCGAGGCGGGGGAGCCGGCAAAGGCCACGCCCACCTGGGCCGCGGCGAGAGAGGGCCTAAGGTCGCCGAGGGACAAGCTCACCGAAAATGGACCACAACAGAGTGCACAACGCGAGACACACTTTGGAGTGCAACCAGGGATTTTGGATGATTCATCATATCATCATGGTTCCAAAGCACGAAATGGCTCGTAACTCCTAAACCGTCGGTCGCAGACCCAAGTGTCTCACATCACCGGAATCCTTGGCTCGGGCCGAACGAGACGCACGCCTCGGATCGGGGGGTCGCGCTGGCGAGATTTTCGGGTATTTGGGATTTTCTGAAAAACCTACTTTTGCACAGTAGTCCTGGGTTGTTTGCCCAATCTGACCCAAACCGGTGCAGAAAGATTCTCTGGAGTCTGACTGCCAACAGCGACCGGAAAAAAAGCGGGAATTTCGATTCCCTTCGGCGACGGGACGCCAAAACGTTGGCAGTGGGCGAGGCCGGCTTTACTTAAATGGCTATAACTCTCCGACGATTGTCAAAGAGACAATTACAGCCAAGTCGGTACACCTGTGCACGGGCTCAGCCTGTGGTCACGTGAAAAGGGATGTGGCGACTGGCCACCTGTAAACAGAAAAAAAAAACGACTGTGTATCACGTGATTTTTCACACGTGCACAAGGTATTCATACCACACGATAGAACTCCTCATTCTGAACAACTTTGGACCACTGCTGTCAATCAAAGCGTTCGTTAAATACTGGAGATTATTTGAAGAATGAAAAAAAAAAAAAAAACCCCCCCCCCCCAAAAACCAACAAGCCTACTTTCGCAGATTGGTCCCATCAGAAGAAGAAAACAATAAAATAAAATAAAAACAAGTGGAGCTTTAACAATCTGCTCTTCTAACCAGTGCGTGTCCAGGGGAGAGCGCGAACGCAGTCCCCCACTACCATAAATTATGCAGTCGAGATTCCCACATTTGGGGAATTCGCAGGGGTCAGCACAACCGGAGTGCAATGGCCGAGCCTCGCCCTGGGTGAACCACCTTCCTGATCATGGTGTCTCCCCTGCCAGGTAAGTATGAATTCCCAGGCCTCCAGTCAGAGGCACCCTGTCCCTCCTCGCATTCCTCACCAACGGTTAGTAAAAGACTCCAAGAGATAAGAGAGACGTCAAAAATGTGCAGTGACGGGCTTCTTTTCTTTTTCTTTTTTTTTTTTGTTGCTTTCACGCCCTTTTTTTGTTTGTTGCTTTCACGCCCCTTTTTTTTTTTTTTGCTTTCTACCTTTACCAGCATTGTATATGATCACCTGCGACACCCCTGCACAGCAACATAACACTACTTCCATGAACATCTGCTGTCACACAAGACTAGAAAACATGTCTTTCATTGAACACTTTAAGGGTGGGTGCACCGTTCCCAGAAGTACTGCAATACCGGGTCGATGCGTGGAGTGGACGGAGCAAGCCCCTGTTCCATCTCCCAGTTCCAAAAATCAATTTAATATATGGTGCCCGGGTAGGGCACGTATCAGATATTAAACTGATAAGAACAGATACTACACTTGATCTTAGCCAAAAGGCCGAGAAGCGATGACACAATGACGCCGAGGCGGGGGAGCCGGCAAAGGCCACGCCCACCTGGGCCGCGGCGAGAGAGGGCCTAAGGTCGCCGAGGGACAAGCTCACCGAAAATGGACCACAACAGAGTGCACAACGCGAGACACACTTTGGAGTGCAACCAGGGATTTTGGATGATTCATCATATCATCATGGTTCCAAAGCACGAAATGGCTCGTAACTCCTAAACCGTCGGTCGCAGACCCAAGTGTCTCACATCACCGGAATCCTTGGCTCGGGCCGAACGAGACGCACGCCTCGGATCGGGGGGTCGCGCTGGCGAGATTTTCGGGTATTTGGGATTTTCTGAAAAACCTACTTTTGCACAGTAGTCCTGGGTTGTTTGCCCAATCTGACCCAAACCGGTGCAGAAAGATTCTCTGGAGTCTGACTGCCAACAGCGACCGGAAAAAAAGCGGGAATTTCGATTCCCTTCGGCGACGGGACGCCAAAACGTTGGCAGTGGGCGAGGCCGGCTTTACTTAAATGGCTATAACTCTCCGACGATTGTCAAAGAGACAATTACAGCCAAGTCGGTACACCTGTGCACGGGCTCAGCCTGTGGTCACGTGAAAAGGGATGTGGCGACTGGCCACCTGTAAACAGAAAAAAAAAACGACTGTGTATCACGTGATTTTTCACACGTGCACAAGGTATTCATACCACACGATAGAACTCCTCATTCTGAACAACTTTGGACCACTGCTGTCAATCAAAGCGTTCGTTAAATACTGGAGATTATTTGAAGAATGAAAAAAAAAAAAAAAACCCCCCCCCCCCAAAAACCAACAAGCCTACTTTCGCAGATTGGTCCCATCAGAAGAAGAAAACAATAAAATAAAATAAAAACAAGTGGAGCTTTAACAATCTGCTCTTCTAACCAGTGCGTGTCCAGGGGAGAGCGCGAACGCAGTCCCCCACTACCATAAATTATGCAGTCGAGATTCCCACATTTGGGGAATTCGCAGGGGTCAGCACAACCGGAGTGCAATGGCCGAGCCTCGCCCTGGGTGAACCACCTTCCTGATCATGGTGTCTCCCCTGCCAGGTAAGTATGAATTCCCAGGCCTCCAGTCAGAGGCACCCTGTCCCTCCTCGCATTCCTCACCAACGGTTAGTAAAAGACTCCAAGAGATAAGAGAGACGTCAAAAATGTGCAGTGACGGGCTTCTTTTCTTTTTCTTTTTTTTTTTTGTTGCTTTCACGCCCTTTTTTTGTTTGTTGCTTTCACGCCCCTTTTTTTTTTTTTTGCTTTCTACCTTTACCAGCATTGTATATGATCACCTGCGACACCCCTGCACAGCAACATAACACTACTTCCATGAACATCTGCTGTCACACAAGACTAGAAAACATGTCTTTCATTGAACACTTTAAGGGTGGGTGCACCGTTCCCAGAAGTACTGCAATACCGGGTCGATGCGTGGAGTGGACGGAGCAAGCCCCTGTTCCATCTCCCAGTTCCAAAAATCAATTTAATATATGGTGCCCGGGTAGGGCACGTATCAGATATTAAACTGATAAGAACAGATTTTTTTTCTTTTGAACAGTTTTATTGTCACAATTTTGACAACTTACAAACAAACTAAATACATTACATTACATTTAAAAACACAGTGGGATCATTAAAAAACAAGATTGTGTATGTATGTGTGTTTTGTTTTCAAAGTCCTTGTGTTTGTGTTTTGTTTGTAGATTTCAAAAAAAGTCTTTGTGATGGTGGTGTTGTTAATATACATCAAAAGAAAAAAGGACATTTTTCAGAGGATAAAAACAATCTTAAAAAATAAAATAAAATAAATAACACTATAAAATGCTAAAAAAGGAAGTCTTCTGTTGTGCAGGACCGGGGTGAGTCCTTATCAAGTTTTCCATCACTCCTTTCTCCGGAACAGGCAACCGGCCCAGCGCTTCCAGTGCTCAGCGGAGGTCCCCTCCCTCCGGCCCGCTGGCCCGCTGTTCCCGTAGCCGGAGTTGGTGAGGGTGCATCTACGGGCAGCCAGGTACGGGGGTGGCCGGGACCTCTTCCGTGCGACCCCAGCCCCCTCATCCGAATAACGACGTCCGGCGCCTCCTGCAGCGTTGATGTTACTAGTTGCTCGCACGCGTGGAGGGGCACCGTAACGCGTTTCCCCACCAGCAGGTTTCTGGTGGTCCAGATGGCATCCTTGATGTGGTTGAGGGTGAGCCAGAGCGAGGTAAATTGTTGTGCTGTCAGCTCCTTCAAGCCCTGACTCACCCCCAGGATGGCGAGCTTGTAGTCCATCTGGACCCCACCCGCTGGCAGGCACGGGAAAACCAGGGGGCTGGTCCTGGCCCACAGGTCCCGCGCAGCACCGCACTCCCAGAGCAGATGTCGTACGGTCTCCGGGCGATTGCACCCGGACCGTGGGCAGGTTGAGTCTTTGGCCATGCCTCTGGAGTGCATAACCGCCCTGACTGGGAGGATCTCATGGGCCACCATCCACGCTAGGTCCTTATGCCTGTTCCGGAGAGCAGGGTGGGCAGCGTTCCTCCAAATTTGCTTGGCCTCACCAAGGGTGAGGCCTGGGATTGGACTCACTGATTCCCGGTCCTGCACAAAAGAGGCAAGAGCCTTGTGGTTTGTTAAAACTGTAACATCTAAATCCTCTAAAACATGCTTCTTTAAGAACTTCTTGATAAAACTGTATTCTTTTGGGAGGTTAAAAGACACAGGGGTTGTCAAGTCTACTGGTAAAAGTTTTAAGAATCTTAAGTAAGACCCCATCCAAAATCGTGCGAAGGCTGCCGTTTTGTTTTCTTTGGATGGGGTCACGGCATATCTAATGTGAAGGGCGGTAAAAATGCTGCCTAAAAACAAGTGGGGGTCTGGGAGGCCTTTTCCACCATTTTCTGGTCTCCTCTTGACCACCTCCCTCTTCAATCTTTCCCACTTGGACCCCCACAGGAAATAAAACACCGCCCTCTCTAGGTTCCTCAGGAATTTCCTAGGTGGGGTAAAAACAGAACAGACAAGTGACATTAGAGGTAAAATGACGGCTTTAAAAATTAAAACTTTACCTTCCAAAGTCATCTGTCGTAGTCCCCAAAATCCCAGTCTTTTCTTAGCTTTCCCTAGCAAGTCAGTCCAGTTTTCATGTCCACCCCCTTCCTTGTCGAATTTAACTCCTAAAATCTTAAAATCGGTGTCCTTAAAATCTACATCAAGTCCATCTGTGTCTGTCTCGTCCCACGGTCCGAAGAGCAGGGCCTCGGACTTGTTTCTGTTGAGTTTGGCGCCCGAGGCCCGACCGTACCAGTCAGTCAAGTCCATTGCTCTTCGTATGGATAAAATGTCCGTGGCTAAAAGAGTGATGTCGTCCATGTATAAAACACACGTTGCTGTCAGTCCGCCGGTCCCAGGTATGTCTAGTCCTTTAATCCATGTATCCCTTCTCAAGATCTGTGCCAGTGGCTCAATACAAGCCACATACAGCAGGGGAGATAAAGGACACCCCTGACGGACGCCGCTGTGGATATTTACAGCTTTGGAAAGATGCCCATTTACCAAAATTTTGCTGTCTAAGCCCTCGTACAGCAATTCCACCCAGGCGATAAACCTCTCTGGAAACCCCATTTTTTGCAGTACCTGAAAGAGGTACTGGTGCGAGACTCGGTCAAATGCTTTTTCAAAATCTAAATTTAGGGCTACAAGCCGGATGTTTCTGTCTCTCGCATAACAGATGGCATCTCTAATCAGCACTAAGCTGTCTGTTATCTTTCTTCTGGGCACAGCGCAGGCTTGATCCGGGTGGATTACGTCCTCTAAAACAGTCGACATTCGTGTAGCTAAAACTTTACTAAAAAGTTTGCAATCAAAATTTAAGAGTGTGATAGGTCTCCAGTTTTTTAAGTCAGTCCGGTCACCTTTTTTGTATAGTAAAGAAACTATCCCTGTTCTAAAACTGTCCGGAAGTCTGTCAAGGGTCTCAAAGTCTTTAAAAATAGTCAATAATTCGTGAGCTAAAATATCCCAAAAGGTGAGATAAAACTCCAGGGGGAGTCCATCTGCCCCTGGGGACTTCCCCCTCTTAAAACCTTTTAGTGCTTTTTGAGTTTCTAAAAGGGTAAAATCTTGGATTAAAAGCTCATTTGGACTATTTACTTTCTTGACTAAAAAATTTAAAACTTCCTTTAGAGTGGTTTCATGTACTTCTTTTGGGCTATATAGCTCCTGGTAAAAATTTTCAACCCCTTTTAAAATTTCACGTGTTGTTTTTACATCCCTCCCTTCTACTTTTACACTAGTCATAGCCCCTCCCCTTGTTAATATCTTTTTAAAAAAATATCTAGTACATTTTTCGCCTTCTTCTATCTCTCTCTCTTTACTTCTTAAAATAACCCCTTTACTTTGAAAACTGGATAAAACTAACATTTCTTTTTTGACCTCTTTGATTTCATCATTAAAATCAAAACCATTATTGAAAAGATTAAAATATCTTTGTAGTCTTTTTTGCAGCCCCATCATGTGTCTCTTTTCCCTATTCTTCTTGTCCCTTCCTACTTTCATAAAAAACTGTCTTGTCCGGTCCTTTACCATCTCCCACCACTGTGCATGTGTATCGTAAAAGTCTTGGAGGGTCTGCCATTGGCTGAACTGCTCCCTATATTCCCTAACTACATCCTCGTCTTCTAAAAGGGAGCAGTTCAGCTTCCACAGCCCTCCCCCTACAGTCACACCTGTGGGTAGTGAAAGGGTGGAAGATAGCATTAAGTGGTCAGAAAAGAAGAGGGGGGTCGCTGTAGCATCGGTTGGCGGGCAATCTCTTGTAAAAATATAGTCGATGCGAGAGGCTTTGGCACCATCACTACTGAACCAAGTGTAGCCCTCCTCTCTTTGATGCAATTTTTTAAAACAGTCGACTAATTTAAAATCTCTTACTAAGCCCTGTAATAAAACCGTTGTCTTATCGACCTTAAAATCCTCTCCTACCCTCTTCCTATCTTTTTTTGATAAAACACAGTTAAAATCCCCTGCCACCACTAGGGGAGCCCTACCTAACATGTGGGGCTGCAAGTCTTCTAAAAGCTCATACCTTTCATTTTTTCCTGTAAAACCATACACGTTAAGAACATTTAAATCTCTACCTAAAAAATTTAGATTTGCTAAAAGAGCCCGCCCTTCCCTCACCACCGTGCTGCCCTTCACCAAGATATGGGGATTTTTAATTAAAATAGCAACACCGTCATTTTTATTTTGGTTTGATCCACTCCATAAGGAGGGACCAGGGAACCATAGCTCCTCCATCTTGGTATACCTAGTTAAAAAGGGCAAAGCACACTCTTGTATTAAAAACAAATCTGATTTACAAGTATTTAAAAAGGATAAAATGCTCTGTGCTCGTATGGTGGACCTCACACTTCTTACATTGATGGTTGAGATAGTGAGGGCCATGAGCAGTATGATTAAAAAGGTATGAGACATTTAAAACAGGAGACAATAAAAGACTACAATAAAATAATTAAAATCATGTGACGTCTTGTTGCATTTGCCTTTCCTTTCTCCCAGAAGGACTGGGGTCAGGAAGGCAAATGCTTACCACCTCTGGGGCTACAGAGGAAACCTCTTGCAGCTCTTTCGGCGATGATGTTCTTAGCTTTACGTGCAAAAAGGATACCTCATTTGGGGATTCTAGGGGCCACATACGTTGCGGATCTTCCAGAAGGGAACTATCCGAACGATGTGCTGCCCTAGCCTTTTTCTCCTCTGTTTCAAACAGAGGAGATCCCGCAGGCCTTTTTTGCACCTGAGCATTTGGGAGTGAAAGCTCGGTTTCACTCCCACTGGTTTCCACACACACATCTGGGACCGTTTCTAGAGAGGAAGCTGTTTCTTCCTCTGTCTCCTCTCCTTCCTTGTCTTTCTCAGTGGTGGTGACTTTCGTTTGAGTTTGAATATTTGACTCTGCCCCTGTGGCCGCCCCACTTCCTTCCTCTAGCCCAATCCCTGAGGCTGGCAGGAGATTTGAAATTCCCGCCAAAACCTCAGGGACCACCTCCTCCTTCCTTTGTTCTTTTGTTTGGTGTGCTTGTGGGGCGGCCATTTTTAGCTTGTTGGCAAAACTTTTAGGGCAGTCTCTGTAGAGATGGGTTGATTCTCCACAAAGATTGCACCGCCTGCCATTGGTACATTTTTCAAAACTGTGACCAATTTCTTTGCACTTCCCACATACTAATTCTTGGCATGCCTCGGCAAGATGCCCCACTCTTCCACATTTCCTACACAACTTAGGCATCCCTTGATAGTGTATGTAGCCTCTGTTTTCTCCCAGCACAATCATAGAAGGCAGATGTTTCAGGCCTTGGTAGCCCCCAGCATCTTCCCATTGCTTAATGGGAATCCGCCAGGAGCAATTCCAAATGCCATCCTCATCTAGCACTTTGACAGGCTGACTTCTAACAGTGCAAAATCTACCCAGCCAGACACAAATATCATCTCCAGTCACAGTTTCATTGAACATCCTGACAATCACAGTTTTAAGTGTGTTATCAGAAAGTTTCTCCACCGTGAACATGGAGAACTGGGCCTTAACAGTTTCAAACCGTTGCCAAAAATCATTAAGAAGGGAGGCAGCCTTAAAGCTCAAATCAAATCCCTTGTTTAGGGGCAGAGTCATCAAACAATTCAAGTCATCAGGCTTAAAATGTAAGGTCTTTTGGATCAGCTTCCTGGAAAAATCCAAGCGGGACATACCCAGGAGCTTCCCCTCAACCTCTCTGAATATAAAACGCACGCTGTGGTGCCTCCGTATGCCGGCACGGGCAGCCGACATGATGGAGGCACCGACAGCCTAAAAGGTTTAAAACTATACAATAAATAAATAAATAATTAGAAGAAAGACCAGATAAAAGGATAAAAAAAAAAAGGTCTTACCTTAAAACTGTAAAATCCAAAGGCAACAAGTACAATTTACCTCCTGGAAAGTGTGGGGCCCGGGACACAAGTGATCTCGAGCCAAGAACCTCCAAGAGGCGATCGCTGTCTCCACCTGACGACCAGATACTTGATCTTAGCCAAAAGGCCGAGAAGCGATGACACAATGACGCCGAGGCGGGGGAGCCGGCAAAGGCCACGCCCACCTGGGCCGCGGCGAGAGAGGGCCTAAGGTCGCCGAGGGACAAGCTCACCGAAAATGGACCACAACAGAGTGCACAACGCGAGACACACTTTGGAGTGCAACCAGGGATTTTGGATGATTCATCATATCATCATGGTTCCAAAGCACGAAATGGCTCGTAACTCCTAAACCGTCGGTCGCAGACCCAAGTGTCTCACATCACCGGAATCCTTGGCTCGGGCCGAACGAGACGCACGCCTCGGATCGGGGGGTCGCGCTGGCGAGATTTTCGGGTATTTGGGATTTTCTGAAAAACCTACTTTTGCACAGTAGTCCTGGGTTGTTTGCCCAATCTGACCCAAACCGGTGCAGAAAGATTCTCTGGAGTCTGACTGCCAACAGCGACCGGAAAAAAAGCGGGAATTTCGATTCCCTTCGGCGACGGGACGCCAAAACGTTGGCAGTGGGCGAGGCCGGCTTTACTTAAATGGCTATAACTCTCCGACGATTGTCAAAGAGACAATTACAGCCAAGTCGGTACACCTGTGCACGGGCTCAGCCTGTGGTCACGTGAAAAGGGATGTGGCGACTGGCCACCTGTAAACAGAAAAAAAAAACGACTGTGTATCACGTGATTTTTCACACGTGCACAAGGTATTCATACCACACGATAGAACTCCTCATTCTGAACAACTTTGGACCACTGCTGTCAATCAAAGCGTTCGTTAAATACTGGAGATTATTTGAAGAATGAAAAAAAAAAAAAAAACCCCCCCCCCCAAAAACCAACAAGCCTACTTTCGCAGATTGGTCCCATCAGAAGAAGAAAACAATAAAATAAAATAAAAACAAGTGGAGCTTTAACAATCTGCTCTTCTAACCAGTGCGTGTCCAGGGGAGAGCGCGAACGCAGTCCCCCACTACCATAAATTATGCAGTCGAGATTCCCACATTTGGGGAATTCGCAGGGGTCAGCACAACCGGAGTGCAATGGCCGAGCCTCGCCCTGGGTGAACCACCTTCCTGATCATGGTGTCTCCCCTGCCAGGTAAGTATGAATTCCCAGGCCTCCAGTCAGAGGCACCCTGTCCCTCCTCGCATTCCTCACCAACGGTTAGTAAAAGACTCCAAGAGATAAGAGAGACGTCAAAAATGTGCAGTGACGGGCTTCTTTTCTTTTTCTTTTTTTTTTTTGTTGCTTTCACGCCCTTTTTTTTTTTGTTGCTTTCACGCCCCTTTTTTTTTTTTTTGCTTTCTACCTTTACCAGCATTGTATATGATCACCTGCGACACCCCTGCACAGCAACATAACACTACTTCCATGAACATCTGCTGTCACACAAGACTAGAAAACATGTCTTTCATTGAACACTTTAAGGGTGGGTGCACCGTTCCCAGAAGTACTGCAATACCGGGTCGATGCGTGGAGTGGACGGAGCAAGCCCCTGTTCCATCTCCCAGTTCCAAAAATCAATTTAATATATGGTGCCCGGGTAGGGCACGTATCAGATATTAAACTGATAAGAACAGATACTACACTTGATCTTAGCCAAAAGGCCGAGAAGCGATGACACAATGACGCCGAGGCGGGGGAGCCGGCAAAGGCCACGCCCACCTGGGCCGCGGCGAGAGAGGGCCTAAGGTCGCCGAGGGACAAGCTCACCGAAAATGGACCACAACAGAGTGCACAACGCGAGACACACTTTGGAGTGCAACCAGGGATTTTGGATGATTCATCATATCATCATGGTTCCAAAGCACGAAATGGCTCGTAACTCCTAAACCGTCGGTCGCAGACCCAAGTGTCTCACATCACCGGAATCCTTGGCTCGGGCCGAACGAGACGCACGCCTCGGATCGGGGGGTCGCGCTGGCGAGATTTTCGGGTATTTGGGATTTTCTGAAAAACCTACTTTTGCACAGTAGTCCTGGGTTGTTTGCCCAATCTGACCCAAACCGGTGCAGAAAGATTCTCTGGAGTCTGACTGCCAACAGCGACCGGAAAAAAAGCGGGAATTTCGATTCCCTTCGGCGACGGGACGCCAAAACGTTGGCAGTGGGCGAGGCCGGCTTTACTTAAATGGCTATAACTCTCCGACGATTGTCAAAGAGACAATTACAGCCAAGTCGGTACACCTGTGCACGGGCTCAGCCTGTGGTCACGTGAAAAGGGATGTGGCGACTGGCCACCTGTAAACAGAAAAAAAAAACGACTGTGTATCACGTGATTTTTCACACGTGCACAAGGTATTCATACCACACGATAGAACTCCTCATTCTGAACAACTTTGGACCACTGCTGTCAATCAAAGCGTTCGTTAAATACTGGAGATTATTTGAAGAATGAAAAAAAAAAAAAAAACCCCCCCCCCCCAAAAACCAACAAGCCTACTTTCGCAGATTGGTCCCATCAGAAGAAGAAAACAATAAAATAAAATAAAAACAAGTGGAGCTTTAACAATCTGCTCTTCTAACCAGTGCGTGTCCAGGGGAGAGCGCGAACGCAGTCCCCCACTACCATAAATTATGCAGTCGAGATTCCCACATTTGGGGAATTCGCAGGGGTCAGCACAACCGGAGTGCAATGGCCGAGCCTCGCCCTGGGTGAACCACCTTCCTGATCATGGTGTCTCCCCTGCCAGGTAAGTATGAATTCCCAGGCCTCCAGTCAGAGGCACCCTGTCCCTCCTCGCATTCCTCACCAACGGTTAGTAAAAGACTCCAAGAGATAAGAGAGACGTCAAAAATGTGCAGTGACGGGCTTCTTTTCTTTTTCTTTTTTTTTTTTGTTGCTTTCACGCCCTTTTTTTGTTTGTTGCTTTCACGCCCCTTTTTTTTTTTTTTGCTTTCTACCTTTACCAGCATTGTATATGATCACCTGCGACACCCCTGCACAGCAACATAACACTACTTCCATGAACATCTGCTGTCACACAAGACTAGAAAACATGTCTTTCATTGAACACTTTAAGGGTGGGTGCACCGTTCCCAGAAGTACTGCAATACCGGGTCGATGCGTGGAGTGGACGGAGCAAGCCCCTGTTCCATCTCCCAGTTCCAAAAATCAATTTAATATATGGTGCCCGGGTAGGGCACGTATCAGATATTAAACTGATAAGAACAGATACTACACTTGATCTTAGCCAAAAGGCCGAGAAGCGATGACACAATGACGCCGAGGCGGGGGAGCCGGCAAAGGCCACGCCCACCTGGGCCGCGGCGAGAGAGGGCCTAAGGTCGCCGAGGGACAAGCTCACCGAAAATGGACCACAACAGAGTGCACAACGCGAGACACACTTTGGAGTGCAACCAGGGATTTTGGATGATTCATCATATCATCATGGTTCCAAAGCACGAAATGGCTCGTAACTCCTAAACCGTCGGTCGCAGACCCAAGTGTCTCACATCACCGGAATCCTTGGCTCGGGCCGAACGAGACGCACGCCTCGGATCGGGGGGTCGCGCTGGCGAGATTTTCGGGTATTTGGGATTTTCTGAAAAACCTACTTTTGCACAGTAGTCCTGGGTTGTTTGCCCAATCTGACCCAAACCGGTGCAGAAAGATTCTCTGGAGTCTGACTGCCAACAGCGACCGGAAAAAAAGCGGGAATTTCGATTCCCTTCGGCGACGGGACGCCAAAACGTTGGCAGTGGGCGAGGCCGGCTTTACTTAAATGGCTATAACTCTCCGACGATTGTCAAAGAGACAATTACAGCCAAGTCGGTACACCTGTGCACGGGCTCAGCCTGTGGTCACGTGAAAAGGGATGTGGCGACTGGCCACCTGTAAACAGAAAAAAAAAACGACTGTGTATCACGTGATTTTTCACACGTGCACAAGGTATTCATACCACACGATAGAACTCCTCATTCTGAACAACTTTGGACCACTGCTGTCAATCAAAGCGTTCGTTAAATACTGGAGATTATTTGAAGAATGAAAAAAAAAAAAAAAACCCCCCCCCCCAAAAACCAACAAGCCTACTTTCGCAGATTGGTCCCATCAGAAGAAGAAAACAATAAAATAAAATAAAAACAAGTGGAGCTTTAACAATCTGCTCTTCTAACCAGTGCGTGTCCAGGGGAGAGCGCGAACGCAGTCCCCCACTACCATAAATTATGCAGTCGAGATTCCCACATTTGGGGAATTCGCAGGGGTCAGCACAACCGGAGTGCAATGGCCGAGCCTCGCCCTGGGTGAACCACCTTCCTGATCATGGTGTCTCCCCTGCCAGGTAAGTATGAATTCCCAGGCCTCCAGTCAGAGGCACCCTGTCCCTCCTCGCATTCCTCACCAACGGTTAGTAAAAGACTCCAAGAGATAAGAGAGACGTCAAAAATGTGCAGTGACGGGCTTCTTTTCTTTTTCTTTTTTTTTTTTGTTGCTTTCACGCCCTTTTTTTTTTTGTTGCTTTCACGCCCCTTTTTTTTTTTTTTGCTTTCTACCTTTACCAGCATTGTATATGATCACCTGCGACACCCCTGCACAGCAACATAACACTACTTCCATGAACATCTGCTGTCACACAAGACTAGAAAACATGTCTTTCATTGAACACTTTAAGGGTGGGTGCACCGTTCCCAGAAGTACTGCAATACCGGGTCGATGCGTGGAGTGGACGGAGCAAGCCCCTGTTCCATCTCCCAGTTCCAAAAATCAATTTAATATATGGTGCCCGGGTAGGGCACGTATCAGATATTAAACTGATAAGAACAGATACTACACTTGATCTTAGCCAAAAGGCCGAGAAGCGATGACACAATGACGCCGAGGCGGGGGAGCCGGCAAAGGCCACGCCCACCTGGGCCGCGGCGAGAGAGGGCCTAAGGTCGCCGAGGGACAAGCTCACCGAAAATGGACCACAACAGAGTGCACAACGCGAGACACACTTTGGAGTGCAACCAGGGATTTTGGATGATTCATCATATCATCATGGTTCCAAAGCACGAAATGGCTCGTAACTCCTAAACCGTCGGTCGCAGACCCAAGTGTCTCACATCACCGGAATCCTTGGCTCGGGCCGAACGAGACGCACGCCTCGGATCGGGGGGTCGCGCTGGCGAGATTTTCGGGTATTTGGGATT
The DNA here is from genome assembly GCF_963993115.1 of Abramis brama. NCBI lineage: Eukaryota > Metazoa > Chordata > Actinopteri > Cypriniformes > Leuciscidae > Abramis > Abramis brama. The sequence continues at coordinate 1,483,667 of NC_139984.1, read as the reverse complement.
TTCTGAAAAACCTACTTTTGCACAGTAGTCCTGGGTTGTTTGCCCAATCTGACCCAAACCGGTGCAGAAAGATTCTCTGGAGTCTGACTGCCAACAGCGACCGGAAAAAAAGCGGGAATTTCGATTCCCTTCGGCGACGGGACGCCAAAACGTTGGCAGTGGGCGAGGCCGGCTTTACTTAAATGGCTATAACTCTCCGACGATTGTCAAAGAGACAATTACAGCCAAGTCGGTACACCTGTGCACGGGCTCAGCCTGTGGTCACGTGAAAAGGGATGTGGCGACTGGCCACCTGTAAACAGAAAAAAAAAACGACTGTGTATCACGTGATTTTTCACACGTGCACAAGGTATTCATACCACACGATAGAACTCCTCATTCTGAACAACTTTGGACCACTGCTGTCAATCAAAGCGTTCGTTAAATACTGGAGATTATTTGAAGAATGAAAAAAAAAAAAAAAAACCCCCCCCCCCAAAAACCAACAAGCCTACTTTCGCAGATTGGTCCCATCAGAAGAAGAAAACAATAAAATAAAATAAAAACAAGTGGAGCTTTAACAATCTGCTCTTCTAACCAGTGCGTGTCCAGGGGAGAGCGCGAACGCAGTCCCCCACTACCATAAATTATGCAGTCGAGATTCCCACATTTGGGGAATTCGCAGGGGTCAGCACAACCGGAGTGCAATGGCCGAGCCTCGCCCTGGGTGAACCACCTTCCTGATCATGGTGTCTCCCCTGCCAGGTAAGTATGAATTCCCAGGCCTCCAGTCAGAGGCACCCTGTCCCTCCTCGCATTCCTCACCAACGGTTAGTAAAAGACTCCAAGAGATAAGAGAGACGTCAAAAATGTGCAGTGACGGGCTTCTTTTTTTTTTTTTTTTTCTGTCGCGCTCCGCATCCATGAGCCGAAAATCTATTTAATACGCAGTCCCCGGATAGTGGACGAATCAGATATCAAACTGATAAGAACAGAGTTTGTTCCTTTTTTTTTTTTTTTTTTTTTTGCTTTCACGCCCTTTTTTTTTTTTTTGGATCACGCCACTTTTTTTTTTTGTTGCTTTCACGCCCTTTTTTTTTTTGTTGCTTTCACGCCCCTTTTTTTTTTTTTGCTTTCTACCTTTACCAGCATTGTATATGATCACCTGCGACACCCCTGCACAGCAACATAACACTACTTCCATGAACATCTGCTGTCACACAAGACTAGAAAACATGTCTTTCATTGAACACTTTAAGGGTGGGTGCACCGTTCCCAGAAGTACTGCAATACCGGGTCGATGCGTGGAGTGGACGGAGCAAGCCCCTGGTCCATCTCCCAGTTCCAAAAATCAATTTAATATATGGTGCCCGGGTAGGGCACGTATCAGATATTAAACTGATAAGAACAGATTTTTTTTTTTTTTTTGACATATTTTTATTTGACAAATCATTCATTTATACCATACATCATTTTTTATGAACCACTTTTTTTTCTTTTCTTTTTTTCCGAATGTTTACATGATTATTTGTTCTTTTTTTAACATAAATAAATAATTAACAAAGTCCATGTATATAATTTTAAAATAAAAGCATTCTGGAAAAACCCATGGAAAAATAAATAAAAGTGGTAATGCATGAAATAAATAGCTTGATAAAACAATTAAAACAATTAAAACAAACTTTAAAACTCTCTCTTCCATTGTACAAAACCGGGTATGTCCTTATAAACCTTTTAAACCATCAACTCAGTTCCTCAAAACCAGTCCCAAAAACCTGGCCTTTCTGGGCCCAGAGGAGATCCTCTTAAACCGGGGCACCGCTGCTCCGCCTAAGATGTTGTGGGGGCATCTACGGGCAGTCAGGGCTCGTGGCTGTGGGGACCTTTACCTGTGAGGCTCTGGCCCCCACGTCCGAATGGCGACATGCGGTGTACTCCTGCAGCCTTGATAGTGCCAGCTGGATGGTGGCGTGGAGGGACACCTGCATGCGCTTCCCTACCAGCAGGTTTCTGGAGGTCCAAATGGCGTCTTTAATGCAACAGATGGTGAGCCAGAGCTTGGTCTGTGTTTGTGCTGGCATTTGCTGGCTCACCTCACCTCTGACCATTGGGTAGTTTGGGACCCCCCCTGCTGGCAGGTACGGGAATTGCTGGGGGCCAGCTGTTGCCCACAGGTCCCTCACAGCGCTGCACTCCCAGAGCGCGTGCCTCACGGTCTCGGGCGCGCCACACCCGGGCCGCGGGCAGATGGGATTCCTTGACATGCCTCGGGAGTGCATCACGGCCCTGACCGGGAGGATCTCATGGGCAACCATCCACGCCAGGTCCCGGTGTCGGTTCTGGAGAGCTGAGTGGGACACATTGCGCCAAACCTTTTGGGCTTCACCTAAGGTGAGCCCGCGCACTGGACACACTTGTTCCCGTTCCTGCACAAGGGAGAGGATAGAGCGGTGGTTAGTTAAAACAGTCACATTTTCTTTTTCCAAATTAAAATTTTTTAAAAACTTTTTTATGTGAGCGTATGCAGGGGGTTGGTCAAATGCAAGTGGTGTTGTCAAGTCTGTTGGTAAAATTTTAATGGCTCTTAAAAAGGACCCCATCCAGAACCGGGCCATGGCTGCTGTTTTGTCTTGTCTGGATGGGGCTAGGGCATACTTTATGTGTAGTGCAGTGTATTGGGCTCCTAAAAATAGATAAGGGTCTGGTACGCCTTTTCCTCCGTTTTTTGGTGCTTTCTTCATGGTTACTCTTTTTAGCCTCTCCCATTTGGATCCCCACAAAAAATAAAACATGGACCGGTCCAGAGATACAAGAAAGAATCTAGGGGGGAAAAAAACAGAACATAGCAATAAAAACAATGGTAAAATCACAGCTTTTAGAATTAAAACCTTTCCTTCAAAAGTCAGCTGTCTCAGTCCCCAGAACCTCAATTTTTTCCTCACTTTTCCAATCACATCATGCCAGTTTCCACTCCCCCCCCCGTCTCTGTCAAATTTGATGCCCAGTATTTTTATGTCTGTCTTTTTAAAAGTGATGTCCAGTCCAACAGTCTTACTAGGTTCCCATGGGCCATAGAACTGCGCCTGGGTCTTGTCTCTGTTCAGTCTAGCTCCGGACGCTTTCCCAAACCAGTCTGTTAAATCCATTGTCCTCTGTATTGATAAAACGTCAGTGCATAAAAGATTAATGTCGTCCATATATAAAACAGTCTTTGTAGTCAGTCCTCCGGTCCCGGGTATGGTCAGTCCTGTTATCCACTTGTCCCTTCTCAAGATCTGCGCTAGGGGTTCGATGCAAGCCACATACAGGAGAGGAGATAACGGACAGCCCTGACGGACACCGCTGCGTATGTCTATCGCTTTTGAAAGATTCCCATTAACTAGGATTCTGCTGGTTATATCCCTGTACAGCAATCCCACCCAAGCTAAGAATCTCCCAGGAAAGCCCATTTTCCCCAATACTTGAAACAAGTAATGGTGCGAGACTCTGTCAAATGCTTTTTCGAAATCTAGATTTAAAACTATCAGCCGAATGTTTCTGTCTCTCGCATAACAGATGGCATCTCTTATCAGTACGAGGCTGTCTGTGATCTTCCTCCCAGGGACGGCGCAGGCTTGATCCGGGTGGATCAATTCTGCTAAAACTGTTGACATTCGTGTTGTTAAAAGTTTGCTAAAAAGTTTACAGTCAAAGTTTAAAAGGGTTATAGGACGCCAGTTTTTTAGATCCGTCTTGTCGTCTTTTTTATGTAGTAGCGTCATTATACCCATTCTAAAACTGTCTGGAAGTCGGTCGAGGTTATCAAGGTCATTAAAAACAGCCAGCAGGTCCGGTCTTAAAATGTCCCAAAAGGTCAGATAAAATTCTAGGGGAAGTCCGTCGGGTCCGGGGGACTTCCCCCTTTTAAATTTTTTTATGCTTTTGTCCATCTCAGGGAGATTGAAATCATTTGTCAAACCTGTACTATCTTTTACAGTTTTCTCAATGAAGGTAAGAATTTCATTTAAAATCACATCATCACTTGCCTTTTTTTCATAAAGTTCTTCATAAAAACTTTCTACTACTGTTAAAATATCTTTTGTGTCTGTCATCATTTCTCTTTCTTTGTTTCTCAATTTCACCATTGCTCCACCTCTATTGAGTATTTTCTTAAAAAAGTATCTTGTGCATTTCTCTCCCTGCTCTATTTCCTTTTCTTTACTTCTAAAAATAATTCCTCTACTTTTAACTGCTGCCAGTTCAGACATTTCTTTTTTAACTTCTTTTATTTCATCATTAAAATCGAACCCCTGATTAAAAAGATGAAAGTAGCGTTGTAGCCTCTTTTGCAGTCCCACCATTTGTCTCCTTTCCTTAACTTTTTTCTTTTTCCCTGCCCATCTAAAAAAAGTCTTGGTCTTTCCCTTCACCATCTCCCACCACTGTGCTCTTGAGTCGAATAAGTCTTGTAGGGTCTGCCAATTGCTATACTGCTCCCTGTATTCTTTTAAAATCTCTAGGTCTTCCAACAGGGAGCAGTTTAGCTTCCACAGGCCTCTACCTTTTGTCACACCGGGGGGAAGTGATAGGGTGCAAGAAAGCATAGTGTGATCTGAAAAGAAAAGGGGGGTTAATCTAGCATCCATTAATGACCAGTCTCTGGTAAAAATATAATCAATGCGGGAGGCTCTGGTACCATCACCACTAAACCAGGTGTGGCCCACATTGTTGGGATGCATGGATTTAAAAGCGTCGGTCAGTCTAAAATCTTTTATTATATTTTGCAGTAAAACTGTAGTCTTGTCCTCTTTAAAATCCTCCGCTGCCCCTTTCCTATCCTTCCTCTGTAAAACACAATTAAAATCTCCTGCAAGAATTAAAGGCATATTGCCTAGTAAGTGGGACTGCAGATCTATTAAAAGGCTGTATCTGTCATTCTTTTCTGTGTTCCCATAAAAGTTTAGTACATTAAAATCCCTCCCTAAAAAAGTCAAATTGGCTAAAAGAGCCCGTCCGTCTCTTAATATTGTGCTCCCCTTCACCAATATTTGTGTGTTTTTAATCAGGATGGCTACTCCGTCTGCTTTGTTCTGGTTTGAACCACTCCATAAGGAGGGTCCTTGCTGCCATTTATCCTCCCACTTCTTATAGTCTTTTAAAAAGGGTAGGGCACATTCCTGTAATAAAAACACATCAGAGGGCTGTGTACTTAAGAAATTTAAAACCATTTGTGCTCTTGTTTGTGACTTCACACTTCTCACGTTTACAGTTGAGATGGTGATGTTCGTGAGCATTAAAAGGAGTATAAAAGAAGACAGATACAACATTTTAAGGTTTTAAAATTTTAAAAACAAATTATCCATTAAAAAAAACTAATTTTCTTGTAAAACAAACTCTTCCTGCATTCCCACCAGAGGGGAAACAGGGGGGGGAGTTTGTTTTCCTTCTGAGTCACAAGGTGAGCTCTTGGGTGTGGATGATTTCAGCTCAATCGCTAAGAAAGAAATCTCATTTGCTGTATGACATGGGAATAATCTATTCAGATCGTCCGATGAGGAAGAGTCAGAGAATCTTCCCATTTTATCTTTCTCTATTTCTTTCAAGAGAGGGGAGTGTGCCGCTCTCTTTTTCTTAATTGATTGAGCACAGGGGAGTTGATCACTTAATTGACTTTTTTGTACCTCGTCTGTGTCCTCCCCTGCATTTTCACTTACTTCTGTGTTGTCTTCACCTGTCTCTTCCATTTGATCTTCCTCACCTTGTTGTACTTCACTTCTTTGCTCCACCCCTTCGTTACCTCTGTCACCTGTTCCCTCTCCACCAATCACCAGATTTGGCGGGAGATTTGAATCTTTTGGCTCCGCCCCCTCGTTATCCTTTTGTCTTTTTTCCTCAACCGCCATTTTGTTTGCTTTAACTTTGTTCGCAAAAGACTTAGGGCAATCTCTGTAGAGGTGAGCGGAGTCTCCACAGAGATTGCAACTTCTGCCATTGGGACACACTTCAAAAGTGTGCCCAATTTCTCTGCATTTTTTACAAAACACTTTTTCGCAAGCCTCTACCAGGTGCCCGAACTCTCCACACTTGCGGCACAGCTTGGGCATCCCCTGGTAGTGGATGTAGCCTCTGTTTTCACCAAGAACTATCATTGATGGCAGATGTCTTAGGCCCTGATATCCCTGGGGATCTTCCCACTGCTTGATCGGGATTCTCCAGGAGCAGTTCCAAATCCCATCCTCATCCACCACCTTCATAGCCTGGCTCTTTACAGTGCAAAATCTGCCCAGCCATACACAAATGTCTTCTCCAGTAACAGTCTCATTGAACATCCTAACAATCACAACCTTGTGTGTGTTGTCAGTTAACTTCTCAACTTTAAACATGGAGAACTGGGTCTTTACCTTCTCAAATTTATGCCAAAATTCTGACAACAGTGCTGCATTTCTAAAACTAACATCAAAGCCTTTGTTAAAAGGCAGGGATAAAATGCAATTTAAATCTTGAGGTGTGTAATTCAAAGCTTTCTGAACATATTTCCGAGAAAAATCTAAACGAGAAATTTCAATCGGCTTGCCATCATGTTCTAAAAGGGTAAAACGCACGCTGTGGTGCCTCCGCATGCCGGCACGAGCAGCCGACATGGTGGAGGCACCACAAGCCTGTTAAAACAAAAAGAATTAAAACAATAACAGGGAGCGGATTAAAAAGGAGAACAATAAATACTAAACAATAAACAATTTAAAAATGCAGCAGAATGTCAAAATAAGGCAAATAATAAAAGGACTTACTTTAAAATCCAAAAGTTCACTCTGTTGTTCCAAACAACGAGAAAAATGCCCGAAATGTCTCTCCGCTGGGTATAACCCCAAGCCACTGATAAGAACAGATACTACACTTGATCTTAGCCAAAAGGCCGAGAAGCGATGACACAATGACGCCGAGGCGGGGGAGCCGGCAAAGGCCACGCCCACCTGGGCCGCGGCGAGAGAGGGCCTAAGGTCGCCGAGGGACAAGCTCACCGAAAATGGACCACAACAGAGTGCACAACGCGAGACACACTTTGGAGTGCAACCAGGGATTTTGGATGATTCATCATATCATCATGGTTCCAAAGCACGAAATGGCTCGTAACTCCTAAACCGTCGGTCGCAGACCCAAGTGTCTCACATCACCGGAATCCTTGGCTCGGGCCGAACGAGACGCACGCCTCGGATCGGGGGGTCGCGCTGGCGAGATTTTCGGGTATTTGGGATTTTCTGAAAAACCTACTTTTGCACAGTAGTCCTGGGTTGTTTGCCCAATCTGACCCAAACCGGTGCAGAAAGATTCTCTGGAGTCTGACTGCCAACAGCGACCGGAAAAAAAGCGGGAATTTCGATTCCCTTCGGCGACGGGACGCCAAAACGTTGGCAGTGGGCGAGGCCGGCTTTACTTAAATGGCTATAACTCTCCGACGATTGTCAAAGAGACAATTACAGCCAAGTCGGTACACCTGTGCACGGGCTCAGCCTGTGGTCACGTGAAAAGGGATGTGGCGACTGGCCACCTGTAAACAGAAAAAAAAAACGACTGTGTATCACGTGATTTTTCACACGTGCACAAGGTATTCATACCACACGATAGAACTCCTCATTCTGAACAACTTTGGACCACTGCTGTCAATCAAAGCGTTCGTTAAATACTGGAGATTATTTGAAGAATGAAAAAAAAAAAACCCCCCCCCCCAAAAAAAACCAACAAGCCTACTTTCGCAGATTGGTCCCATCAGAAGAAGAAAACAATAAAATAAAATAAAAACAAGTGGAGCTTTAACAATCTGCTCTTCTAACCAGTGCGTGTCCAGGGGAGAGCGCGAACGCAGTCCCCCACTACCATAAATTATGCAGTCGAGATTCCCACATTTGGGGAATTCGCAGGGGTCAGCACAACCGGAGTGCAATGGCCGAGCCTCGCCCTGGGTGAACCACCTTCCTGATCATGGTGTCTCCCCTGCCAGGTAAGTATGAATTCCCAGGCCTCCAGTCAGAGGCACCCTGTCCCTCCTCGCATTCCTCACCAACGGTTAGTAAAAGACTCCAAGAGATAAGAGAGACGTCAAAAATGTGCAGTGACGGGCTTCTTTTCTTTTTCTTTTTTTTTTCTTTTTTTTTGTCGCGCTCCGCATCCATGAGCCGAAAATCTATTTAATACGCAGTCCCCGGATAGTGGACGAATCAGATATCAAACTGATAAGAACAGAGTTTGTTCCTTTTTTTTTTTTTTTTTTTTGCTTTCACGCCCTTTTTTTTTTTTTTTTGGATCACGCCACTTTCTTTTTTTTGTTGCTTTCACGCCCTTTTTTTTTTTTTTGCTTTCACGCCCCTTTTTTTTTTTTTTTTGCTTTCTACCTTTACCAGTATTGTATATGATCACCTGCGACACCCCTGCACAGCAACATAACACTACTTCCATGAACATCTGCTGTCACACAAGACTAGAAAACATGTCTTTCATTGAACACTTTAAGGGTGGGTGCACCGTTCCCAGAAGTACTGCAATACCGGGTCGATGCGTGGAGTGGACGGAGCAAGCCCCTGTTCCATCTCCCAGTTCCAAAAATCAATTTAATATATGGTGCCCGGGTAGGGCACGTATCAGATATTAAACTGATAAGAACAGATTTTTTCTTTCGAAAAATGTTTATTGTTACATCTTCATTCTTTACATCTCCACATTTTCTTTAAAAATTACACATGTCTTTTAAAACAAAAATGACACAATTAAGAGTTAAAAATCAGTATTGGGTGGTGTGTCGTGTAAAGTCCATGTGTGTAAAATGTTGATTTAAAAAGAAAGGGTAAAAAGAATGAAAAATAAATAGCAATAAATGATATAATATAAAACAATAAAAACATGCCAACTAAAACATCATCTCTTATACAGGATCGCGGGTGGGTCCCTATCAAGATTTTCCATTCACTCCAGGTCTCCAAAACAGGCTCCGGACTCCCCGCTTCCGGTGCCCAGCGGAGATCCCCTCTCCTCCGGCCCGCTGGCCCGCTGTTCCCGTAGCCGGTGTGGTGAGGGTGCATCTACGGGCGGCCAGGGTCGGTGGCGGCCGGGACCTTTTCTGTGCGGCCTGGCCCCCCCATCCGAATAACGACGTGCGGCGCACCCTGCAGCGTTGATGTTATTTTCTGCTCGCACGCGTGGAGGGGGACCGTCACGCGTTTCCCCACCAGCAGGTTTCGGGTGGCCCAGATGGCATCCTTGATGTGGTTGAGGGTGAGCCAGAGCGAGGTAAATTGTTGTGCTGTTAGCTCCTTCAAGCCCTGACTCACCCCCAGGATGGCGAGCTTGTAGTCCACCTGGGCTCTACCCGCTGGCAGGCACGGGAAAACCAGGGGGCCGGTCTTGGCCCACAGGTCCCGCGCAGCGCCGCACTCCCAGAGCAGGTGGTAAACGGTCTCCGGGGAACCACATCCGGACCGTGGGCAGATGGAGTTTTTGGCCATGCCTCTGGAGTGCATGACCGCCCTGACCGGGAGGATCTCGTGAGCCACCATCCACGACAAGTCCTTAAGCCTGTTCTGGAGAGCTGGGTGGGCTGCGTTCCTCCAAACGTCTTTGGCCTCACCTAGTGTGAGGCCTGGAATCGGACTCACCGGTTCGCGATCCTGCACAAGAGAGATTAGACACTTGTGGTTAGTTAAAACTGTGACATCTTGATTCTCTAAAAGGTATTTCTTTAAAAATTTCTTGATAAAACAATATTCTTTGGGCAAGTTAAAAGACACTGGACTTTTAAGATCAACCGGTAAAATTTTCAAAGTTCTTAGGTATGACCCCATCCAGAATCGGGTCATGGCTGCAGTCTTGTGTTCTCTGGATGGGGTCAGGGCGTATCGGATGTGGAGGGCGGCAAAGCGGCTGCCTAAAAACAGGTGGGGGTCTGGGAGGCCTTTCCCGCCATTCTCTTTTTTCTTTTTGACGACCTCCCTCTTTAGTCGTTCCCACTTGGACCCCCACAAGAAATAAAATACCGCCCTCTCCAGGTTGGCCAGGAATTTCCTTGGGGGACTAAAAACAGAACAGACAAGTAAAATCAGTGGTAAAATCACAGCTTTAAAAATTAAAATCTTGCCTTCAAACGTCAGTTGTCTAAGTCCCCAGAAGCCCAGTCTTTGTCTAACTCTCCCTAAGATGTCAGTCCAGTTTCCCCGTCCTCCACCCTCTCTGTCAAATTTTACGCCTAAAATTTTCAAATCATTGTCTTTAAAATCCAAATCTAGTCCACCTGTGTCAACGTTTCCCCACGGCCCGAAGAGCTGGGCCTCGGACTTGCTCCTATTGAGCTTGGCGCCCGAGGCCCGACCGTACCAGTCAGTCAAGTCCATTGCTCTTCGTACCGATACAAGGTCAGTCGCTAAAAGGGTCACGTCATCCATATATAAAACACAGGTCGCCGTCAGTCCACCAGTTCCTGGAATGTCCAGTCCTTTAATCCATTTATCCCTTCTCAAGATTTGTGCCAGTGGCTCAATACAAGCCACATACAGAAGGGGAGATAAGGGACACCCCTGACGGACGCCGCTGTAGAGTTTTACAGCTTTGGATAAATGCCCATTTACCAAAATTCTGCTAGACAGATCGTTGTACAGCAATCCCACCCAGGCTATAAACCTCCCAGGAAAACCCATTTTTCCCAGTACCTGAAGCAGGTACTGGTGCGAGACGCGGTCAAAGGCTTTTTCAAAATCTAGATTTAGGACTACTAGCCGAATGTTTCTGTCTCTCGCATAACAGATGGCATCTCTTATCAGTACCAGGCTGTCCGTGATCTTCCTGCCGGGCACAGCGCATGCTTGATCCAGGTGGATTACGTCCTCTAAAACAGTCGACATACGTGTAGCTAAAATCTTGCTAAAAAGTTTACAATCATAATTTAAAAGAGTGATTGGTCTCCAGTTCCTCAAGTCAGTCTTGTCTCCTTTTTTGTAAAGTAAAGTAACTATCCCTGCTCTAAAGCTGTCCGGAAGTCTGTCAAGAGTCTCAAATTCTTTAAAAACTGTCAATAAGTCGCGTGCTAAAATGTCCCAGAAAGTCAGATAAAACTCAAAGGGGAGTCCGTCCATACCTGGGGACTTCCCCTTTTTAAAACCTTTTAATGCTTTGTGCATTTCTAAAAGAGTAAAATCTTGGGATAAAAGCACATCTGGACTCTTTACCTTTTTGTCTAAAAACCCTAAAACTTCCTCTAAGATGCCATTGTGTACCTCTTTTGTGCTGTATAAATTACTGTAAAAACTTTCAATTTCCCCTAAAATCAAATCTGTTGTGTTTACTTCCCTCCCTGTAAAAGTTTTTAAAGTATTAATTGACCCTCCCCGTGTTATTGTCTTTTTAAAAAAATATCTAGTACACTTTTCCCCTTCTTCTGTTTCTCTCTCCTTACATCTTAAAATGACACCTTTACTCTTTGTTTCGGACAAATCTGACATTTCTTTTTTTACTTCTTTAATTTCATTTGTAAAATCCAATCCACTGTTTAAAAGGTTAAAATATCTCTGCAGTCTTTTTTGCAGCCCCATCATGCGTCTTTTCTCTTTGTTCTTTTTTTCTTTTCCAATTTGTTTAAAAAAAAGTCCTGTCCTTTGTTTCACCATCTCCCACCACTGTGCCCGTGAGTCAAACAAGTCCTGGAGGGTCTGCCATTGGCTGAACTGCTCCCTATACTCTTTGACCAATTCCTCATCCTCTAAAAGGGAGCAGTTCAGCTTCCACAGCCCTCCCCCTACAGTCACACCTGTGGGTAGTGAAAGGGTGCAGGAGAGCATCATGTGATCAGAAAAGAAGAGGGGGGTCAATGTAGCATCGGTCGGCGGGCAGTCTCTTGTAAAAACATAGTCAATTCGAGAGGCTCTGGCGCCGTCACCACTGAACCAGGTGAAGCCCTCCTCTCTTTGATGCATTGTTTTAAAGCAGTCCACTAACTTAAAATCTTTGACTATATTTTGTAATAAAACCGATGTCTTGTCGACCTTAAAATCCTCTCCTACCCTCTTTCTGTCCTTTCTTGATAAAACACAATTAAAATCCCCTGCTACCACTAGGGGAGCCCTACCTAGCATGTGGGGCTGCAGGTCTTCTAAAAGCTCATACCTATTGTTTTTTCCTGTAAAACCATACACATTTAAAATGTTAAAATCCTTACCTAAAAAAGTCAGATTAGCTAAAATTGCCCGCCCATCCCTCACCACAGTGCTGCCCTTCACCAAAACATTGGGATTTTTTATTAAAATAGCAACACCGTCATTTTTGTTAAAATTGGACCCACTCCAGATGGAGAGTCCTGGGGTCCAAATCTCCTCCCACTTCCTGTAGTTTGTTAAAAAAGGCAGACCACATTCTTGCAATAAAAACACATCTGACTTAAAAGATTTTAAAAGGGATAACACGCTCTGTGCTCGTATATTGCTCTTCACACTTCTCACATTGATTGTGGAGATAGTGAGAGCCATGAGCAGTATGGTTAAAAAGGTGTGAGACATTTAAAAGCAACCAAGTGGCTACAGAGATATAATTAAAATCATGTTACATCTTGTTGCACTTGCCTTTCCTTTTCCCCAGAAAGCCTGGGATCAGGGGGGCAAGTGCTAGACGCCTCAGGGCTCGCAGAGAAAACCTCTTGCGACTCCTTTGGCGACGATGTTCTCAGCTTAAAATGCAGAAAAGAGACTTCATTTGGAGATTCTGCGGGCCACATTCGGTCTAGATCTTCCGTGGGGGAACTATCTAGCCGATGCGCTACCCGCAGCTTTTCTCCTCTGTTTGAACCAGAGGAGATCTCGCAGTTCTTTTCTGTACTTGAGCATTGGGGAGTGAATCATCTGTTTCACTCCCACTAGTGGACACACTGACCTCAGACACGGTTACTAGGGAGGAAGCCATTTCCTCTTCCTCATCCTCCCTATCTTCTTTTTCATTTTCATTTTGGGGATTGGCTTCCTCCCCCTCACCAACTGCCATAATTGACTCCGCCCCTGTGGCCGCCCCACTTCCTCCTTCCTGTCCAATCCCTGAGGCTGGCTGGGGGTTTGAATTTCCCGCCAAAACCTCAGGGCCCGCCTCCTCAATTGTTTGTTCTTTTGGTGGGGCGGCCATTTTGTTGCTTTTTAACTTGTTGGCAAAACTTTTAGGGCAGTCTCTGTAGAGATGGGATGATTCTCCACAGAGGTTGCACTTTCTGCCATTTTGACATTCCTCAAAAATGTGCCCAATTTCTCTACACTTCCTACACACTACTTCTTGGCATGCCTCGGCGAGATGTCCAAGTTTGCCACACTTGCGGCATAGCTTGGGCATCCCTTGGTAATAGGCCTCTATTCTCTCCCAACACAATCATTGAAGGTATTTGACTCAGGCCATGGTAGCTGTTGGGATCTGCCCATTGTTTAATGGGCACTCTCCACGCACAGCTCCAGATACCGTCTTCATCTAAAACCTTGACTGGTTGTCCACGAATAGAGCAATATCTTGCCAACCATACAGCAATGTCATCTCCACTTACTGTTTCATTAAACATCCTGACAATCACGACTTTCAGTGAATTATCAGTCAGTTTTTCCACAGTGAACATGGAGAAATTGGCTTTACACATTTCAAACCGAGTCCAAAAAGTACTTAGCAAGGAAGCCGAAGCAAAGCTTACATCAAAGCCATGATTCAGGGGCAGAGTCAACAGGCAGTTTATGTCCACAGCTTTAAAACCAAGAGTCTGTTGGATGCACTTCCTAGAAAAGTCCAGTCTGGACATGGCCAGGAGAGTGCCATCCTCTTTTGCTTTAAATTTAAAACGCACGCTGTGGTGCCTCCTCACGCCGGCACGAGCAGCCGACATGTTGAAGGCACCACCAGCCTGCTGCGGCTAAAACCCAACAATAAATATACAATAAATAAATTAAAACCTGCTTACCTCGCAGAAACGAGTCGTCACTTAAAAGCCGCTTGTCGATGTACCTCCTGAAGGATGGGGGTCCCGTGTGACAAGCAACACACGAGACCAAAAGGTCCCACAAGAGGCGATCGCTGTCACGTAACTTCTGACCAGACCACTTGATCTTAGCCAAAAGGCCGAGAAGCGATGACACAATGACGCCGAGGCAGGGGAGCCGGCAAAGGCCACGCCCACCTGGGCCGCGGCGAGAGAGGGCCTAAGGTCGCCGAGGGACAAGCTCACCGAAAATGGACCACAACAGAGTGCACAATGCGAGACACACTTTGGAGTGCAACCAGGGATTTTGGATGATTCATCATATCATCATGGTTCCAAAGCACGAAATGGCTCGTAACTCCTAAACCGTCGGTCGCAGACCCAAGTGTCTCACATCACCGGAATCCTTGGCTCGGGCCGAACGAGACGCACGCCTCGGATCGGGGGGTCGCGCTAGCGAGATTTTCGGGTATTTGGGATTTTCTGAAAAACCTACTTTTGCACAGTAGTCCTGGGTTGTTTGCCCAATCTGACCCAAACCGGTGCAGAAAGATTCTCTGGAGTCTGACTGCCAACAGCGACCGGAAAAAAAGCGGGAATTTCGATTCCCTTCGGCGACGGGACGCCAAAACGTTGGCAGTGGGCGAGGCCGGCTTTACTTAAATGGCTATAACTCTCCGACGATTGTCAAAGAGACAATTACAGCCAAGTCGGTACACCTGTGCACGGGCTCAGCCTGTGGTCACGTGAAAAAGGATGTGGCGACTGGCCGACTGGCCACCTGTAAACAGAAAAAAAAAACGACTGTGTATCACGTGATTTTTCACACGTGCACAAGGTATTCATACCACACGATAGAACTCCTCATTCTGAACAACTTTGGACCACTGCTGTCAGTCAAAAGCGTTCGTTAAATACTGGAGATTATTTGAAGAATGAAAAAAAAAAAAAACCCCCCCCCCCCCAAAAACCAACAAGCCTACTTTCGCAGATTGGTCCCAGGTCGTTTTCTATCGCTCGATCGACCACTGCAGTTCAATTCTCTGGACTTCCTAGGTTTCATTAAGCCATCAGAAGAAGAAGAAAACAATAAAATAAAATAAAAACAAGTGGAGCTTTAACAATCTGCTCTTCTAACCAGTGCGTGTCCAGGGGAGAGCGCGAACGCAGTCCCCCACTACCATAAATTATGCAGTCGAGATTCCCACATTTGGGGAATTCGCAGGGGTCAGCACAACCGGAGTGCAATGGCCGAGCCTCGCCCTGGGTGAACCACCTTCCTGATCATGGTGTCTCCCCTGCCAGGTAAGTATGAATTCCCAGGCCTCCAGTCAGAGGCACCCTGTCCCTCCTCGCATTCCTCACCAACGGTTAGTAAAAGACTCCAAGAGATAAGAGAGACGTCAAAAATGTGCAGTGACGGGCTTCTTTTCTTTTTCTTTTTTTTTTCTTTTTTTTTGTCGCGCTCCGCATCCATGAGCCGAAAATCTATTTAATACGCAGTCCCTGGATAGTGGACGAATCAGATATCAAACTGATAAGAACAGAGTTTGTTCCTTTTTTTTTTTTTTTTTTTTTTTGCTTTCACGCCCTTTTTTTTTTTTTTTGGATCACGCCACTTTCTTTTTTTTGTTGCTTTCACGCCCTTTTTTTTTTTTTTGCTTTCACGCCCCTTTTTTTTTTTTTTTTTTGCTTTCTACCTTTACCAGTATTGTATATGATCACCTGCGACACCCCTGCACAGCAACATAACACTACTTCCATGAACATCTGCTGTCACACAAGACTAGAAAACATGTCTTTCATTGAACACTTTAAGGGTGGGTGCACCGTTCCCAGAAGTACTGCAATACCGGGTCGATGCGTGGAGTGGACGGAGCAAGCCCCTGTTCCATCTCCCAGTTCCAAAAATCAATTTAATATATGGTGCCCGGGTAGGGCACGTATCAGATATTAAACTGATAAGAACAGATTTTTTCTTTCGAAAAAAGTTTATTGTCACATTTTCATTCCATTCTTACATTTTTTCCTTTTTTTTTAAACGTTACACATGTCTTTAAAATAAAATAATGACACAATTAACAATTAAAAATCAGTTTTGTGTGGTGTGTCGTGTAAAAGTCCATGTGTGAAATAAAAAGTTGGTTGTAAAAGAAAAGTAAAATGAATGACAATAAATAGAAATAAAATTATAAAACAATAAAAACATGCCGACTAAAACATCATTTCTTGTACAGGATCGCGGGTGAGTCCCTATCAAGTTTGTCCATTCACTCCAGGTCTCCAAAACAGGCTCCGGACTCCCCGCTTCCGGTGCCCAGCGGAGATCCCCTCTCCTCCGGCCCGCTGGCCCGCTGTTCCCGTAGCCGGTGTGGTGAGGGTGCATCTACGGGCGGCCAGGGTCGGTGGCGGCCGGGACCTTTTCTGTGCGGCCTGGCCCCCCCATCCGAATAACGACGTGCGGCCCACCCTGCAGCGTTGATGTTATTTTCTGCTCGCACGCGTGGAGGGGGACCGTCACGCGTTTCCCCACCAGCAGGTTTCGGGTGGCCCAGATGGCATCCTTGATGTGGTTGAGGGTGAGCCAGAGCGAGGTGAATTGTTGTGCTGTTAGCTCCTTCAAGCCCTGACTCACCCCCAGGATGGCGAGCTTGTAGTCCACCTGGGCTCTACCCGCTGGCAGGCACGGGAAAAACAGGGGGCCGGTCTTGGCCCACAGGTCCCGCGCAGCGCCGCACTCCCAGAGCAGATGGTAAACGGTCTCCGGGGAACCACATCCGGACCGTGGGCAGATGGAGTTTTTGGCCATGCCTCTGGAGTGCATGACCGCCCTGACCGGGAGGATCTCGTGAGCCACCATCCACGACAAGTCCTTAAGCCTGTTCTGGAGAGCTGGGTGGGCTGCGTTCCTCCAAACGTCTTTGGCCTCACCTAGTGTGAGGCCTGGAATCGGACTCACCGGTTCGCGATCCTGCACAAGAGAGATAAGAGACTTGTGGTTAGTTAAAACTGTGACATCTTGATTCTCTAAAAGGTATTTCTTTAAAAATTTCTTGATAAAACAATACTCTTTGGGCAAGTTAAAAGACACTGGACTTTTAAGATCAACCGGTAAAATTTTCAAAGTTCTTAGGTATGACCCCATCCAGAATCGGGTCATGGCTGCAGTCTTGTGTTCTCTGGATGGGGTCAGGGCGTATCGGATGTGGAGGGCGGCAAAGCGGCTGCCTAAAAACAGGTGGGGGTCTGGGAGGCCTTTCCCGCCATTCTCTTTTTTCTTTTTGACGACCTCCCTCTTTAGTCGTTCCCACTTGGACCCCCACAAGAAATAAAATACCGCCCTCTCCAGGTTGGCCAGGAATTTCCTTGGGGGACTAAAAACAGAACAGACAAGTAAAATCAGTGGTAAAATCACAGCTTTAAAAATTAAAATCTTGCCTTCAAACGTCAGTTGTCTAAGTCCCCAGAAGCCCAGTCTTTGTCTAACTCTCCCTAAGATGTCAGTCCAGTTTCCCCGTCCTCCACCCTCTCTGTCAAATTTTACGCCTAAAATTTTCAAATCATTGTCTTTAAAATCCAAATCTAGTCCACCTGTGTCAACGTTTCCCCACGGCCCGAAGAGCTGGGCCTCGGACTTGCTCCTATTGAGCTTGGCGCCCGAGGCCCGACCGTACCAGTCAGTCAAGTCCATTGCTCTTCGTACCGATACAAGGTCAGTCGCTAAAAGGGTCACGTCATCCATATATAAAACACAGGTCGCCGTCAGTCCACCAGTTCCTGGAATGTCCAGTCCTTTAATCCATTTATCCCTTCTCAAGATTTGTGCCAGTGGCTCAATACAAGCCACATACAGAAGGGGAGATAAGGGACACCCCTGACGGACGCCGCTGTAGAGTTTTACAGCTTTGGATAAATGCCCATTTACCAAAATTCTGCTAGACAGATCGTTGTACAGCAATCCCACCCAGGCTATAAACCTCCCAGGGAAACCCATTTTTCCCAGAACCTGAAGCAGGTACTGGTGCGAGACGCGGTCAAAGGCTTTTTCAAAATCTAGATTTAGGACTACTAGCCGAATGTTTCTGTCTCTCGCATAACAGATGGCATCTCTTATCAGTACCAGGCTGTCCGTGATCTTCCTGCCGGGCACAGCGCATGCTTGA
This sequence comes from Abramis brama, assembly GCF_963993115.1. NCBI lineage: Eukaryota > Metazoa > Chordata > Actinopteri > Cypriniformes > Leuciscidae > Abramis > Abramis brama. Next base: position 1,465,574 of record NC_139984.1, on the reverse strand, counting down.
TCCAGGTGGATTACGTCCTCTAAAACAGTCGACATACGTGTAGCTAAAATCTTGCTAAAAAGTTTACAATCATAATTTAAAAGAGTGATTGGTCTCCAGTTCCTCAAGTCAGTCTTGTCTCCTTTTTTGTAAAGTAAAGTAACTATCCCTGCTCTAAAGCTGTCCGGAAGTCTGTCAAGGGTCTCAATTTCTTTAAAAACTGTCAATAAGTCGTGTGCTAAAATGTCCCAGAAAGTCAGATAAAACTCAAAGGGGAGTCCGTCCATACCTGGGGACTTCCCCTTTTTAAAACCTTTTAATGCTTTGTGCATTTCTAAAAGAGTAAAATCTTGGGATAAAAGCACATCTGGACTCTTTACCTTTTTGTCTAAAAACCCTAAAACTTCCTCTAAGATGCCATTGTGTACCTCTTTTGTGCTGTATAAATTACTGTAAAAACTTTCAATTTCCCCTAAAATCAAATCTGTTGTGTTTACTTCCCTCCCTGTAAAAGTTTTTAAAGTATTAATTGACCCTCCCCGTGTTATTGTCTTTTTAAAAAAATATCTAGTACACTTTTCCCCTTCTTCTGTTTCTCTCTCCTTACATCTTAAAATGACACCTTTACTCTTTGTTTCGGACAAATCTGACATTTCTTTTTTTACTTCTTTAATTTCATTTGTAAAATCCAATCCACTGTTTAAAAGGTTAAAATATCTCTGCAGTCTTTTTTGCAGCCCCATCATGCGTCTTTTCTCTTTGTTCTTTTTTTCTTTTCCAATTTGTTTAAAAAAAAGTCCTGTCCTTTGTTTCACCATCTCCCACCACTGTGCCCGTGAGTCAAACAAGTCCTGGAGGGTCTGCCATCGGCTGAACTGCTCCCTATACTCTTTGACCACTTCCTCATCCTCTAAAAGGGAGCAGTTCAGCTTCCACAGCCCTCCCCCTACAGTCACACCTGTGGGTAGTGAAAGGGTGCAGGAGAGCATCATGTGATCAGAAAAGAAGAGGGGGGTCAATGTAGCATCGGTCGGCGGGCAGTCTCTTGTAAAAACATAGTCAATTCGAGAGGCTCTGGCGCCGTCACCACTGAACCAGGTGAAGCCCTCCTCTCTTTGATGCATTGTTTTAAAGCAGTCCACTAACTTAAAATCTTTGACTATATTTTGTAATAAAACCGATGTCTTGTCGACCTTAAAATCCTCTCCTACCCTCTTTCTGTCCTTTCTTGATAAAACACAATTAAAATCCCCTGCTACCACTAGGGGAGCCCTACCTAGCATGTGGGGCTGCAGGTCTTCTAAAAGCTCATACCTATTGTTTTTTCCTGTAAAACCATACACATTTAAAATGTTAAAATCCTTACCTAAAAAAGTCAGATTAGCTAAAATTGCCCGCCCATCCCTCACCACAGTGCTGCCCTTCACCAAAACATTGGGATTTTTTATTAAAATAGCAACACCGTCATTTTTGTTAAAATTGGACCCACTCCAGATGGAGAGTCCTGGGGTCCAAATCTCCTCCCACTTCCTGTAGTTTGTTAAAAAAGGCAGACCACATTCTTGCAATAAAAACACATCTGACTTAAAAGATTTTAAAAGGGATAACACGCTCTGTGCTCGTATATTGCTCTTCACACTTCTCACATTGATTGTGGAGATAGTGAGAGCCATGAGCAGTATGGTTAAAAAGGTGTGAGACATTTAAAAGCAACCAAGTGGCTACAGAGATATAATTAAAATCATGTTACATCTTGTTGCACTTGCCTTTCCTTTTCCCCAGAAAGCCTGGGATCAGGGGGGCAAGTGCTAGACGCCTCAGGGCTCGCAGAGAAAACCTCTTGCGACTCCTTTGGCGACGATGTTCTCAGCTTAAAATGCAGAAAAGAGACTTCATTTGGAGATTCTGCGGGCCACATTCGGTCTAGATCTTCCGTGGGGGAACTATCTAGCCGATGCGCTACCCGCAGCTTTTCTCCTCTGTTTGAACCAGAGGAGATCTCGCAGTTCTTTTCTGTACTTGAGCATTGGGGAGTGAATCATCTGTTTCACTCCCACTAGTGGACACACTGACCTCAGACACGGTTACTAGGGAGGAAGCCATTTCCTCTTCCTCATCCTCCCTATCTTCTTTTTCATTTTCATTTTGGGGATTGGCTTCCTCCCCCTCACCAACTGCCATAATTGACTCCGCCCCTGTGGCCGCCCCACTTCCTCCTTCCTGTCCAATCCCTGAGGCTGGCTGGGGGTTTGAATTTCCCGCCAAAACCTCAGGGCCCGCCTCCTCAATTGTTTGTTCTTTTGGTGGGGCGGCCATTTTGTTGCTTTTTAACTTGTTGGCAAAACTTTTAGGGCAGTCTCTGTAGAGATGGGATGATTCTCCACAGAGGTTGCACTTTCTGCCATTTTGACATTCCTCAAAAATGTGCCCAATTTCTCTACACTTCCTACACACTACTTCTTGGCATGCCTCGGCGAGATGTCCAAGTTTGCCACACTTGCGGCATAGCTTGGGCATCCCTTGGTAATAGGCCTCTATTCTCTCCCAACACAATCATTGAAGGTATTTGACTCAGGCCATGGTAGCTGTTGGGATCTGCCCATTGTTTAATGGGCACTCTCCACGCACAGCTCCAGATACCGTCTTCATCTAAAACCTTGACTGGTTGTCCACGAATAGAGCAATATCTTGCCAACCATACAGCAATGTCATCTCCACTTACTGTTTCATTAAACATCCTGACAATCACGACTTTCAGTGAATTATCAGTCAGTTTTTCCACAGTGAACATGGAGAAATTGGCTTTACACATTTCAAACCGAGTCCAAAAAGTACTTAGCAAGGAAGCCGAAGCAAAGCTTACATCAAAGCCATGATTCAGGGGCAGAGTCAACAGGCAGTTTATGTCCACAGCTTTAAAACCAAGAGTCTGTTGGATGCACTTCCTAGAAAAGTCCAGTCTGGACATGGCCAGGAGAGTGCCATCCTCTTTTGCTTTAAATTTAAAACGCACGCTGTGGTGCCTCCTCACGCCGGCACGAGCAGCCGACATGTTGAAGGCACCACCAGCCTGCTGCGGCTAAAACCCAACAATAAATATACAATAAATAAATTAAAACCTGCTTACCTCGCAGAAACGAGTCGTCACTTAAAAGCCGCTTGTCGATGTACCTCCTGAAGGATGGGGGTCCCGTGTGACAAGCAACACACGAGACCAAAAGGTCCCACAAGAGGCGATCGCTGTCACGTAACTTCTGACCAGACCACTTGATCTTAGCCAAAAGGCCGAGAAGCGATGACACAATGACGCCGAGGCAGGGGAGCCGGCAAAGGCCACGCCCACCTGGGCCGCGGCGAGAGAGGGCCTAAGGTCGCCGAGGGACAAGCTCACCGAAAATGGACCACAACAGAGTGCACAATGCGAGACACACTTTGGAGTGCAACCAGGGATTTTGGATGATTCATCATATCATCATGGTTCCAAAGCACGAAATGGCTCGTAACTCCTAAACCGTCGGTCGCAGACCCAAGTGTCTCACATCACCGGAATCCTTGGCTCGGGCCGAACGAGACGCACGCCTCGGATCGGGGGGTCGCGCTAGCGAGATTTTCGGGTATTTGGGATTTTCTGAAAAACCTACTTTTGCACAGTAGTCCTGGGTTGTTTGCCCAATCTGACCCAAACCGGTGCAGAAAGATTCTCTGGAGTCTGACTGCCAACAGCGACCGGAAAAAAAGCGGGAATTTCGATTCCCTTCGGCGACGGGACGCCAAAACGTTGGCAGTGGGCGAGGCCGGCTTTACTTAAATGGCTATAACTCTCCGACGATTGTCAAAGAGACAATTACAGCCAAGTCGGTACACCTGTGCACGGGCTCACCCTGTGGTCACGTGAAAAAGGATGTGGCGACTGGCCGACTGGCCACCTGTAAACAGAAAAAAAAAACGACTGTGTATCACGTGATTTTTCACACGTGCACAAGGTATTCATACCACACGATAGAACTCCTCATTCTGAACAACTTTGGACCACTGCTGTCAATCAAAAGCGTTCGTTAAATACTGGAGATTATTTGAAGAATGAAAAAAAAAAAAAAAAACCCCCCCCCCCAAAAACCAACAAGCCTACTTTCGCAGATTGGTCCCAGGTCGTTTTCTATCGCTCGATCGACCACTGCAGTTCAATTCTCTGGACTTCCTAGGTTTCATTAAGCCATCAGAAGAAGAAGAAAACAATAAAATAAAATAAAAACAAGTGGAGCTTTAACAATCTGCTCTTCTAACCAGTGCGTGTCCAGGGGAGAGCGCGAACGCAGTCCCCCACTACCATAAATTATGCAGTCGAGATTCCCACATTTGGGGAATTCGCAGGGGTCAGCACAACCGGAGTGCAATGGCCGAGCCTCGCCCTGGGTGAACCACCTTCCTGATCATGGTGTCTCCCCTGCCAGGTAAGTATGAATTCCCAGGCCTCCAGTCAGAGGCACCCTGTCCCTCCTCGCATTCCTCACCAACGGTTAGTAAAAGACTCCAAGAGATAAGAGAGACGTCAAAAATGTGCAGTGACGGGCTTCTTTTCTTTTTCTTTTTTTTTTCTTTTTTTTTGTCGCGCTCCGCATCCATGAGCCGAAAATCTATTTAATACGCAGTCCCTGGATAGTGGACGAATCAGATATCAAACTGATAAGAACAGAGTTTGTTCCTTTTTTTTTTTTTTTTTTTTTTTTGCTTTCACGCCCTTTTTTTTTTTTTTTGGATCACGCCACTTTCTTTTTTTTGTTGCTTTCACGCCCTTTTTTTTTTTTTTGCTTTCACGCCCCTTTTTTTTTTTTTTTTTTGCTTTCTACCTTTACCAGTATTGTATATGATCACCTGCGACACCCCTGCACAGCAACATAACACTACTTCCATGAACATCTGCTGTCACACAAGACTAGAAAACATGTCTTTCATTGAACACTTTAAGGGTGGGTGCACCGTTCCCAGAAGTACTTCAATACCGGGTCGATGCGTGGAGTGGACGGAGCAAGCCCCTGTTCCATCTCCCAGTTCCAAAAATCAATTTAATATATGGTGCCCGGGTAGGGCACGTATCAGATATTAAACTGATAAGAACAGATTTTTTCTTTCGAAAAAAGTTTATTGTCACATTTTCATTCCATTCTTACATTTTTTCCTTTTTTTTTAAACGTTACACATGTCTTTAAAATAAAATAATGACACAATTAACAATTAAAAATCAGTTTTGTGTGGTGTGTCGTGTAAAAGTCCATGTGTGAAATAAAAAGTTGGTTGTAAAAGAAAAGTAAAATGAATGACAATAAATAGAAATAAAATTATAAAACAATAAAAACATGCCGACTAAAACATCATTTCTTGTACAGGATCGCGGGTGAGTCCCTATCAAGTTTGTCCATTCACTCCAGGTCTCCAAAACAGGCTCCGGACTCCCCGCTTCCGGTGCCCAGCGGAGATCCCCTCTCCTCCGGCCCGCTGGCCCGCTGTTCCCGTAGCCGGTGTGGTGAGGGTGCATCTACGGGCGGCCAGGGTCGGTGGCGGCCGGGACCTTTTCTGTGCGGCCTGGCCCCCCCATCCGAATAACGACGTGCGGCCCACCCTGCAGCGTTGATGTTATTTTCTGCTCGCACGCGTGGAGGGGGACCGTCACGCGTTTCCCCACCAGCAGGTTTCGGGTGGCCCAGATGGCATCCTTGATGTGGTTGAGGGTGAGCCAGAGCGAGGTGAATTGTTGTGCTGTTAGCTCCTTCAAGCCCTGACTCACCCCCAGGATGGCGAGCTTGTAGTCCACCTGGGCTCTACCCGCTGGCAGGCACGGGAAAAACAGGGGGCCGGTCTTGGCCCACAGGTCCCGCGCAGCGCCGCACTCCCAGAGCAGATGGTAAACGGTCTCCGGGGAACCACATCCGGACCGTGGGCAGATGGAGTTTTTGGCCATGCCTCTGGAGTGCATGACCGCCCTGACCGGGAGGATCTCGTGAGCCACCATCCACGACAAGTCCTTAAGCCTGTTCTGGAGAGCTGGGTGGGCTGCGTTCCTCCAAACGTCTTTGGCCTCACCTAGTGTGAGGCCTGGAATCGGACTCACCGGTTCGCGATCCTGCACAAGAGAGATAAGAGACTTGTGGTTAGTTAAAACTGTGACATCTTGATTCTCTAAAAGGTATTTCTTTAAAAAATTCTTGATAAAACAATACTCTTTGGGCAAGTTAAAAGACACTGGACTTTTAAGATCAACCGGTAAAATTTTCAAAGTTCTTAGGTATGACCCCATCCAGAATCGGGTCATGGCTGCAGTCTTGTGTTCTCTGGATGGGGTCAGGGCGTATCGGATGTGGAGGGCGGCAAAGCGGCTGCCTAAAAACAGGTGGGGGTCTGGGAGGCCTTTCCCGCCATTCTCTTTTTTCTTTTTGACGACCTCCCTCTTTAGTCGTTCCCACTTGGACCCCCACAAGAAATAAAATACCGCCCTCTCCAGGTTGGCCAGGAATTTCCTTTGGGGACTAAAAACAGAACAGACAAGTAAAATCAGTGGTAAAATCACAGCTTTAAAAATTAAAATCTTGCCTTCAAACGTCAGTTGTCTAAGTCCCCAGAAGCCCAGTCTTTGTCTAACTCTCCCTAAGATGTCAGTCCAGTTTCCCCGTCCTCCACCCTCTCTGTCAAATTTTACGCCTAAAATTTTCAAATCATTGTCTTTAAAATCCAAATCTAGTCCACCTGTGTCAACGTTTCCCCACGGCCCGAAGAGCTGGGCCTCGGACTTGCTCCTATTGAGCTTGGCGCCCGAGGCCCGACCGTACCAGTCAGTCAAGTCCATTGCTCTTCGTACCGATACAAGGTCAGTCGCTAAAAGGGTCACGTCATCCATATATAAAACACAGGTCGCCGTCAGTCCACCAGTTCCTGGAATGTCCAGTCCTTTAATCCATTTATCCCTTCTCAAGATTTGTGCCAGTGGCTCAATACAAGCCACATACAGAAGGGGAGATAAGGGACACCCCTGACGGACGCCGCTGTAGAGTTTTACAGCTTTGGATAAATGCCCATTTACCAAAATTCTGCTAGACAGATCATTGTACAGCAATCCCACCCAGGCTATAAACCTCCCAGGGAAACCCATTTTTCCCAGAACCTGAAGCAGGTACTGGTGCGAGACGCGGTCAAAGGCTTTTTCAAAATCTAGATTTAGGACTACTAGGCGAATGTTTCTGTCTCTCGCATAACAGATGGCATCTCTTATCAGTACCAGGCTGTCCATGATCTTCCTGCCGGGCACAGCGCATGCTTGATCCAGGTGGATTACGTCCTCTAAAACAGTCGACATACGTGTAGCTAAAATCTTGCTAAAAAGTTTACAATCATAATTTAAAAGAGTGATTGGTCTCCAGTTCCTCAAGTCAGTCTTGTCTCCTTTTTTGTAAAGTAAAGTAACTATCCCTGCTCTAAAGCTGTCCGGAAGTCTGTCAAGGGTCTCAATTTCTTTAAAAACTGTCAATAAGTCGTGTGCTAAAATGTCCCAGAAAGTCAGATAAAACTCAAAGGGGAGTCCGTCCATACCTGGGGACTTCCCCTTTTTAAAACCTTTTAATGCTTTGTGCATTTCTAAAAGAGTAAAATCTTGGGATAAAAGCACATCTGGACTCTTTACCTTTTTGTCTAAAAACCCTAAAACTTCCTCTAAGATGCCATTGTGTACCTCTTTTGTGCTGTATAAATTACTGTAAAAACTTTCAATTTCCCCTAAAATCAAATCTGTTGTGTTTACTTCCCTCCCTGTAAAAGTTTTTAAAGTATTAATTGACCCTCCCCGTGTTATTGTCTTTTTAAAAAAATATCTAGTACACTTTTCCCCTTCTTCTGTTTCTCTCTCCTTACATCTTAAAATGACACCTTTACTCTTTGTTTCGGACAAATCTGACATTTCTTTTTTTACTTCTTTAATTTCATTTGTAAAATCCAATCCACTGTTTAAAAGGTTAAAATATCTCTGCAGTCTTTTTTGCAGCCCCATCATGCGTCTTTTCTCTTTGTTCTTTTTTTCTTTTCCAATTTGTTTAAAAAAAAGTCCTGTCCTTTGTTTCACCATCTCCCACCACTGTGCCCGTGAGTCAAACAAGTCCTGGAGGGTCTGCCATCGGCTGAACTGCTCCCTATACTCTTTGACCACTTCCTCATCCTCTAAAAGGGAGCAGTTCAGCTTCCACAGCCCTCCCCCTACAGTCACACCTGTGGGTAGTGAAAGGGTGCAGGAGAGCATCATGTGATCAGAAAAGAAGAGGGGGGTCAATGTAGCATCGGTCGGCGGGCAGTCTCTTGTAAAAACATAGTCAATTCGAGAGGCTCTGGCGCCGTCACCACTGAACCAGGTGAAGCCCTCCTCTCTTTGATGCATTGTTTTAAAGCAGTCCACTAACTTAAAATCTTTGACTATATTTTGTAATAAAACCGATGTCTTGTCGACCTTAAAATCCTCTCCTACCCTCTTTCTGTCCTTTCTTGATAAAACACAATTAAAATCCCCTGCTACCACTAGGGGAGCCCTACCTAGCATGTGGGGCTGCAGGTCTTCTAAAAGCTCATACCTATTGTTTTTTCCTGTAAAACCATACACATTTAAAATGTTAAAATCCTTACCTAAAAAAGTCAGATTAGCTAAAATTGCCCGCCCATCCCTCACCACAGTGCTGCCCTTCACCAAAACATTGGGATTTTTTATTAAAATAGCAACACCGTCATTTTTGTTAAAATTGGACCCACTCCAGATGGAGAGTCCTGGGGTCCAAATCTCCTCCCACTTCCTGTAGTTTGTTAAAAAAGGCAGACCACATTCTTGCAATAAAAACACATCTGACTTAAAAGATTTTAAAAGGGATAACACGCTCTGTGCTCGTATATTGCTCTTCACACTTCTCACATTGATTGTGGAGATAGTGAGAGCCATGAGTAGTATGGTTAAAAAGGTGTGAGACATTTAAAAGCAACCAAGTGGCTACAGAGATATAATTAAAATCATGTTACATCTTGTTGCACTTGCCTTTCCTTTTCCCCAGAAAGCCTGGGATCAGGGGGGCAAGTGCTAGACGCCTCAGGGCTCGCAGAGAAAACCTCTTGCGACTCCTTTGGCGACGATGTTCTCAGCTTAAAATGCAGAAAAGAGACTTCATTTGGAGATTCTGCGGGCCACATTCGGTCTAGATCTTCCGTGGGGGAACTATCTAGCCGATGCGCTACCCGCAGCTTTTCTCCTCTGTTTGAACCAGAGGAGATCTCGCAGTTCTTTTCTGTACTTGAGCATTGGGGAGTGAATCATCTGTTTCACTCCCACTAGTGGACACACTGACCTCAGACACGGTTACTAGGGAGGAAGCCATTTCCTCTTCCTCATCCTCCCTATCTTCTTTTTCATTTTCATTTTGGGGATTGGCTTCCTCCCCCTCACCAACTGCCATAATTGACTCCGCCCCTGTGGCCGCCCCACTTCCTCCTTCCTGTCCAATCCCTGAGGCTGGCTGGGGGTTTGAATTTCCCGCCAAAACCTCAGGGCCCGCCTCCTCAATTGTTTGTTCTTTTGGTGGGGCGGCCATTTTGTTGCTTTTTAACTTGTTGGCAAAACTTTTAGGGCAGTCTCTGTAGAGATGGGATGATTCTCCACAGAGGTTGCACTTTCTGCCATTTTGACATTCCTCAAAAATGTGCCCAATTTCTCTACACTTCCTACACACTACTTCTTGGCATGCCTCGGCGAGATGTCCAAGTTTGCCACACTTGCGGCATAGCTTGGGCATCCCTTGGTAATAGGCCTCTATTCTCTCCCAACACAATCATTGAAGGTATTTGACTCAGGCCATGGTAGCTGTTGGGATCTGCCCATTGTTTAATGGGCACTCTCCACGCACAGCTCCAGATACCGTCTTCATCTAAAACCTTGACTGGTTGTCCACGAATAGAGCAATATCTTGCCAACCATACAGCAATGTCATCTCCACTTACTGTTTCATTAAACATCCTGACAATCACGACTTTCAGTGAATTATCAGTCAGTTTTTCCACAGTGAACATGGAGAAATTGGCTTTACACATTTCAAACCGAGTCCAAAAAGTACTTAGCAAGGAAGCCGAAGCAAAGCTTACATCAAAGCCATGATTCAGGGGCAGAGTCAACAGGCAGTTTATGTCCACAGCTTTAAAACCAAGAGTCTGTTGGATGCACTTCCTAGAAAAGTCCAGTCTGGACATGGCCAGGAGAGTGCCATCCTCTTTTGCTTTAAATTTAAAACGCACGCTGTGGTGCCTCCTCACGCCGGCACGAGCAGCCGACATGTTGAAGGCACCACCAGCCTGCTGCGGCTAAAACCCAACAATAAATATACAATAAATAAATTAAAACCTGCTTACCTCGCAGAAACGAGTCGTCACTTAAAAGCCGCTTGTCGATGTACCTCCTGAAGGATGGGGGTCCCGTGTGACAAGCAACACACGAGACCAAAAGGTCCCACAAGAGGCGATCGCTGTCACGTAACTTCTGACCAGACCACTTGATCTTAGCCAAAAGGCCGAGAAGCGATGACACAATGACGCCGAGGCAGGGGAGCCGGCAAAGGCCACGCCCACCTGGGCCGCGGCGAGAGAGGGCCTAAGGTCGCCGAGGGACAAGCTCACCGAAAATGGACCACAACAGAGTGCACAATGCGAGACACACTTTGGAGTGCAACCAGGGATTTTGGATGATTCATCATATCATCATGGTTCCAAAGCACGAAATGGCTCGTAACTCCTAAACCGTCGGTCGCAGACCCAAGTGTCTCACATCACCGGAATCCTTGGCTCGGGCCGAACGAGACGCACGCCTCGGATCGGGGGGTCGCGCTAGCGAGATTTTCGGGTATTTGGGATTTTCTGAAAAACCTACTTTTGCACAGTAGTCCTGGGTTGTTTGCCCAATCTGACCCAAACCGGTGCAGAAAGATTCTCTGGAGTCTGACTGCCAACAGCGACCGGAAAAAAAGCGGGAATTTCGATTCCCTTCGGCGACGGGACGCCAAAACGTTGGCAGTGGGCGAGGCCGGCTTTACTTAAATGGCTATAACTCTCCGACGATTGTCAAAGAGACAATTACAGCCAAGTCGGTACACCTGTGCACGGGCTCAGCCTGTGGTCACGTGAAAAAGGATGTGGCGACTGGCCGACTGGCCACCTGTAAACAGAAAAAAAAAACGACTGTGTATCACGTGATTTTTCACACGTGCACAAGGTATTCATACCACACGATAGAACTCCTCATTCTGAACAACTTTGGACCACTGCTGTCAATCAAAGCGTTCGTTAAATACTGGAGATTATTTGAAGAATGAAAAAAAAAAAAAAAAAACCCCCCCCAAAAACCAACAAGCCTACTTTCGCAGATTGGTCCCAGGTCGTTTTCTATCGCTCGATCGACCACTGCAGTTCAATTCTCTGGACTTCCTAGGTTTCATTAAGCCATCAGAAGAAGAAGAAAACAATAAAATAAAATAAAAACAAGTGGAGCTTTAACAATCTGCTCTTCTAACCAGTGCGTGTCCAGGGGAGAGCGCGAACGCAGTCCCCCACTACCATAAATTATGCAGTCGAGATTCCCACATTTGGGGAATTCGCAGGGGTCAGCACAACCGGAGTGCAATGGCCGAGCCTCGCCCTGGGTGAACCACCTTCCTGATCATGGTGTCTCCCCTGCCAGGTAAGTATGAATTCCCAGGCCTCCAGTCAGAGGCACCCTGTCCCTCCTCGCATTCCTCACCAACGGTTAGTAAAAGACTCCAAGAGATAAGAGAGACGTCAAAAATGTGCAGTGACGGGCTTCTTTTCTTTTTCTTTTGTCGCGCTCCGCATCCATGAGCCGAAAATCTATTTAATACGCAGTCCCCGGATAGTGGACGAATCAGATATCAAACTGATAAGAACAGAGTTTGTTCCTTTTTTTTTTTTTTTTTTTTTGCTTTCACGCCCTTTCTTTTTTTTGTTGCTTTCACGCCCTTTTTTTTTTTTTTGCTTTCACGCCCCTTTTTTTTTTTTTTTTTGCTTTCTACCTTTACCAGTATTGTATATGATCACCTGCGACACCCCTGCACAGCAACATAACACTACTTCCATGAACATCTGCTGTCACACAAGACTAGAAAACATGTCTTTCATTGAACACTTTAAGGGTGGGTGCACCGTTCCCAGAAGTACTGCAATACCGGGTCGATGCGTGGAGTGGACGGAGCAAGCCCCTGTTCCATCTCCCAGTTCCAAAAATCAATTTAATATATGGTGCCCGGGTAGGGCACGTATCAGATATTAAACTGATAAGAACAGATTTTTTCTTTTGAACAGTTTTATTGTCACAATTTTGACAACTTACAAACAAACTAAATACATTACATAACATTTAAAAACACAGTGGGATCATTAAAAAAACAAGATTGTGTATGTATGTGTATTTTGTTTTCAAAGTCCTTGTGTTTGTGTTTTGTTTGTAGATTTCAAAAAAAGTCTTTGTGATGGTGGTGTTGTAAATAAATAACACTATAAAATGCTAAAAAAGGAAGTCTTCTGTTGTGCAGGACCGGGGTGAGTCCTTATCAAGTTTTCCATCACTCCTTTCTCCGGAACAGGCAACCGGCCCAGCGCTTCCAGTGCTCAGCGGAGGTCCCCTCCCTCCGGCCCGCTGGCCCGCTGTTCCCGTAGCCGGAGTTGGTGAGGGTGCATCTACGGGCAGCCAGGTACGGGGGTGGCCGGGACCTCTTCCGTGCGACCCCAGCCCCCTCATCCGAATAACGACGTCCGGCGCCTCCTGCAGCGTTGATGTTACTAGTTGCTCGCACGCGTGGAGGGGCACCGTAACGCGTTTCCCCACCAGCAGGTTTCTGGTGGTCCAGATGGCATCCTTGATGTGGTTGAGGGTGAGCCAGAGCGAGGTAAATTGTTGTGCTGTCAGCTCCTTCAAGCCCTGACTCACCCCCAGGATGGCGAGCTTGTAGTCCATCTGGACCCCACCCGCTGGCAGGCACGGGAAAACCAGGGGGCTGGTCCTGGCCCACAGGTCCCGCGCAGCACCGCACTCCCAGAGCAGATGTCGTACGGTCTCCGGGCGATTGCACCCGGACCGTGGGCAGGTTGAGTCTTTGGCCATGCCTCTGGAGTGCATAACCGCCCTGACTGGGAGGATCTCATGGGCCACCATCCACGCTAGGTCCTTATGCCTGTTCCGGAGAGCAGGGTGGGCAGCGTTCCTCCAAATTTGCCTGGGATTGGACTCACTGATTCCCGGTCCTGCACAAAAGAGACAAGAGCCTTGTGGTTTGTTAAAACTGTAACATCTAAATCCTCTAAAACATGCTTCTTTAAGAACTTCTTGATAAAACTGTATTCTTTTGGGAGGTTAAAAGACACAGGGGTTGTCAAGTCTACTGGTAAAAGTTTTAAGAATCTTAAGTAAGACCCCATCCAAAATCGTGCGAAGGCTGCCGTTTTGTTTTCTTTGGATGGGGTCACGGCATATCTAATGTGAAGGGCGGTAAAAATGCTGCCTAAAAACAAGTGGGGGTCTGGGAGGCCTTTTCCACCATTTTCTGGTCTCCTCTTGACCACCTCCCTCTTCAATCTTTCCCACTTGGACCCCCACAGGAAATAAAACACCGCCCTCTCTAGGTTCCTCAGGAATTTCCTAGGTGGGGTAAAAACAGAACAGACAAGTGACATTAGAGGTAAAATGACGGCTTTAAAAATTAAAACTTTACCTTCCAAAGTCATCTGTCGTAGTCCCCAAAATCCCAGTCTTTTCTTAGCTTTCCCTAGCAAGTCAGTCCAGTTTTCATGTCCACCCCCTTCCTTGTCGAATTTAACTCCTAAAATCTTAAAATCGGTGTCCTTAAAATCTACATCAAGTCCATCTGTGTCTGTCTCGTCCCACGGTCCGAAGAGCAGGGCCTCGGACTTGTTTCTGTTGAGTTTGGCGCCCGAGGCCCGACCGTACCAGTCAGTCAAGTCCATTGCTCTTCGTATGGATAAAATGTCCGTGGCTAAAAGAGTGATGTCGTCCATGTATAAAACACACGTTGCTGTCAGTCCGCCGGTCCCAGGTATGTCTAGTCCTTTAATCCATGTATCCCTTCTCAAGATCTGTGCCAGTGGCTCAATACAAGCCACATACAGCAGGGGAGATAAAGGACACCCCTGACGGACGCCGCTGTGGATATTTACAGCTTTGGAAAGATGCCCATTTACCAAAATTTTGCTGTCTAAGCCCTCGTACAGCAATTCCACCCAGGCGATAAACCTCTCTGGAAACCCCATTTTTTGCAGTACCTGAAAGAGGTACTGGTGCGAGACTCGGTCAAATGCTTTTTCAAAATCTAAATTTAGGGCTACAAGCCGGATGTTTCTGTCTCTCGCATAACAGATGGCATCTCTAATCAGCACTAAGCTGTCTGTTATCTTTCTTCTGGGCACAGCGCAGGCTTGATCCGGGTGGATTACGTCCTCTAAAACAGTCGACATTCGTGTAGCTAAAACTTTACTAAAAAGTTTGCAATCAAAATTTAAGAGTGTGATAGGTCTCCAGTTTTTTAAGTCAGTCCGGTCACCTTTTTTGTATAGTAAAGAAACTATCCCTGTTCTAAAACTGTCCGGAAGTCTGTCAAGGGTCTCAAAGTCTTTAAAAATAGTCAATAATTCGTGAGCTAAAATATCCCAAAAGGTGAGATAAAACTCCAGGGGGAGTCCATCTGCCCCTGGGGACTTCCCCCTCTTAAAACCTTTTAGTGCTTTTTGAGTTTCTAAAAGGGTAAAATCTTGGATTAAAAGCTCATTTGGACTATTTACTTTCTTGACTAAAAATTTAAAACTTCCTTTAGAGTGGTTTCATGTACTTCTTTTGGGCTATATAGCTCCTGGTAAAAATTTTCAACCCCTTTTAAAATTTCACGTGTTGTTTTTACATCCCTCCCTTCTACTTTTACACTAGTCATAGCCCCTCCCCTTGTTAATATCTTTTTAAAAAAATATCTAGTACATTTTTCGCCTTCTTCTATCTCTCTCTCTTTACTTCTTAAAATAACCCCTTTACTTTGAAAACTGGATAAAACTAACATTTCTTTTTTGACCTCTTTGATTTCATCATTAAAATCAAAACCATTATTGAAAAGATTAAAATATCTTTGTAGTCTTTTTTGCAGCCCCATCATGTGTCTCTTTTCCCTATTCTTCTTGTCCCTTCCTACTTTCATAAAAAACTGTCTTGTCCGGTCCTTTACCATCTCCCACCACTGTGCATGTGTATCGTAAAAGTCTTGGAGGGTCTGCCATTGGCTGAACTGCTCCCTATATTCCCTAACTACATCCTCGTCTTCTAAAAGGGAGCAGTTCAGCTTCCACAGCCCTCCCCCTACAGTCACACCTGTGGGTAGTGAAAGGGTGGAAGATAGCATTAAGTGGTCAGAAAAGAAGAGGGGGGTCGCTGTAGCATCGGTTGGCGGGCAATCTCTTGTAAAAATATAGTCGATGCGAGAGGCTTTGGCACCATCACTACTGAACCAAGTGTAGCCCTCCTCTCTTTGATGCAATTTTTTAAAACAGTCGACTAATTTAAAATCTCTTACTAAGCCCTGTAATAAAACCGTTGTCTTATCGACCTTAAAATCCTCTCCTACCCTCTTCCTATCTTTTTTTGATAAAACACAGTTAAAATCCCCTGCCACCACTAGGGGAGCCCTACCTAACATGTGGGGCTGCAAGTCTTCTAAAAGCTCATACCTTTCATTTTTTCCTGTAAAACCATACACGTTAAGAACATTCAAATCTCTACACTGTAAAAAAAAATTACATCCCCAAGTCAAAAATTTCAAGTGACCGATAACATCTAAATTTTTCAATTAGTCTGACGTATTATTTCTCATTGAGCCAATGTTAACAGACTATTGCAACAAGAATTTCACTTGGGCCAATTGAAAAATTTAGATGTTATCGGTCACTTGAAATTTTTGATTTGGGAGGGTTAGAATTTTTTTACAGTGTACCTAAAAAATTTAGATTTGCTAAAAGAGCCCGCCCTTCCCTCACCACCGTGCTGCCCTTCACCAAGATATGGGGATTTTTAATTAAAATAGCAACACCGTCATTTTTATTTTGGTTTGATCCACTCCATAAGGAGGGACCAGGGAACCATAGCTCCTCCATCTTGGTATACCTAGTTAAAAAGGGCAAAGCACACTCTTGTATTAAAAACAAATCTGATTTACAAGTATTTAAAAAGGATAAAATGCTCTGTGCTCGTATGGTGGACCTCACACTTCTTACATTGATGGTTGAGATAGTGAGGGCCATGAGCAGTATGATTAAAAAGGTATGAGACATTTAAAACAGGAGACAATAAAAGACTACAATAAAATAATTAAAATCATGTGACGTCTTGTTGCATTTGCCTTTCCTTTCTCCCAGAAGGATTGGGGTCAGGAAGGCAAATGCTTACCACCTCTGGGGCTACAGAGGAAACCTCTTGCAGCTCTTTCGGCGATGATGTTCTTAGCTTTACGTGCAAAAAGGATACCTCATTTGGGGATTCTAGGGGCCACATACGTTGCGGATCTTCCAGAAGGGAACTATCCGAACGATGTGCTGCCCTAGCCTTTTTCTCCTCTGTTTCAAACAGAGGAGATCCCGCAGGCCTTTTTTGCACCTGAGCATTTGGGAGTGAAAGCTCGGTTTCACTCCCACTGGTTTCCACACACACATCTGGGACCGTTTCTAGAGAGGAAGCTGTTTCTTCCTCTGTCTCCTCTCCTTCCTTGTCTTTCTCAGTGGTGGTGACTTTCGTTTGAGTTTGAATATTTGACTCTGCCCCTGTGGCCGCCCCACTTCCTTCCTCTAGCCCAATCCCTGAGGCTGGCAGGAGATTTGAAATTCCCGCCAAAACCTCAGGGACCACCTCCTCCTTCCTTTGTTCTTTTGTTTGGTGTGCTTGTGGGGCGGCCATTTTTAGCTTGTTGGCAAAACTTTTAGGGCAGTCTCTGTAGAGATGGGTTGATTCTCCACAAAGATTGCACCGCCTGCCATTGGTACATTTTTCAAAACTGTGACCAATTTCTTTGCACTTCCCACATACTAATTCTTGGCATGCCTCGGCAAGATGCCCCACTCTTCCACATTTCCTACACAACTTAGGCATCCCTTGATAGTGTATGTAGCCTCTGTTTTCTCCCAGCACAATCATAGAAGGCAGATGTTTCAGGCCTTGGTAGCCCCCAGCATCTTCCCATTGCTTAATGGGAATCCGCCAGGAGCAATTCCAAATGCCATCCTCATCTAGCACTTTGACAGGCTGACTTCTAACAGTGCAAAATCTACCCAGCCAGACACAAATATCATCTCCAGTCACAGTTTCATTGAACATCCTGACAATCACAGTTTTAAGTGTGTTATCAGAAAGTTTCTCCACCGTGAACATGGAGAACTGGGCCTTAACAGTTTCAAACCGTTGCCAAAAATCATTAAGAAGGGAGGCAGCCTTAAAGCTCAAATCAAATCCCTTGTTTAGGGGCAGAGTCATCAAACAATTCAAGTCATCAGGCTTAAAATGTAAGGTCTTTTGGATCAGCTTCCTGGAAAAATCCAAGCGGGACATACCCAGGAGCTTCCCCTCAACCTCTCTGAATATAAAACGCACGCTGTGGTGCCTCCGTATGCCGGCACGGGCAGCCGACATGATGGAGGCACCGACAGCCTAAAAGGTTTAAAACTATACAATAAATAAATAAATAATTAGAAGAAAGACCAGATAAAAGGATAAAATCAGATATCAAACTGATAAGAACAGAGTTTGTTCCTTTTTTTTTTTTTTTTTTTTTTGCTTTCACGCCCTTTTTTTTTTTTTTTGATCACGCCACTTTCTTTTTTTGTTGCTTTCACGCCCCTTTTTTTTTTTTTTTTGCTTTCTACCTTTACCAGTATTGTATATGATCACCTGCGACACCCCTGCACAGCAATATAACACTACTTCCATGAACATCTGTTGTCACACAAGACTAGAAAACATGTCTTTCATTGAACACTTTAAGGGTGGGTGCACCGTTCCCAGAAGTACTGCAATACCGGGTCGATGCGTGGAGTGGACGGAGCAAGCCCCTGTTCCATCTCCCAGTTCCAAAAATCAATTTAATATATGGTGCCCGGGTAGGGCACGTATCAGATATTAAACTGATAAGAACAGATACTACACTTGATCTTAGCCAAAAGGCCGAGAAGCGATGACACAATGACGCCGAGGCGGGGGAGCCGGCAAAGGCCACGCCCACCTGGGCCGCGGCGAGAGAGGGCCTAAGGTCGCCGAGGGACAAGCTCACCGAAAATGGACCACAACAGAGTGCACAACGCGAGACACACTTTGGAGTGCAACCAGGGATTTTGGATGATTCATCATATCATCATGGTTGACAAAAACGACTGTGTATCACGTGATTTTTCACACTCCACGCATCGACCCGGTATTGCAGTACTTCTGGGAACGGTGCACCCACCCTTAAAGTGTTCAATGAAAGAAACGTTTTCTAGTCTTGTGTGACAGCAGATGTTCATGGAAGTAGTGTACGTCGCTGTGCATGGGTGTCGTAGGTGATCATCATATACGATACTGGTAAAGGTAGAATGGTGGTGTGAAAAAAAAAAAAAAAAAAGAACTCTGTTCTTATCAGTTTAATATCTGATTCGTCCACTATCCGGGGAGCATAAAAAAAAAATAAAAAAAATAAAAAAAAAGACACAAAGAAGCCCGTCACTGCACATTTTTGACGTCTCTCTTATCTCTTGGAGTCTTTTACTAACCCTTGGTGAGGAATGCGAGGAGGGACAGGGTGCCTCTGACTGGAGGTCCGGGAATTCATACTTACCTGGCAGGGGAGACACCATGATCAGGAAGGTGGTTCACCCAGGGCGGTTTGTTGGTTGTTCTCAACTCTCCCTTTTTGTTCTGGTTTAGGGTTTATAACAGAACATTATGTCGATCTCCTTGGTGCGAAGGAATACAGCCAGATTCGAGTTTCTGGAAGGACTGGAAGTGGATCGTTTGAACTTCAGCAGGAGAATTCTACAGACTGAACTTGGCTTTCAACCCTCGCAATTGGATTATATTTTTTGCCTTTCCTGGTAGGAAGATCTTTGAAGTGGTTTTTACCACCTTTCCTTCTTATGAACTCTGTGTGAATAGATTTAATCCTAAGAAGAGTGTAACTCCATGTCTTCAGAAAATCCATTTGATTCCATTATCTGAAAGAGACATTAGGACTGTGACTGTCTTGATACACTCTGAAAGGATTAAAGTTGAAGATATCACTACTTGTCTCTCCATGCACTGTACCATCTTAAATACCTCTTTGATGAGAGATGAGGATGGGATAAAGACTGGAGCATCAAAATTTCAAGTACGTTTGAAGAAAGATGCTGAAGGTAATTACCATCACCTGCCCTCACTAATTCAATTAGGTCCAATTAGGGGTTATGTCTTTTATAATGGACAACCTAAAGAATGCAGGAAATGTGGTTCCTTGGACCATATAGCTGCAAATTGTGAAATGGAAATCTGTAGACATTGTAAAAGCAAAGACCATGGATGCAGGGATTACCAGTTGCCAAAGAAATGCAATCTATGTGGGGCAGAGGACCATAGGTTTCGCGATTGCCCTCATGCTTACTCCAACAAAATAAAACAACAAGAATGTAGAGAAGAAAGAAATCTAGTGGACTTCGAAGGTCTGGAGAATACCATTAGGAATGTTGCCTCCCTTGTTAACCAGCAAGATGTTGCCCAGGAAGTTATGATTTCCCAGGGAGAGTCCTCTATAAGTCTCATACCACAGTCTCAAGGAGCAGCTGAAGACCTTACACCCTCTTTATCAAAAGAACATCTGCTATCTTCGTCGAGAGCTGTCACTCCTCCCTTGGACTTTATCAATGACAAAGGAACAAGGGGAGAGGCACAAATAGACTATCCCTTTGAAGGATCTTAAGTTGGAATGGATGTTGCGATATCAACTCCAGATAGGGACGCCCAGAAACAAAAAGGAAACATCCTTCTGGAGGTTGCTGAAGCTTTTCCATTGTCCTTATCTCTTCTATCTGGAACTTCAGCGTTAGAGTCCCCTCCAGACGATAACAATCAGGATCCTTCGAGTTCTATAGTTCTTCCAACGCAGGAACATGAAGGAGTGACTGATTGGGCTTCCAATTCCACCCCTTTCTTGGACTTTGATGAAATTGACAGTTTCTCAACTACCACCCAAATGAAAGAATTGGTATTACAAAAAGATTTATCTCCACGATCTAAGAAAAAGAAAAGAAAAAGGCTGAAGAGCAACTTGGCTTCTCCTATGTAGCCTTCCCTCTTTTTAGATTATGCGTTTATCGGTTACATCTATTAATACCAGAGGTTTAACAGATTTGGTTAAATGCTCTTCTGTGCTTTCCTTTCTACATAATGAGGGCCATGATATTGCCCTCCTTCAAGAGTGCAATTTATCTTACAAATCCAATTATAAATCCCTTCAAGATAGATGGAATTATGGCCACTCCTTATGGTCTGGGGATAATAAGAATAGGTCATCTGGGGTAGGTATTCTTTTTAGAGGTTGGCAATTTGAGATTCAGCAAGTCCAGGAATTAGTTAATGGGAGACTACTGTATGTGGATGTAAAATTAAATGGGACACCTTTTCGTATAATTAATGTATATTGCCCTCCAGATTTACAAGAAAGAAGAGAAATTCTGAAAGATCTAGTTTCGATATTATTTTGTGGGCGCGAAGTAATTATGGGGGGAGATTTCAATTGTATAATAGCAAAAGAGGATAGGAAATCAACAAGAAAAGTAAAACTTGACTCTAGCTCAGTAGATCTCATAGACATTATTAAGGACTTCAAACTTATAGATGGTTTTAGAGCCCAGAACCCTGACGTTCCCGGATTTACTTGGTCCAATGGATCTTCCTTCTCTCGCATTGACTTCATTTTTTCTTCATCCACAATTGAGGTAATAGAATCCTCTGTGAAACCTGTTTTTTTTTTCGATCATGCCGAATTAGATTGTGTATTAGAGGTATGCGGAAGAAGTACGAGAGGATCTGGTTTATGGAAGCTAAATATAAGTTTGTTAAAAGATCCTAAAGTTGTCCAAAAATTTAAAGGAATGTTAAATCAATGGAAATCTCTGCAAGAATTATATGATTCGGTGGGTGACTGGTGGCAGGATTTGAAAATTAGAGTGAAGAAGTTTTTTATGAAGGAAAGTAAGAAATTTACATCAGAAAATAATTATCGTTTTAAGAAATGTCAGAAAGATTTACAAATCTTGTACACTATGTCCCACTCGGGTTTTAAGGTAGTAGATGATATTGTGAAACTTAAGAGAGAAATGGCTAAAATAATGGCTTATAAGAATAAGAGTTACATCATAAGGAGCAGAGTTCAGCATTTTGAATCCAATGAGAAATGTACAAGATATTTTTTTAGGAAACTTATTAGCTCCCAAAGTTTGGATTCCTTAAAAGTCCAAGAAGACCAAGTAATAACGGGAACGTACAATATAGTATCCCATGTCTTTTCCTTTTATAAGAACCTATATAGTTCTAAAAATAGAGAAAATTATGACATTGTTGATTTTCTTTCTGAGACTGTTAACAACACTCAAGGGGACTTTAGAATAAATGATATACATCTATGTGTTGATGACTTAACTAGAGCAGTACAGAGTATGAGTAATAATAAGTGTCCAGGAGCTGATGGGCTACCTAAGGAATTTTACATAACCTTTTGGGAAGAGTTAAAGGACTCCTTGTTGATGATGTTTATGGAGAGTTTACGCATAGGGAAACTTCCATCCTCCTTAAGAGAAGGAGTTATCTCCTTGATGTTTAAAAAAGGTGATAGACAAGAGATAAAAAACTGGCGTCCCTTGACTTTGTTAGGAGTAGATGTAAAAATTCTTTCCAAGGCACTCTTTTTTAAACTCCACCCTGATATGCCTAAGTTTATTGGTAACGACCAAACATGTGGTATTAAGGGGCGATCTCTACAAGATAATTTGGCATTAGCAAGAGATACCTATCTGTTTGCACAAGATCGTAAACTACCTCTGGCTATTTTGGGAGCCATTAGCTAGGGCACTCAGGCAGAATCCCGGAATTAAAGGTTTCCCAATTCCAGGTAGCTCAGGCAGAGAAGCTAAAGTTTCACTCTATATGGATGACCTTACTCTCTTTCTTATTGATAACAACTCCATAAAGGAAACGCTGCAAATTTGTGATAGGTTTACCTTGGCTACTGGGGCTAGAATCAATAAGACAAAGTCAGAAGTTTTGTATTCTTTCTGGGAAGAACCCAATTTAAAACTGGGGTTTAAAAATCAGGAAGAATCCATTAAGATCTTGGGACTGTTTTTTGGGAAAGACATGGACAAGAGAAATTGGGATTTGAGACTTGATAAGATAAGATGGAAACTAAAACAATGGGAGGAGCAAGATCTTACTTTGAGAGGGAAAGTGTTGGTAATAAATGCTGAGATTTTGGCCTCTCTTACTTTTTTGGCCTCAACTTTTCCAGCACCGATACATTTTATAAGATCTATCAGGAAGGCCCTGTTTAGTTTTTTTTGGAGCTCACAACACGAAAAAATGAGACGAGAGACACTGTATAAGCCATTAGATAAAGGAGGGCTAGCAGTGCCAGAATTGGGAACTAAACTGGAATCTATGTTTTTGATGCCCATTTTAAAAGCCTGTTTGTCTGAGAATCAGGGAATCTTATGGCATTGTTTCGCCAAGCTTTGGGTAGGTCAACAGGTAGCTAATGCCTGGGGGATAAAACTTCCACAAAATACTCCTCATGCTGAATATAGGCCCAAAATGTATGATAGAGTGTTACCCTTTTTAAGGAAAGTGAAAGTCTCTCATATCTCCTATGAGGGAATAAACCGCGTAATTATTCAAGGCATGTTATGCACAGGATTAGAGAGGATCACCCCAGTGGGAAAACTAACTGAATTTGATTGCATTACAGTTTGGAAGAATGTAAACAATGGGTTTTTGTTTAATTCTCACAAAGATATTGCTTGGCAAGTGGTACATCAGTGTTTACCTACTCGGGTGTTTCTGGAAAAAAGGAAATGTACAAAGAGTCCACAATGCCCTAAGTTTAAATGTGGAGAAGATGAGACTATCAGTCACTTATTTTGGTCTTGTAAATATGCTAGGGAGGTCTGGTCCCTGGTACAAGAATGGATGGCTGAGTTGTATAGAGTTCCAACTGAACTGGACCTTTTGTATGGTGAGCTGAATAGTGTGAACTCTGATGAATGGATTAGATGGTGGACAGTTATTAATGTCATCAAAGAAGGGATATGGAAGGCAAGGAATATTTCTTGCTTTAAAGGATACGACATACCAGCGGAAATAGTGGTCTCTTCAAGTCCTGTTTCTATCCGGGACTATGTGTTAAGAGACAGGAAAACCCTCTCCTTTACCGAAATACTTAAGAAATGGAAATGTCCGATAAACTCTCAGATTCTCTTTCACCTTTGGGATGAAATGGGGGAATGAATTTTGGAGGTCATTGGCTCCCCCTTGTTTGGCCTTTGTCCCATTTATGATATTATAATAAGGCATTGTGTGAGAATGTAATTAAACTCATTAATATTTTATAAATAATGGAGAAAAAAAATGAAAAAAAGGAGAAAATATAATAAAATAAGAGAATACAAATAAAAAAAAGGTTACAGAATATGATGAATGGATTCTAAATACGGGATCACGTTTCCGTGTTTACTATAATTTGTAAGGAATCCTTTCTGATCTGTAAAAAAAAAAAAAAAAAAAAGGTTCACCCAGGGCGAGGCTCGGCCATTGCACTCCGGTTGTGCTGACCCCTGCGAATTCCCCAAATGTGGGAATCTCGACTGCATAATTTATGGTAGTGGGGGACTGCGTTCGCGCTCTCCCCTGGAGACACGCACTGGTTGAAAGAGCAGATTGTTAAAGCTCCACTTATTTTTCTTCTTCTTCTGATGGCTAATAAAACCTAGGAAGTCCAGAGAATTGAACTGCAGTGGTCGATCGAGAGATAGAAAGCAACCTGGGACCAATCTGCGAAAGTAGGTGTGTTTTTTTTGTTTTTCGTTCTTCAAATAATCTCCAATATTTAACGAACGCTTTGATTGACAG
This sequence comes from Abramis brama, assembly GCF_963993115.1. Taxonomy (NCBI): domain Eukaryota; kingdom Metazoa; phylum Chordata; class Actinopteri; order Cypriniformes; family Leuciscidae; genus Abramis; species Abramis brama. The sequence continues at coordinate 1,441,354 of NC_139984.1, read as the reverse complement.
CAGTGGTCCAAAGTTGTTCAGAATGAGGAGTTCTGTCGCGTGGTATGAATACCTTGTGCACGTGTGAAAAATCATGTGATACACAGTCGTTTTTTTTCTGTTTACAGCGCCGCCAGGTGGCCAGTCGCCACATCCCTTTTCACGTGACCACAGGCTGAGCCCGTACACAGGTGTACCGACTTGGGTGTAACTGTCTCTTTGCCGTCGGAGAGTTATAGCCATTTAAGTAAAGCCCGCCTCGCCCACTGCCAACGTTTTGGCGTCCCGTCGCCGAAGGGAATCGAAATTCCCGCTTTTTTTCCGGTCACTGTTGGCAGTCAGACTCCAGAGAATCTTTCTGCACCGGTTTGGGTCAGACTGGGCAAACAACCCAGGACTACTGTGCAAAAGTAGGTTTTTCAGAAAATCCAAAATACCCGAAAATCTCGCCAGCGCGACCCCCCCAATCCGAGGCGTGCGTCTCGTTCGGCCCGAGCCAAGGATTCCGGTGATGTAAGACACTTGGGTCTGCGACCGACGGTTTAGGAGTTACAAGCCATTTCGTGCTTTGGAACCATGATGATCCAAAATCCCAGGTTGCACTCCAAAGTGTGTCTTGCGTTGTGCACTCTGTTGTGGTCCATTTTCGGTGAGCTTGTCCGTTGGCGACCTTAGGCCCTCTTGCCGCGGCCCAGGTGGGCGTGGCCTTTGCCGGCTCCCCCGCCTCGGCGTCATTGTGTCATCGCTTCTCGGCCTTTTGGCTAAGATCAAGTGGACACCAAGATGGATGTGCCGACAGAGGAGGCGCCACTGCCGACCATGATGGTGCGGCTGAAAAACACGGTCAGATGTTGGAGAATTTCATACATGAGTCTATGTTGGAGAATTATATCTGTCTCATACATGAGTCCAAATGCATGATACAAACATTGAAGAAACTAGGCCTAGGATAAGGGAGGCCTACAACTAAGGGAGAAAGAGAAAACAAGGCCTACAACTAAGGGAGAAAGAGAAAACAAAGTATGATGGGAAACACAGGACATGTCAAAAGTGCATGTGAGGATAAGAGTTGTGTGAGGACAAGACAGAAAACTGGGTAAAAGGTAAAATAAGACTAAAGAGTGGAAAAGTACCCAAAAAACCATATGCAAAGTCATCATCAGAAAAGCGCATGCGCCAGTATGGCCACCAATAGAAATTGGGCATTAATGCAGGTGTTTCTAATCGTGGTGAAGTGATAAGGAGGAGCAAAGAGAAAAAGATAACTATATGAATGCTAATTGGATACCAAAGTGGACAATAAATGACGTAAAATGAGGTATAAGACCCAAATGCAGACCATTGTAAGATCAGATGACTAGCTACCATCTCCTTTATTGAACTGCTCAATAAAGTTATTTCTACTGAGACCTGAAAACTTTGACTCTGAAAGATTTCTTCTGAGACCTGAACCAGACTTTGAAGACTTGAACCAAAGATCAAGAATTGGCCACAACACAGACTACAAGTGAAAACAGATGCAGATGTGGAAAATAAGAGAAGATTTGGTCGGGACTTCGTGGTAACCGTGCTCTTAAGGAAAGTTTTTGGAATTTCTGCTTCTTTAGTTTTTTGCCTGCAAGATTTTTCATCTTCCAGATTTATGGATTTAACCTTTTTTCAGTTGAGAGATTGTGTTGCGTTTTTTGAAGCCTGGGAAAAAAAGAAAGATAACCAGCGTTTGAAAGGACTTCAATTATTTCCGGCCTTTGCTCAAGACTTTTTCGCCTTTGATAATCCATCTCTACAACCCTTCCGTGGAGGACGGAGATGTGTTAACTTTCCTGGCTAGATATTGTGAGACAGTGAAAGGAGTTGAGCGCTTGAAAGACCGCTTTGGAATCTGGACAGGCAAGCGGAGGTACCTGGTGAAACTTCGAGTAGATCCGGCAGTGCCGGGAGGCCTTGTGCATCCACCGGGGTCCTTTTTCATTGGTTCGAATAGAGGATTTCTCCATTATCCAGGACAGCCACTGTATTGCAGGAGGTGCGGCGCTCAGGGCCACGTAAAGGCGGACTGTGTAGGTCAACGGTGTCGTTTTTGTGGATCATCTGAACACGTGGCCACAAACTGTCCAGAGCCAAAGAGCTGCAGCTTGTGTGGGGGGAAGGACCATTTGTTCCGGATGTGTCCTAACAGGCAGAAATCTTATGATAGTCTTTTTAAAGAAGGACAAGATTTGCAGGCAGATTTCGATGGCCTACTCGCGAGTGCGCCAGCGGAGGTGGCTAGTCAAGAGGCTGGTACTTCTGGTTTGAACCCCAAAGTGGTTTTGACGAAGCAAGCTGGGGAAATAAGGAATGGAGATGGGTCTGAAAGAAAAGGAGATGTGGAGGAGAAACAGCAGATGGCGTCAGCACAAGTGTGGACCGATTTCGACGTGGCAGAGGTGCTTTGCGGAATATATGAGTCTGAACAGGACGCAGCAGAGCTGTCAAGCAGCAGGGAGAAGCAGCCCCCTTCTTTTGGGGGAGAGGACCAACAGCAGCAGGACACAATAAAGTCCGACACGGGTCAAGGTATAAGAAGACGGAGGCTGATGGAGGACAAGACCGCGGAAAGAGAACGAAAGTGCAGCAGGTTCCAGGCCCAAGAATTGACAACCAGACATGGCTGGGGGGAAGAGGATGGAGATGAGATGGATATTGGGGTAGGGTTTGCTGAGAGTGAAGGGGCAAAAGGGGAGGGGAGGGGAGGGGAGGGGAGGGGAGGGGAGGGGAGGGGAGGGGAGGAGTTTTGGAAAAAGTGAAATCCATTTTGGATAGGAATACAGGGAAGGTTGAAATTGGGGAGGGGGAAGAAAGGGAAGGGGGAGAATGGACTGAAGTTTCAGTTGGGAAAGGGAAGGGGAAGAAGGGTTTGGGGAGGAAGGGGGTTATGTGAAGTTGGATGTTGTGAAATTAAGAGTTTTTGCTAAGAGTAAAATATATGGCTTGTTTAAGGGTGGCGACATTAAACGTAAGGGGCATAAAAATGTTACAGAGGAGGGTTGCAATTTTTCTTTCTTTAACCCCCTGAGGTCGGCGGTATCGCCGGCGATACCAGCTCGCTTTTTTTTATCAGTGTAAAAGAAACTCATAAATAATTTGTTGACTTTGATTTTTCATAGGAGTTTCGTACATCAATCGATTCTGTTAAATGTGTATTATTTTTGTGTATACTCACAATAAAAACAAAGTGTGGTGCTTTTCGCCAAATAAAGAAAAATAAACACGAAGCGAGTTCTGCCTTCTCTCTGCCAGTTAAGTCCATTCTGAAACGCGTCCGAAAATGAACTGTAACTCAGCGAATACTTCTCACACAGACACGTGAGATATGTCTTTATGAAGCTTGAAATCTCTTCTTTTAAATGAAGTAATTTATATAAAAAACAAATGTTTTCAACTCATGTAATCCGTTTGAAAGCAAGGAGAGGTACCGTTTTTCCTTCTGCCTCATTATCTCTATAATAAGCTGCGGCCGCGCCGCCCCGCCCCCGCCGCCCCGCCCCCGGCGCTATTCACATGGTAAATAGTTTAGGTGATCTAGTATGCATCGCATACGCCCCCGATCAATGCCATAAAAACACAGTTTCTTCATCAGACTTACTGATAGTTCATCGCGTTTTGAGTATGGCACGCTTCTCCGGTAAAGTGAGAAAAAAACAAAAGATGGCGCCAGCAGTGTGCACAGCGCAGCGTCTCCCGGTTTTATTTTGTTTATTGTTTGTTATTATTAGTTTAAGTTATCAAAATGTTACAGCTCTGTTTGTATACGATCGCCAAACTCTTTTTTCTATTCGTGATCAACATGCTGTCTGGACAACGAATGTTAGTTATGGGAATCAGTCCTCGGATGCACTCCCTTCTACACTCCCAGCTCTGCCGGCGTATTTGCAGCTTAACTCCAGTACAGCTTCGCGGAGGAAACGCCATAGAAGGCGGAGAAAGCGAGGTGTGTGGTTGCAAGAGCGAGAGCTTATCTACGGTCCACGCGAAAAAATGGACCGGGATTTCAACACGACTTCTTCTTACCAACTGTCTGTCCTTCTTTGGACCTCAAGAGGAGGTGGCTTCTCCCGATACAACCTGATCAGCTGGATCAGCTGCGTGTGCCAGTGGAGGAATTTGTTCCCCGGCGTTCACAAACGGCCAAGCGCGGCGTGGATCTCATGAATCTCCGTTCATTGGCTCGAGCCAAACTACCACACACACAGGACACTGTTCTTAATTTGGCACTGATTAATGTTAGATCATTGTCTAACAAGACTTTTATGTTAAATTACTTTTTTCGATCCCGGGAGCTTGACTGTATGCTTCTTTCGGAGACGTGGGTTCAACCCGGTGAGTTATTCCCCTTCTCAGAGCTCCTTCCTCCGTCATGCTCTTTCTTTAGCTGTCCTAGAACAACGGGTAAAGGTGGAGGCCTAGCGACAATTTTTAAATCCAGCCTGAACTGTAAAAAAACTCCATGTAATCAATATAAGAGCTTTGAGCTCCAACTTTTTGAACTCAAACTTAAATTACATGGATCAGTGGCATGTGCACTCATTTATCGCCCTCCAAAAATTAACAAGGAATTTATTAATGACTTTTCGGCGTTTGTGGCTGGCATTGCTCTAACCTACAGTCATTTCTTAATTGTTGGTGATTTTAATATTCATGTTTGTTGTGTTTCTAAGCCTTTGGTCAAGGATTTTTTAAACATTTTGGATTCTTTTAACCTCACTCAATCGGTGAATGGCCCGACTCACAACAAGGGCCATTCTCTCGATTTGGTACTGTCACACAATTTAAATGTGTCCATAAAGGACATTTCAGATGCAGGTATTTCTGACCATATGCCAGTTTTATTTACTGTCTCTTTGCCGTGCTCTCAAAGCAAGTCGTGTTTCCCTATGAGTCAGCGGCGTATAATTAATTCATCTACGGCTTCATTATTTGCTGCAGCATTTGACACCTCTCCAGTAGTGTCTCGAGACATTTCTTCATTCAAGGACATTGAGGAGTTGGTGGCTTTATTTGACTCTACGTGTACTGAAATTCTTGACTCAGTAGCACCGCTAAAGAGCAAGAAGGCTAATTTAAATAGAGAGCCATGGCAAAATGACATTACTCGTGCTCTCAGAAGGGAATGTAGATGTGCTGAGAGGAAATGGAGGAAAGACAAGCTCTATATTTCTCTGGAGATTTTAAGAAATTGCTTGTCCAAATACCAGTCTGCTGTTAAAGCGGCAAAGACCCAGTACATGTCGAACCTTGTGCAAAACAACTGTCATAAACCCCAAGTCCTTTTTAATGTACTAAATAGGATAATTAACCCTCCTGAACACATCGGCATTATTCCTAGCACCATTTTGTGTGACCGATTCTGTGAATTTTTTACTGATAAGGTGTCCAGTATTAGGGCATTAACATGTTGTACTGCACTAGATCCCAGTGTTACACCGTTATGCTTAGGCATATTTGAAAATTTTATCCCAATATCGCTTTCAGATTTGTTAAAGACGGTCCAATGCTTAAGACTTTCTGTCTGTTCATTGGACTGCCTTCCTGCAAAGCTTTTTATAGATGTATTTGACACTGTTGGATTTTATATTTTAAATATGATAAATATGTCTCTTTCAACAGGTTCTGTGCCGGTAACCTTTAAAAAGGCCATTGTACAACCCCTCCTAAAGAAACACAATTTAGACCCCTCTGTCTTGTCTAATTACAGGCCAGTTTCCAAGCTGCCTTTTTTGTCTAAAATATTAGAAAAAGTGGTTTATAAGCAACTTCTACTGCACCTTAAATCAAATAATATATTTGAAAAATTTCAATCAGGTTTTAAATCAGGTCACAGTACGGAAACCGCACTTTTAAAAGTACTTAACGATCTCCTCTTAATTTCTGATTCTGGTAGCTCTGCTGTGTTGGTGCTTTTAGATTTGACTGCTGCGTTCGATGCGGTCGATCATAAGATTTTACTGTCAAGACTTGAGTCCTGTGCAGGTATCAAAGGCACAGCTCTGAACTGGTTTGAGTCTTATCTGACTGACAGATCTTTTTCTGTAAATTTCGGACCTTTTTACTCTAAGAAAACTCCAATTAATAGCGAGGTGCCACAAGGTTCTATCTTGGGCCCAGTCCTGTTTTCATTGTATATGCTGCATTTGGGATCAATTTTCCGGAAACACAAAATTTCGTTTCACTGCTTTGCTGATGACGTCCAGATATATCTACCTCTAAATTCTAAAACCAATTCTATTGAAGCACTGAGTAACTGTCTGGGTGAAATAAGGGATTGGATGTCACTAAATTTTTTACATTTAAATGACAAAAAAACTGAAATTATAATTTTTGGGAAGCCGGATATCTCAGGTCTAAACAGGGCTATAGGCCCATTACTCCCTAATTACAGCCCATCTGTAAAAAATCTTGGAGTCATTATTGATAGTTCTTTTAAATTAGAGAAATAAATTAGTTCAGTAGTTAAAACAAGCTTTTTTCAGCTTAGACTGTTGGGGAAAGTGAAGCTGTACCTGCCGCAAAGTCAACTAGAAAAAGTTGTACATGCCCTCATTACAAATCGCTTGGACTACTGTAACTCTTTATACTATGGCTTAGATCAGTCGTCTATTCACCGTTTACAATTAGTACAAAATGCAGCCGCTCGCCTGTTGACAGGGAAAAAACGGTTTGATCATATTACTCCGGTACTGTCGTCCCTCCACTGGTTGCCTGTTGCTTTCAGAATCCAGTTTAAGATTCTATTATTTGTTTTTAAATCTTTAAATGGATTAGCACCGTCTTATTTAGCGGATTTGCTGACTATGCACACCTCAGTCAGAGCACTTAGGTCAAATGACCAGCGACTTCTAGACTGTCCTAGATCTAGACTGAGAACCAGAGGGGACAGAGCATTTTCTGTTGCAGGACCTAAGCTATGGAATGCTCTTCCCCTTAATATTAAGGAAGCTAGCTCTATTGAGTCATTTAAATCGCTTTTAAAGACTCATCTTTTTGAAAAATCTTTTAATACAATACGAGCTGTGACGTTGTGATGTTTGATTGTAAAAATGTCTACATGTGTTTTTAACTATTATTATTATTATTATTGGGACATTTTGCCTATGTAATTTCTCTTTTTGATTAATTAGTATGTTTTATGTTTGGTATGAATTTCTGTACAGCACTTTGTGGCAGTAATGACTGCTTGGAAATGTGCTTTATAAATAAATTTGACCTTGACCTTTGACCTAAAGACGCCCTTCAGATGATTCTGGACAGCGAGGAAGAATGCACCTTTTCCTCAGAGGAAGATTGTAACTCAGACGACGAACGGCAGCATTTTGAAGAGCGAATTGATCCCGCCGAGGACACAATTTCGGAGTAAGTTTTACTTAAAAGTCTTTTGTCTTTTATTTTTCGTGTTCGCATTTATGAGGAAAAAACAATATTACGTGACAGTTCTCCATTATGGACGCGAGCGCTCTGAAAGCAGCACTAAAAGACTTTTAAAAACAGAAAGTACAAATCCTTTCTTTAAAACGAATTTCGTTTTGTAGTAATTGTATCTTAATTTTAATAATTTTTTCATTAACAAATTTCCTGGATTTAATACATAAAAAGTAAATATAGGCTAGCAATCACAACATAAGGTGCTTGAACTGGAGATCATCATTAACCAGACCGTAGCCTACTCGCCTCACATGTCTAAAAAATGTGAAATATATTTACAGAAAGCTGGTTCTAAACAAAACCATCCAAAACAAAAAACTATGTAGCCTAATAAATGTGCATTTCTCCGGTGCGTTCACTAGCCTACTGCGAAGATCGCGAGTCAATAGCCTATCGTCAACTTCATCTTTGTCAGAAGTTAATAAACAATTAAAATGTCTTATTGCAATATTTTACATATTCATAATCATTACTTTTGGTGGATCTTTGAGGCAGCTTTTTAGGTTTATGGCGTTTTGGAAAAGAGCTCTTCACGTACAAACACCGTTTCACCAAGGCACAGCGGCCCTTCAGCACATCAGGTGTGAACTACTAAATATGCATGATTGTTTACGCCCCATCCGCATATTGGCTTTCCAAACTAAAAGTGTTTCACAAAACTTAAATCAATGTATCGTTTTATGTGAATGATTAGGCAGGATGATTTTCACATCATTTTGAAGAGAAATTCTAGGCGACGACATCCATTAGTCAAAAGTCTTATTGACACATATTTACTATGTGTTTTGTGGCCTTATTTCAGAAACTTTAGTTTTTAGTTTTTTCAATAACCATGCATAAACATTATTCTCTCAAAAATGAAAACATGTACATGCACGTGGCTCACATATTATGGTAGCCCTGTTTGTGCTATATAGAGTGAATTTACACCTTTGCCATTAATATGTTTATAAGCAACTGAAAAAAGCACAAATGTCAGGGCATGTCAGAACATCTCAAGGGCCCCAAAAACAGCCCAGACCCCAGAGGGTTAAAAATGTCGCCTTTTGATGTTTGTTTTTTACAAGAATGTAATTTGCAGGGAAAAGAAGATGTTTCTGCATTTTCTGCGGGGTGGGATGTGGGCCCTTCTTGTTGGGCGGTGGGGAATGTTAAGGCAGATGGGGTGGGTATTTTATTTTATTCATGGGATTTTGTGATTGAGTCTGCAAATGTGATAATTCCAGGGAGGGTAGTGGTGGTGGACGTTAGGTGGAGGGGGGTGGCTTTTCGTTTTGTTAATGTTTATGCTCCGAGTAAGTTGGGGGACAGGGAGGGTTTTTTGGATAGCCTGGAGCCAGTCCTGTATACTAACAGATTTTTAGTTTTGGGAGGTGACTTCAACATGTCTCTTGATAACACTTCAGGTAAAGTACTAGCTCACTTGGTAGCAGGGTTTTCCCTTCGGGACTCTTTTTGGGGAGCAGGAGGTCAGGAGCCAACCTATACATGGCGAAGCAGCAAGCAAGAGGCCTCATGGCTAGACTATTTATTTCTACCAGTGCATGCAAGGGTATGGGAGTATACACAGCAGCCAATGTGGTGCTCGGATCACTGTTTAGTTGGGGTGAGGGTGGAGGTAGGGGGCATGAAGAGAGGAAGGGGGGTGTGGAGGTTCAACACCTTATTTCTGAAAGACAGATCCTTCTGTGTAGCACTTTATAATTTGGTGACTGGATGGAAAAACCTGCGGGGATTGTATAGGACTCAGGCAGCTTGGTGGGAAGGATTTAAAGAGAGAGTGGCGTTTTTCTGCCATAATTGGGGTAGAGAAAAGGCAAGATGCAGACGGGCTAAGATCAGTAAGTGGTCAGAGGAATTACAGTCTTTATGGGCAGAGGGAGCATTGGGAACAACTGATGGGTGGGCTAGGGCCGGGTACCTTCAGGGGGTTCTGAAAGACTTTTATTGGAATGAAGCAAAATCCTTCCTGCTCAAAAACGTATTTTAGATGAAAAACCAACAAGTTTCTTCTTTTCCACTGTGCGAGGCCGGCAACGGCGTAGCAGTATAGAGGGCTTGAAGGGGGACAAAGGGGTGACAACATCTATAGAGTGCATGCTAGGAGTTGCTGAGGGTTTTTATAGGGAACTATTTAGTAGTAGGGGCCTGGTGGAATCTTCTGCAGGGAAGTATTTAGATGCCTTGGAGGGAACTCTGGCTAAGGAGGAGAGTGAAAAATTAGAAAGTCCTCTGACATTGCAGGAAGTTAGTTGTGCGGTTTCCTCTCTCAAAAGAGGCACGGCCCCTGGGTGTGATGGTCTTCCATCAGAGTTTTATAGGTTGGTTTTGCCATGGATTGGGAGTGAGCTGGTTGATGTGTATACAGAGAGTATAGAGAAAGGTGAATTGCCATCGTCAATGAGAACAGGTTTGGTGACGTTGCTATATAAGAAAGGAAATAAAGACGAGTTAGCAAACTGGAGACCAATAACCTTGTTGACAACTGATTATAAGGTATTGGCAAAAGTGATGACAGAGCGGCTCAAGAAGGTAATTGGGGTAGTGGTACAGCCAGATCACACCTGTGGGGTGCCAGGCAGACAAAGCAGTATGAACCTAGCTTTAGTCCGGGACATAATAAGCTGGGCGGAACAGCGACAGTTTCCTCTGGCAATTTTGAGCCTAGACCAGGAGAAGGCTTTCGACAGGGTGAATCACGCTTTCTTAAGGTCTATACTGGTGCGCATGGGGTTCGGCCCAGTTTTTAGGTCATGGATAAAGCTGTTATACAACAGAGTCTCAAGTAAGATAGGGATAAATGGATATTATTCAGGGATGGTGGAACAGCTAGGGAGGGGTTAGACAGGGGTGTCCTTTGTCACCCTTACTCTATGTCTTATCCCTAGAGGCTTTGTTGGCGGCCTTGAGGGCGGCCCCAGCTTTGACAGGGGTTCATTTGCCTGGGGGCAAGGGTATGTGTGCAAAGGTGATCGCATATGCGGATGATATGGCCTTGTTCCTGACTTCAGACAAGGATTTTGAGGTGGCAGGCCAAATCCTGCAAGGTTTTTGTGAGGCTTCAGGAGCATGGGTGAATGTAGGTAAGTCCTCAGTAATGTTTGCAGGTCAGTGGGCAAATAGAACAGCAGTGCCGGGGGGTTACAGCGTCAGTGCAGATGAGTTAAAGATACTAGGAATCAGGTTTTTTAGGGATAACAGTGCTCAGGAGAATTGGGTGGTTAGGTTAAGGACAGTACAGGCAAAGATGGCTAGGTGGAGGTTAAGGGGATTATCAATGTGGGGTAGGATGGAGGTGGTAAGGGCAGACCTTCTCCCTAGTTTGAATTATTTGGCTTATATCTTCCCGGTGCCATTTTGGTATGGAAGGAAGTTGGAGAAGCTTGTCTTCTCCTTCCTTTGGAAGAATGGGACTGAAATGGTGGCAAGGACGGAAATGTACTGTCACGTGAAGGAGGGGGGAGGGGGGTTCCTTGCATCCCCTTAAAAATGGATGCAATCTTCTTTTCATTTTCGGCCCGCTTAGCGACCCGGGAGTCAGCGCATAAAGCAAGATTTTTTGCGCAATTTTGGCTAGCTTTTCCTTTGAGATCCATTAGTTCATGGAAAGGAACAATGCCATGGTCGATGGATAGGCCAGACTATTATCAGAGAGTGGCCAATTTTGTAGCGGGTAAATCTTGGTGTTTGGAGCAGTCTTTGATCCTGGGGCAAAAGATGCTGTATAGTAGATTGAGGGATGAGATGGTGGAGGGGGCGTAAAAAGCTGTGCTGCCATATAGAGTGGATTGGGATATGTTACAACCCACATATTTGGTAGGGTTTTGTAAAGATTTAACCCTCTGGGGACCACAAACGCGCCCGCGCGTTTTGCTCGTTTTTTTTTTTTAGCAATGAAAATAAACACTAAATGCTCTGTTAATTTTGATCTTTCATTTTCGTGTAATACATCAATCGATCCTGTTCAGTTTCTATTTTTTTTCTGTATACTCACAATAAAAATAAAGTGTTTTGCTTTTTGACAAATAAAGAAAAATTAACATGATGCGATTTCTGCCTTCTCTCTGTCAGTAAACTCCCATTTGAAACGCGTTCGAAAATGATCTATAACTCCGCGAAAATTCAGTCAAACAGGCAAACAGACCCACGGGCATAAAGCTTGAGATCGCATCTTTTAAATGAAGTCATTTATATAAAAAACAAATATTCTCAGCTTCTGTAATCTGTATAAAAAGAGAGCGACTCCTGTCGAGCTCATTACGAGCTCATTCACAGTAATGTGACCACTCCCCGGAGAGCGCGTGCTATTCAAACGCAAATTCTGAGAACTATTTCACAGCTGTGAAACGCCCACATCAGCTGTAAACAAAGCGCGTCGCGACTCCTCGCGAGTGAGACATTATAGCCTACCTTATGGAGAAAAGATTCCTCAGAACAGTGCTGATGAGGAGCAATATCTCCTGAAATGAGGAGCTGATTCCGCTGAGGAGTGAGGTAGGCTGTTTTCTTTTCTCACGTGTGGAATAACGTTATGGAATAACGTTATGGAATAACGTTAGTGTAGGCCTATGTAAACCGCAAAAAGATGAATCGCATTTCTATAATATGACTCGCCTTTCTGTGAGATGAATGAAGGGGACATATTTGTAAAGACTGTTTAGCCTAAATATGAATCGCGCGTCTGTGTGTGAAAGAATAAACTGCTTTGCTATAGCCTACTGAGATGAGTAAAAATCGACTGGAATATGTTGAAATAAAATGTATTTGTATAAGCAACGTATTAAACTGTAAAAAAAATACTATTTTTGTCAAAAATAAATTCATAGACTAAGATGTTAGATGTTCCAATGTTGGCTATATTCAAACTAATGAATACATATGATAAAATGTAGGCCTATAATCTTTTTTTTTTTCTTTTTTTTTACAAAGAAAGAGTACACTTGAAATATTGTTGAAATTGTAATTGTTGTAATTGTAACATTTTTAATAAAATAGCAAAACATATTTACAAGAGAGATGTAAGCGAAATCTTAAATGGTCAATATAAGTCTTCTTCTAAATACATCTTTTGTCCTTGCATTGTGGCTCAGTCAGTTTCACACCTGAGTGAATGGCTCATTATGCAGAGTGGGTGGGACATTCATAATCTAAGGTGTAAACTACTCCTCCCCCTCGCATATTGGCTTTCCAAGCAAAACCTGTTTTACACCATTTAAATCAATGTATTTTTTTTTGTGAACGATAAAGCAAGACTATTTTTACATCATTTTGAAGCTAGAACTCAAAGGGACAACATCCATTAGTCTAAAGTCTTGTGGACACATATTTAATATGTGTTTTGTGGTCTTAATTCAGCAACTTTCATTTTAATTTTTTCCAATAACCACGCATAAACATTATTCTCTTAAAAATACAAACATCTACATACACGTTGCTCGCATATTATGGTAGCCCTGTTTGTGCTATATAGAGTGAATTTACACCTTTGCCATTAACATGTTTATAAATAACTGAAAAAAGCACAAATGTCAAGGCATGTCAGAACATCTCAAGGACCCCAAAAACAGCTTGGTCCCCAGAGGGTTAAACTGGTTGGCAGCATTGGGCAGGTTGCCCGTGAGGGAGCGTTTGTATAGACACGGTTATGGCAGGTCTCCAAAGTGCCTGGTTGGATGTGGTCAGGAGGAAACAATAGAGCATGCATTGTGGTCCTGTCCGGGTGCAGTTATGCTCTGGAGGTCAGTGAAGGTGTGGTGGGAGGCTTGGGGGGGACCAAAAATAACTAGAATCCTAGTGCTATATGGCGAGGGACTGAGAGTGTTTGAGAGAGAGCGTAGGAGTGTAATTTGGAGAGTGATTTCAGAAGGGAAACATGTATTGTGGGAATGGAGAACAGTGTGTCTGAGGAAGCAAATACCTCGTTTGGCACCGGAGAGGTTGTTCTCAAGACTTTTGAGTAAAATGACGGCTGAGGTAAAAGCCTTTAAAGAGTGTTTTGGGGAAGAAATAACAAGGAAAATTTGGGGGGGGGGGGGGGGGTTGCCGAGAGTGGGGGTGGGGTAATTTAGGGGATGATTCAGTGGATGTTAAAAAGGAATTAATATATGTTGTACAACGTTTATGCTGACTTCTGTAATGTATACTTTGGTGTAAAAAAAAAAAAAAAAAAAAATCTGTTCTTATCAGTTTAATATCTGATACGTGCCCTACCCGGGCACCATATATTAAATAGATTTTTGGAACTGTGAGATGGAATAGGGACTTGCTCCGTCCACTCCACGCATCGACCCGGTATTGCAGTACTTCTGGGAACGGTGCACCCACCCTTAAAGTGTTCAATGAAAGAAATGTTTAATAGTCTTGTGTGACAGTAGACGTTCATGGAAGCAGTGTATGTTGCTGTGCATGGTTGTCGTAGGTGATCATCATATACAATACTGGTAAAGGTAGAATGGTGGTGTGAAGAAAAAAAAAGAACAAACTCTGTTCTTATCAGTTTAATATCTGATTCGTTCTCTGTCCGGGGACTGCGTATTAAATAGATTTTTGGCTCGTGGGTGCGGAGCATGAAAAGACAAAAAAAAAAAAAAAAGAGGCCCGTCACTGCACATTTTTGATGTCTCTCTTATCTCTGGGAGTCTTTTACTAACCCTTGGTGAGGAATGCAACGAAGGACAGGGTGCCTCTGACTGGAGGCTTGGGAATTCATACTTACCTGGCAGGGGAGACACCATGATCAGGAAGGTGGTTCACCCAGGGCGAGGCTCGGCCATTGCACTCTGGTTGTGCTGACCCCTGCGAATTCCCCAAATGTGGGAATCTCGACTGCATAATTTATGGTAGTGGGGGACTGCGTTTCGCGCTCTCCCCTGGAGACACGCACTGGTTGAAAGAGCATATTGTTAAAGCTCCACTTAGTTTTCTTCTTCTTCTGATGGCTAATGAAACCTAGGAAGTCCAGAGAATTGAACTGCAGTGGTCGATCGAGAGATAGAAAGCAACCTGGGACCAATCTGCGAAAGTAGGCTTGTTGTTTTGTTTTTTTTCATTCTTCAAATAATCTCCAATATTTAACGAACGCTTTGATTGACAGCAGTGGTCCAAAGTTGTTCAGAATGAGGAGTTCTGTCGCGTGGTATGAATACCTTGTGCACGTGTGAAAAATCATGTGATACACAGTCGTTTTTTTTCTGTTTACAGCGCCGCCAGGTGGCCAGTCGCCACATCCCTTTTCACGTGACCACAGGCTGAGCCCGTACACAGGTGTACCGACTTGGGTGTAACTGTCTCTTTGCCGTCGGAGAGTTATAGCCATTTAAGTAAAGCCCGCCTCGCCCACTGCCAACGTTTTGGCGTCCCGTCGCCGAAGGGAATCGAAATTCCCGCTTTTTTTCCGGTCACTGTTGGCAGTCAGACTCCAGAGAATCTTTCTGCACCGGTTTGGGTCAGACTGGGCAAACAACCCAGGACTACTGTGCAAAAGTAGGTTTTTCAGAAAATCCAAAATACCCGAAAATCTCGCCAGCGCAACCCCCCCAATCCGAGGCGTGCGTCTCGTATGGCCCGAGCCAAGGATTCCGGTGATGTCAGACACTTGGGTCTGCGACCGACGGTTTAGGAGTTACGAGCCATTTCGTGCTTTGGAACCATGATGATCCAAAATCCCAGGTTGCACTCCAAAGTGTGTCTCGCGTTGTGCACTCTGTTGTGGTCCATTTTCGGTGAGCTTGTCCGTTGGCGACCTTAGGCCCTCTCGCCGCGGCCCAGGTGGGCGTGGTCTTTGCCGGCTCCCCCGCCTCGGCGTCATTGTGTCATCGCTTCTCGGCCTTTTGGCTAAGATCAAGTATCTGGTCGTCAGGTAGAGACAGCGATCGCCTCTTGGAGGTTTCTTGGCTCGAGATCAGCCTTGTATCCCGAGCCACACAACTTTTAGGAGGTACATTGATCCAGCTGATTTTACGACTGTACAGTTTTAAGGTAAGACATTTTATCTATTTATCTATTTATTTATTTATTTATTGTTCCTTTAAATTTTTAGGCTGTTGGTGCCTCCACCATGTCGGCTGCTCGTGCCGGCATGCGGAGGCACCACAGCGTGCGTTTCCTTTTTAAAGAAGTTGAGGGGAAGCTCCTGGGGATGTCACGTCTTGACTTCTCCAGGAAGCTGATCCAAAAGACTTTAAATTTTAAACCTGAGGATTTGAATTGTATTGTGACTCTGCCCCTTAACAAAGGTTATGATGTTAGCTTTAGAGCGGTTTCCCACCTGAACGAGTTTTGGCACAGATTTGAAGCAGCTAAATCCCAGTTCTCTATGTTTACTGTTGAGAAGCTCTCTGATAACACACTTAAAACTGTGATTGTTAGAATGTTTAATGAGACAGTGACTGGGGAAGACATTTGTGTATGGCTGGGTAGATTTTGCACTGTTCGAAGCCAGCCAGTTAAGGTTTTAGATGAGGATGGCATCTGGACATGCTCTTGGCGAATTCCCATTAAACAATGGGAAGACGCCGGGGGCTACCAGGGCCTGAAGCATCTGCCTTCAATGATTGTGCTTGGTGAGAACAGAGGCTACATCCATTACCAGGGTATGCCCAAATTATGCAGGAAGTGTGGAAAGTTTGGGCACTTAGCTGAAGCATGCCAGGAAATTATATGTGGGAAATGCAGAGAAATTGGTCATAACTTTGAGGAGTGTACCAATGGCAGGCGGTGCAACCTGTGTGGAGAATCAAACCATCTCTACAGAGATTGCCCAAAAAGTTTCGCCAACAAACTTAAAAGCAACAAAATGGCCGCCCCACAAGCAAAGCAAACAAAAGAACAAAGGGAGGAGGAGGCGGTCCCTGAGGTTTTGGCGGGAATTTCAAATTCCCAGCCAGCCTCAGGGATTGGCCAGGAAAAAGGAAGTGGGGCGGCCACAGGGGCAGAGTCACGGATTGACACGGAACAGGGGGAGGAAACCACTCCCGAACAAGAAAAAGGAAATGAAACAGAAAGCGGAGAGGACGAAACGGTTTCCTCCCTCAACACCGTCTCGGAGGTGAGTATGCCCTCCAGTGGGAGTGAAACAGATTGTTCACTCCCCAATGCTCAAGTACAGAAAAGAACTGCGAGATCTCCTCTGGTTCAAACAGAGGAGAAAAAGCTGCGGGTAGCGCATCGGCTAGATAGTTCCCCCACGGAAGATCTAGACCGTATGTGGCCCGCAGAATCTCCAAATGAAGTTTCTTTTCTGCATTTTAAGCTGAGAACATCGTCGCCAAAGGAGTCGCAAGAGGTTTTCTCTGCGAGCCCTGAGGCGTCAAGCACTTTCCCCCCTGATCCCAGTCCTTCTGGGGAAAAGGGAAGGCAAGTGCAACAAAATGTAACATGATTTTAATTATATCTCTGTAGTCACTTGGTTGCTTTTAAATGTCTCACACCCTTTTAACCATACTGCTCATGGCTCTCACTATCTCCACAATCAATGTGAGAAGTGTGAAGAGCAATATACGAGCACAGAGCGTGTTATCCTTTTTAAAATCTTTTAAGTCAGATGTGTTTTTATTGCAAGAATGTGGTCTGCCTTTTTTAACAAACTACAGGAAGTGGGAGGAGATTTGGACCCCAGGACTTTCCATCTGGAGTGGGTCCAATTTTAACAAAAATGACGGTGTTGCTATTTTAATCAAAAATCCCAATATTTTGGTGAAGGGCAGCACTGTGGTGAGGGATGGGCGGGCAATTTTAACTAATCTGACTTTTTTAGGTAAGGATTTTAACATTTTAAATGTGTATGGTTTTACAGACAAAAATAACAGGCACGAGCTTTTAGAAGACCTGCAGCCCCACATGTTAGGTAGGGCTCCCCTAGTGGTAGCAGGGGATTTTAACTGTGTTTTAACTAAGAAAGATAGGAAGAGGACAGAGGATTTTAAAGTTGACAAAACATCGGTTTTATTGCAGGGTTTAGTTAGAGATTTTAAATTAGTAGACTGTTTTAAAGCAATGCATCACAGAGAGGAGGGCTTCACCTGGTTCAGTGGTGACGGCACCAGAGCCTCCCGCATTGACTACATTTTTACACGGGACTGCCTGCCAACCGATGCAACATTAACCCCCCTCTTTTTTTCAGATCACATAATGCTGTCATGCACCCTTTCACTACCCACCGGTGTGACTGTAGGGGGAGGGCTGTGGAAGCTGAACTGCTCCCTTTTGGAAGATAAGGAAGTAGTTAGTGAGTACAGGGAGCAGTTCAGCCAATGGCAGACCCTCCAAGACATTTACGACTCACGTGCACAGTGGTGGGAGATTGTAAAGGAACGGACGAGACAGTTTTTTAGAAAGATAGGAAAAAATAAAAAGAATAGATTAAATCGATGCATGATGGGGCTGCAAAAACGACTACAGAGGTATTTTAATCTTTCAAATAATGGGATTGATTTTAGCGAAGAAATTAAAGAAATAAAACAAGAAATGTCAGTTTTATCCGAAAGTCAAAGCAAAGGTGTCATTTTAAGGAGCAGGGAGAGGGAGATAGAGGAAGGTGAAAGGTGTACTAGGTATTTTTTTAAAAAGATTATTTCATGGGGTGGGGCTATCACTGGTTTGAAAAGTGGAGGAAGGGAGGTTTACACTACAAAAGAAATTTTAAAGGAAACTGAAGTATTTTATGAAAACCTATACAGCACAAAAGAAGTTCACAATGACACGCTAAGGGAAGTTTTAGAGTTTTTAGAAAAGAAAGTCGACAGCGAATGTACAATTTTATCATCTTAGAAATTCACAAAGCTCTTAAAAGTTTTAAACGAGGAAAGTCCCCTGGTACAGACGGACTTCCTCTGGAGTTTTATTTAACTTTTTGGGATATTTTAGCGTTCGACTTACTGACTGTTTTTAAAGAATTTGAGACTCTTGAAAGACTTCCTGACAGCTTTAGAATAGGGATAGTTTCACTTTTACATAAAAAAGGAGACAAGACGGACTTACGGAACTGGCGACCCATTACTCTTTTAAACGTTGACTGCAAACTTTTTAGCAAAATTTTAGCCAGACGTATGTCGACGGTTTTAACGGACATAATCCACCCGGATCAAGCATGCGCTGTGCCCGGAAGGAAGATCACGGACAGCCTGGTGCTGATCAGAGACGCCATCTGTTATGCGAGAGACAGAAACATTCGGCTAGTAGTCCTAAATTTAGACTTTGAAAAAGCATTCGACCGCATCTTGCACCAGTTCCTTTTTAAGGTACTGGATAAAATGGGGTTTCCAGGGAGGTTCATATCCTGGGTGGGACTGCTGTACAACAGTCTGATCAGCAGATTTGTAGTTAATGGGCATTTATCCAACGCTGTAAATATCCACAGCGGCGTCCGTCAGGGGTGTCCCTTATCTGCCCTTCTGTATGTGGCTTGTATTGAGCCACTGGCACAAATCTTGAGAAGGGATAAATGGATTAAAGGACTAGACATCCCAGGAACTGGTGGACTGACGGCGACCTGTGTTTTATATATGGATGACGTGACCCTTTTAGCAACTGACCTTTTATCAGTACGAAGAGCAATGGACTTGACTGACTGGTACGGTCGGGCCTCGGGCGCTAAGCTCAATAGGAGTAAGTCCGAGGCCCAGCTCTTCGGGCTGTGGGGGAACGTTGACACAGGTGGACTAGATTTGGAATTTAAAGAAAATAATTTGAAAATTTTAGGAGTCAAATTTGACAGAGAGGGTGGAGGACAAGGAAACTGGACTGACTTGGTAGGGAAAGTTAGGCAAAGACTCGGGTTTTGGGGACTAAGACAACTGACTTACGAAGGCAAGATTTTAATTTTCAAAGCTGTGATTTTACCACTGATTTTACTTGTCTGTTCTGTTTTTAGTCCCCCACGAAGTTTCCTCATCAACCTGGAGAGGGCAGTGTTTTATTTCCTGTGGGGGTCCAAGTGGGAGCGACTCAAAAGAGACGTTGTAAAGAAAAAAACAGAGAACGGCGGGAAAGGCCTCCCAGACCCCCACCTGTTTTTAGGCAGCCGCTTCACCGCCCTCCATATTAAATATGCAATGACCCCATCCAGAGAGAACAAGACTGCAGCCATGACCCGTTTCTGGATGGGGTCGTACCTAAGATATTTGAAAATTTTACCAGTTGATCTTAAATGTCCAGTGTCTTTTAACTTGCCCAAAGAGTATTGTTTTATCAAGAAATTTTTAAAGAAATACCTTTTAGAGAATCAAGATGTCACAGTTTTAACTAACCACAAGTCTCTTATCTCTCTTGTGCAGGATCGGGAATCGGTGAGTCCGGTTCCAGGCCTCACACTAGGTGAGGCCAAAGACGTTTGGAGGAACGCAGCCCACCCAGCTCTCCAGAACAGGCTTAAGGACTTGTCGTGGATGGTGGCTCACGAGATCCTCCCGGTCAGGGCGGTCATGCACTCCAGAGGCATGGCCAAAAACTCCATCTGCCCACGGTCCGGATGTGGTTCCCCGGAGACCGTTTACCATCTGCTCTGGGAGTGCGGCGCTGCGCGGGACCTGTGGGCCAAGACCGGCCCCCTGTTTTTCCCGTGCCTGCCAGCGGGTAGAGCCCAGGTGGACTACAAGCTCGCTATCCTAGGGGTGGGTCAGGGCTTGAAGGAGCTAACAACAAAGAATTTTGCCTCGCTCTGGCTCACCCTAAACATCATAAAGGATACCATCTGGGCCACCCGAAACCTGCTGGTGGGGAAACGTGTGACGGTCCCCCTCCACGCGTGCGAGCAGAAAATAACATCAACGCTGCAGGGTGGGCCGCATGTCGTTATTCGGATGAGGGGGCCAGGCCGCACAGAAAAGGTCCCGGCCACCACCGACCCTGGCCGCCTGTAGATGCACCCTCACCACACCGGCTACGGGAACAGCGGGCCAGCGGGCCGGAGGAGAGGGGATCTCCGCTGGGCAACGGAAGCGGGGAGTACGGAGCCTGTTCTGGAGACCTGGAGTGAATGGACAATCTTGATAGGGACTCACCCGCGATCCTGTACAAGAGATGCTGTTTTAGTTGGCATGTTTTTTATTGTATTATATCTTTTATTTCTATTTTCATTCATTTTACTTTTCTTTTAAAACTAACATTTTACACACATGGACTTTTACATGACACACCACATAAAACTGATTTTTAACTGTTATTTGTGTCATTTTTGTTTTAAAGACATGTAATTTTTAAAAGAAAAATGTAGAAATGGAATGAAAAACTGTGACAATAAAAAAATTTCGAAAGAAAAAAATCTGTTCTTATCAGTTTAATATCTGATACGTGCCCTACCCGGGCACCATATATTAAATTGATTTTTGGAACTGGGAGATGGAATAGGGGCTTGCTCCGTCCACTCCACGCATCGACCCGGTATTGCAGTACTTCTGGGAACGGTGCACCCACCCTTAAAGTGTTCAATGAAAGAAATGTTTAATAGTCTTGTGTGACAGCAGACGTTCATGAAAGCAGTGTATGTTGCTGTGCATGGGTGTCGTAGATGATCATCATATACAATACTGGTAAAGGTAGAATGGTGGTGTGAAGAAAAAAAAAGAACAAACTCTGTTCTTATCAGTTTAATATCTGATTTGTCCTCTGTCCGGGGACTTGAGTCTTGTGTGACAGCAGACGTTCATGGAAGCAGTGTATGTTGCTGTGCATGGGTGTCGTAGGTGATCATCATATACAATACGGGTAAAGGTAGAATGGTGGTGTGAAGAAAAAAAAAGAACAAACTCTGTTCTTATCAGTTTAATATCTGATTCGTCCTCTGTCCGGGGACTGCGTATTAAATAGATTTTTGGCTCATGGGTGCGGAGCATGAAAAGAAAAAAAAAAGAAAAAAAAAGAAGCCCGTCACTGCACATTTTTGATATCTCTCTTATCTCTGGGAGTCTTTTACTAACCCTTGGTGAGGAATGCGACGAGGGACAGGGTGCCTCTGACTGGAGGCCTGGGAATTCATACTTACCTGGCAGGGGAGACACCATGATCAGGAAGGGGCTGAATGACCAGGGTGAGGCTCGGCCATTGCACTCCGGTTGTGCTGACCCCTGCGAATTCCCCAAATGTGGGAATCTCGACTGCAGAATTTATGGTAGTGGGGGTCTGCGTTCGCGCTCTCCCCTGGAGACACGCACTGGTTCTTCAAATAATCTCCAATATTTAACGAACGCTTTGATTGACAGCAGTGGTCCAAAGTTGTTCAGAATGAGGAGTTCTGTCACGTGGTATGAATACCTTGTGCACGTGTGAAAAATCACGTGATACACAGTCGTTTTTTTTCTGTTTACAGCGCCGCCAGGTGGCCAGTCGCCACATCCCTTTTCACGTGACCACAGGCTGAGCCCGTACACAGGTGTACCGACTTGGGTGTAACTGTCTCTTTGCCGTCGGAGAGTTATAGCCATTTAAGTAAAGCCCGCCTCGCCCACTGCCAACGTTTTGGCGTCCCGTCGCCGAAGGGAATCGAAATTCCCGCTTTTTTTCCGGTCACTGTTGGCAGTCAGACTCCAGAGAATCTTTCTGCACCGGTTTGGGTCAGACTGGGCAAACAACCCAGGACTACTGTGCAAAAGTAGGTTTTTCAGAAAATCCAAAATACCCGAAAATCTCGCCAGCGCGACCCCCCCAATCCGAGGCGTGCGTCTCGTTCGGCCCGAGCCAAGGATTCCGGTGATGTAAGACACTTGGGTCTGCGACCGACGGTTTAGGAGTTAAGAGCCATTTCGTGCTTTGGAACCATGATGATCCAAAATCTCAGGTTGCACTCCAAAGTGTGTCTCGCATTGTGCACTCTGTTGTGGTCCATTTTCGGTGAGCTTGTCCGTTGGCGACCTTAGGCCCTCTCGCCGCGGCCCAGGTGGGCGTGGCCTTTGCCGGCTCCCCCGCCTCGGCGTCATTGTGTCATCGCTTCTCCGCCTTTTGGCTAAGATCAAGTGCAAGTGGCATGACCGCAGTACTTGGTGGCTAAAGTTTTGAGAAAGAGTGGTGAAGAGATGGCGGAGGGAGTTTTTGAGAGAAGGATAAAGAACACGACGAGACTCTACTGGGAAGGATCCAGAGAAGAAGAGATGCCAGAAAGGGAGGAATTCATCCAAAAAGTCATCATCGATTTGTTGAAGATTGAGCCTCCGGGGATTCTTGGAATTCAAAGAATGGCAAAGACAAGTATTTTGATGTCACGATGAAAGACAGTATTTTGTTCCAGGGATTTTTGGAAAAGTTCAGAGAAAAGGAAGGTGAGTATCCTCTGGATAATTTTAGAATGCAGTCTTTGGGGAGAAATAATTTCCGGATTTTGACAATCAATATGTTTGACATGAACATGGAAGATGAAGAGGTGGAATCTTTTCTTCTAAACCATGTTAGAATAATATCTACGGCAAGGTATAATACCAATGCAATATAAGATGTCTGAATTGTAAAGACATGCTTGTCATGCTGCTTCGGAGTGTCCAAAACCTAAAGTGTGCAAAGAGTGTGGGGCTACTGATCATCTCTTCAAGACATGCCCAAAACGAAAAAGAACGTATGCCAGTGCAGCAAGAGGAGAAGAAGGAGGAGACCTTAGGCCCATTGAGGTTGTTATTATGGAAATACAGGCATACCATGGAGCTCCTACTGGCCAAAATGAGGAAGTAAGCCATATAGGTTCACCCACAGATACAGAAATAATGGAGGGTGTGAGAGAGGTTTCAGCAAGGAGCTCTGTTTCAGGCCTTGTCCTAGCTGAGCTAACGAATCCAGCCATTGAGGAGTCGGAGAAAATGGAAGAGGAGGGTGGTGAGTTACAGGATACAGTGATTCCAGACACCTTACAGCATAAAACCAATACTTCCTGGGGTGACAGAACTGAGGATGAGAAAGAGCAAGGAGCTGAAGAGTCTTGGAAGTTTGCTCTTAGGGCAAATAAAAGGAAATTAGAAGGAAACGAGGAATAAAACAAGATAGAGATATTAAATTCGTTTAGTGCGCTGGATCATCGGATGGATGATGAGGAGTCTTCGGGCTTACCTGAGATTGCGGGTGTGTCATCGACGCCTGGATCCCCGATAGTGCCTCCTTTATCAACATCGGAGGAGGAGGTGGAGGTTGTGGAGGCAGGGTTGCTGTCTGGTGGTTACCTATCGAGGGAAGACGTGGAGTTTTTTATAGGGACCACTGGGTTCCATAGAAGGGACAGACAAGGGGAAAGGAAATGGAAAGAAAAAGAAAACATTACCTGCTGATCTTCATAAATGACAGACTTGAAATTTGTATCCCTCAATGTGAGAGGTCTGAGAGATGCTGGAAAGAGGGGTGCTTTGTTTTTTTCCTTGTTATCCATGGACTTTGAGGTGGCATTCCTACAAGAGTGTCATCTGAAAGGTGAAGAAGATACAATAACTTTCACTAAAGAATGGACTTCCGGGGTTTCATATTGGAGTATTGGGAACGTACATTCGGATGGGCTGGGGATTGTGTTTAAGAATAATGGATTTATGATAGAGAACTATGTATCACTGGTGCTGGGGAGATTACAATGTTTAGATGCACGATGGGGTGAGTATAGATTTCGCTTTATTAATGTATATGCACCCTGTGTTAGAAGTAAACGATTGGATTTGTTCAAAAACTTAAATTTGTGGGATACCAATAGATGTGTAATAATGGGAGGAGATTTTAATATAACTTTGGATAGTTTGGAAAAAAATGGGGAAGTTGACTTTTCAGGGATTTATTTAAAAAAGGAATTAAAAGAGCATTCCTTACAGGATGCATATAGGAAAGGTAATAAAGAAGATTCAGGGTTTACATGGGGTAATACGAGGGGGAATAGAGGTAGACTAGACTATTTTTTTATAACACAGGGGATAGAAATAAAGGAGTTGAGGATTTTACCATGTTGGTGTTCAGATCACGAAATGGTGATAGTCACAATAGTAAATAATGAGATAAATATGGGTAAGGGTTATTGGAAAATGAATATTAGTTTGCTGGAAGATGACATCTTTAAAAAGGAATTTAAAGATTTTTACAAATTATGGCAAGAGTTTAAAGTGGGGTATGTATCTCTTTTAGAATGGTGGGAAGTGTTGAAAATAGAAATTGCTGGTTTTTTCATAAGATATACAGAAAAGAAAAGAAGACAGGAAAGAAAGGAGGTCTGGAGGGACAATAATAGATTGCAAAAAATAATGGCAAATCAAAATGGAGGGTTAGAGGTGAGAGAGGAGGAAATTGCGGAGATAAAGGGGGAAATTAAAAGGTACTATACTAAAAAGGCAAAGGAGTTTGCATTTTTAGCAAAGATAGAAGAAAGGGAAAAAGATGAAAAAGTAACTAAATATTTTTTTCAAACAATAAAACAGAAACAAAAAGGGGAAATAATTGATGGGTTTATGTCAGAAAAAGGAGAGGTTAAAGGGAAAGAAAACATATGTAAGTATGTCTGTGCCTTTTATAAGGAACTGTTTTCTAAAAGAGAGGTAGATGGGAGGAAGGGAGAGGAATTATTGGGAGGTATAAAGAGAGTTTTATCTGAGGAACATAGAGAGGGAATAGAGGGTGAGATTAAGGAAGAGGAAATTAAAGCAGCCCTTACTTCCATGAAAGGAAATAAAACACCAGGGGGGGATGGGTTGCCTAAAGAGTTTTATGGGTGCTTCTGGGACATAATAAAAAGAGATTTGGTGTTGGTATACAGAGAGGTGTATAAGACAGGTAAGCTAATTGGGTCTATGAGCTCTGGGGTTATACACCTAATCCACAAGAAAGGTGAAAAAAAAGAAATTAGAATTATTAAATTATATTAGAAATTGGAGACCAATAACTGTATTAACAACTGATTATAAAATTTTAAGCAAATGTTTAACAAATAGGTTACAGGAGGTGATGGCAGTATTAGTGAACCCAGATCAAACTTGTGGGGTTAAGGGAAGGGCTGGTTCTTTTAATCTATTACTTATAAGAGATATCATTAGCTGGGTGGAGGAGAGGGATCTGCCTTTATGCATACTGAGTCTAGACCAGGAGAAAGCTTTTGATAGGGTTAATCATGAATTTTTATTTAAAGTGTTAGAGAAAATGAATGTTGGGGAAAGGTTTATTTCATGGGTAAAGGTCCTATATAATAAAGTATATAGTAGGGTGAAGATAAATGGGTTTTTGAGTGAGCTGATTGAACAAAGGGGTGGCGTGAGGCAGGGATGTCCATTGTCTCCATTGTTATATGTCTTGTTTATAGAGCCTTTGGCAGAAAGAATAAGGAATGAGCAACACATTGAGGGAGTACACATTCCAGGAGGTTTGGGTGAACGGGTAAAAGTATCTCAGTATGCAGACGATACAACTGTATTTATATCTACAGATAGAGGGCTGGAGAAAATTGTACAAATATTGGGAATGTATTGTGCAGCTACTGGCTCGGCCATAAACCATGCCAAATCATCATTAATGTATTGTGGAAAATGGAAAGGAAGGAAAGAGGTGAGGTACGGTTTTTCGGTGTGTCCTACGGGAATCAAAATTTTGGGGGTTAAATTTTATCATAAAGATTCGGCTAAATTAAACTGGGAGGAAAAAATTGAGAGGGTGAAAAAGAAATTGAATATTTGGAAGTGCAGAAAGCTTAGCATTACGGGGAAGGGGTTAGTAGTTAAGATGGACCTGTTGTCTAGTTTGATTTACTTAGCCCTAATCTTTCCACACTGTAAAAAAAGAAAAGTTGACTTAACTTAAAATTATAAGGCAACTTGCTGCACAGATTTTTTTGAGTTGACTCAACTAAAACATCTCTATAGTCGAGTTGACTCAACTATAACATCTCCAGTTGAGTAAACTCTGTTAGTTGAGTCAACTCAAAAAATCTGTGCAGCAAGTTGCCTTATAATTTTAACCCTCTGGGGACCAAGCTGTTTTTGGGGTCCTTGAGATGTTCTGACATGCCTTGACATTGCTTTTTTCAGTTATTTATAAACATGTTAATGGCAAAGGTGTAAATTCACTCTATATAGCACAAACAGGGCTACCATAATATGCGAGCAACGTGTATGTAGATGTTTGTATTTTTAAGAGAATAATGTTTATGCGTGGTTATTGAAAAAAATTAAAATGAAAGTTGCTGAATTAAGACCACAAAACACATATTAAATATGTGTCCACAAGAATTTTGACTAATTGATGTTGTCCCTTTGAGTTCTAGCTTCAAAATGATGTAAAAATAGTCTTGCTTTATCGTTCACAAAAAAAATACATTGATTTAAATGGTGTAAAACAGGTTTTGCTTGGAAAGCCAATATGCGAGGGGGAGGAGTAGTTTACACCTTAGATTATGAATGTCCCACCCACTCTGCATAATGAGCCATTCACTCAGGTGTGAAACTGACTGAGCCACAATGCAAGGACAAAAGATGTATTTAGAAGAAGACTTATATTGACCATTTAAGATTTCGCTTACATCTCTTTTTTTTTTTTTTTTTTTTTTTTTTTTTTTTTTTTTTTGGCCCGCCACCACCCCCCCTCTTCGGAGGACAACTTTATTGTTTAATAAAGCAAATTATATACACAATATATTACAATACTGATGACAGATTTATATACAGTGCGTGACCATTCAACCAATTTAGTAAGACCCTCGGTACATGAGGGGGGGGGGGGGAATTATAACACCACGAACAGAGTGTAACACATAACATATAAGACATGACAAGGTGATAGACAGACAACAGAGGGACAAGACAGTTGACAAACACAAAAACGTATTATTATTGATTAAGTAGAATGATCTTAAGCAAATTTTATTTGTTAATCTAAGATTTATATTAGTTGGTCATGGCTAGGGTGTTTGAGGGGGAAAGGGGTTTGGAAACATGTTATGCATAAGTGTATGCCTATGTGTATGTATGAAGTGATGGCTGCATCTCTCTTGTAAATATGTTTTGCTATTTTATTCAAAATGTTAGAATTACAACAATAATTACAATTTCAACAATATTTCAAGTGTACTCTTTCTTTGTAAAAAAAAAAAAAAAAAAGATTATAGGCCTACATTTTATCATATGTATTCATTAGTTTGAATATAGCCAACATTGGAACATCTAACATCTTAGTCTATGAATTTATTTTTGACAAAAATAGCATTTTTTTTGCAGTTTAATACGTTGCTTATACAAATACATTTTATTTCAACATATACTAGTCGATTTTTACTCATCTCAGTAGGCTATAGCAAAGCAGTTTATTCTTTCACACACAGACGCGCAATTCATATTTAGGCTAAACAGTCTTTACAAATATGTCCCCTTCATTCATCTCACAGAAAGGCGAGTCATATTATAGAAATGCGATTCATCTTTTTGCGGTTTACATAGGCCTACACTAACGTTATTCCATAACGTTATTCCACACGTGAGAAAAGAAAACAGCCTACCTCACTCCTCAGCGGAATCTGCTCCTCATTTCAGGAGATATTGCTCCTCATCAGCACTGTTCTGAGGAATATTTTCTCCATAAGGTAGGCTATAATGTCTCACTCGCGAGGAGTCGCGACGCGCTTTGTTTACAGCTGATGTGGGCGTTTCACAGCTCTGAAATAGTTCTCAGAATTTGCGTTTGAATAGCACGCGCTCTCCGGGGAGTGGTCACATTACTGTGAATTAGCTCGTAATGAGCTCGACAGGAGTCGCTCTCTTTTTATACAGATTACAGAAGCTGAGAATATTTGTTTTTTATATAAATGACTTCATTTAAAAGATGCGATCTCAAGCTTTATGCCCGTGGGTCTGTTTGCCTGTTTGACTGAATTTTCGCGGAGTTATAGATCATTTTCGAACGCGTTTCAAATGGGAGTTTACTGACAGAGAGAAGGCAGAAATCGCATCATGTTAATTTTTCTTTATTTGTCAAAAAGCAAAACACTTTATTTTTATTGTGAGTATACAGAAAAAAAATAGAAACTGAACAGGATCGATTGATGTATTACACGAAAATGAAAGATCAAAATTAACAGAGCATTTAGTGTTTATTTTGATTGCTAAAAAAAAAAAAACGAGCAAAACGCGCGGGCGCGTTTGTGCTCCCCAGAGGGTTAAGTAAAGTCAACTTTTCTTTTTTTACAGTGCAATTCCTACCAAAAGTAAATCAATTTGGTAACACTTTATAATAACTTTCAGTTGTAAGTCATTTGTAAGTGGTTAGTTAATGATGAACTAGTCATTTACAGAACATTCATAAATGAGTAGCAAGTGATATACTAACATTTTATGTATGTTTTGTAAATTCCGTTAAAAAGTCATTTACTAGTGATTAGTTCATGATTAACTAATTATTTACGAAACATGATTATGCGTTCCTAAATGATTAATAAGTTATATGTTAATTATTGTATGTATGTTTTGTAGATTCAGTTATAAGTAATTTACAATTGATTAGTTAATGATTAACTAGTCATATACAAAACATGAATATGCGTTTCATAAATGTTTAATAAATGTTTGTTTTTTTGTATATATGTAGCAATTAGAGGGTGCAAAAAGTGTTGTAAATGCCTTGAATACACATACAGATCATTTGTAGGTATATGTAACACATTTACAAGTGATGAATAGTTTACACTTTAGATTAGGGGATGCAGAAAGTGTTGTAAATGATTTATTCATGCGTTTACACATCTATAACAGGTGTTGAACACTGTAGTGTAGTGTAGTGTGTACTGCAGTATAAGTGCTGACTGGGGTATAGACAGCTTCTCTGAAACACATGGCCTCTTTAACCACTGTGCACCTGATGTGAGCAAAACATACAAAAAAATGTAACATCATTTATTAAACATTTATGAAACGCATATTTATATATAGTCATGTTTAGTAAATGATTAGTTAATCATTAACTAATCAATTGTAAATGACTTATAACTGAATCTACAAAACATATAATGAACATATCACTAATTAATCATTTATGAATGATTAGTCATGTTTTTTAAATGATTAGTTAATCATTAACTAATCAATTGTAAATGACTTGTAACAATTTACAAAACATACATAAAATGTTAGTATGTCACTTGTTACTCATTTATGAATGTTTTGTAAATGATTAGTTCATCATTAACTAATCACTTATAAATGACTTACAACTGAACGTTATTATAAAGTGTTACCATTAATTTTGACTAGGTTGATCTTTTCATTTATATGGGGAGGGAAGTACGAACCTGTTAAGAGGGAACAGATGTACCTAGAGGTAGAAGAGGGAGGTAGAGAGGTGGTGTGTATTCCTTTAAAGTTAGAAGTACTGTACGTTTGTTTTTTATGTAAGATACTAATAGACAATGTGCAGCATAAAGCTACGTATTTTGTAAAATTGTGGGCAGCTTTGCCATTAAGGAAAATTGTTCCCTTAGACAATAGAGGACCAAAGGCTGAGAGTAGACCTTGGCAATATGAAAAGTTAATTTTGTTTTTAAGAGCACATCCTGGGTGTGTAAAGGAGGAGTTACTAAAAAATCATAAACAATTATATCAAGATTTAAAAGGAAAACTGGTAGTAACACAAAAAGCAGAATTGAGAAAGAAAAAAGTTAAGTGGGAATGTATTCAACATAAAGATTTAAGTAATGAGAGGAAGGATTTGAATTGGCTGGCAGCATTGAATAGATTGCCGGTGAGAGAAAGATTATATAATCAAGGATCCACATGTATTAGAAGTTGTCCAAGAGGTTGTCCATGGGTCGAGACTCTGCAACATGTTTTTTGGGAATGTTATTTAGCTCATTGTTTTTGGAAAAGAACACAACAATTGTTAAGGTTAGTAATAATAGATATTGTTTTGAATCCTGACTTAATTATAAGAGGAGAAGGGTTGGTACAGTTTAAAAAAGGAAAAATAATTTGGTGCATAATAAGTATCGGTAAAGAGATATTGTGGGAAGAAAGAAATGCTCAAGTAAAAAAGAAAAAAGAAGGTAGAACATCAAAACAGTTGTGGTATGAGTTGAAATACAAAGTGTTAATGGAAACTAAAATGTGGAAAATAAGGATGGAAAAAGAGAAATATATGTTTTTGTGGGGTGAAGTGGAAAAATATTGTAAAAAAATAAATAAAAATCTGTTCTTATCAGGGTGTTGCTATTTTAATTAAAAATCTCCATATCTTGGTGAAGGGCAGCACGGTGGTGAGGGAAGGGCGGGCTCTTTTAGCAAATCAAAATTTTTTAGGTAGAGATTTAAATGTTCTTAACGTGTATGGTTTTACAGGAAAAAATGAAAGGTATGAGCTTTTAGAAGACTTGCAGCCCCACATGTTAGGTAGGGCTCCCCTAGTGGTGGCAGGGGATTTTAACTGTGTTTTATCAAAAAAAGATAGGAAGAGGGTAGGAGAGGATTTTAAGGTCGATAAGACAACGGTTTTATTACAGGGCTTAGTAAGAGATTTTAAATTAGTCGACTGTTTTAAAAATGTGCATCAAAGAGTGGAGGGCTACACTTGGTTCAGTAGTGATGGTGCCAAAGCCTCTCGCATCGACTATATTTTTACAAGAGATTGCCCGCCAACCGATGCTACAGCGACCCCCCTCTTCTTTTCTGACCACTTAATGCTATCTTCCACCCTTTCACTACCCACAGGTGTGACTGTAGGGGGAGGGCTGTGGAAGCTGAACTGCTCCCTTTTAGAAGACGAGGATGTAGTTAGGGAATATAGGGAGCAGTTCAGCCAATGGCAGACCCTCCAAGACTTTTACGATACACATGCACAGTGGTGGGAGATGGTAAAGGACTGGACAAGACAGTTTTTTATGAAAGTAGGAAGGGACAAGAAGAATAAGGAAAAGAGACACATGATGGGGCTGCAAAAAAGACTACAAAGATATTTTAATCTTTTAAATAATGGTTTTGATTTTAATGACGAAATGAAAGAGGTCAAAAAAGAAATGTCAGTTTTATCCAGTGTTCAAATTAAAGGGGTTATTTTAAGAAGTAAAGAGAGAGATATAGAAGAAGGTGAAAAAAGTACTAGGTATTTTTTTTAAAATATATTAACAAGGGGAGGGGCTATGACCAGTGTAAAAGTAGAAGGGAGGGAAGTAAAAACAACACATGAAATTTAAAAAGGGGTTGAGAATTTTTACCAGGAGCTATATAGCCCAAAAGAAGTACATGAAACCACTCAAAAGGAAGTTTTAACCTGTTAACCGTTGCCAGAGCGCGGACGCACTGAAGCGGTTTTATTTATATATAGTTCAAAGTTACTATCAGATTTAATGTTATACCTTGACAAACTATACATCATTAAAAAGATATAAGACTCAAGTTTCAGAATTTGACCACTATTGTATTCTGAGAAACTTATAGCGACAGTTATTTCTTAATTTGTTTCAGGAGTTATGAAATGAAAAAATTAGTCGATACCTTTGATATGAATTATGCGCGTCAGCCGCTTTCATTCATAAAAAAACTCCCGTGCCGTCGTCATGACAGCGATACACAAAACAACGTGCCTCAGGGCTTTAGCTCAAAAATGTGCAGATTTGGAGAAATATTGATATATTCTCATAGGTTTACATCAGATTTCTATAGACAGGAATAATATTTATTGAATTTATACCCAAATGCGTCGATGTAATCATTATGAGCGTTTGCATAACTCTGATACTGTGTTTTGAATTCATACCAATAGCCTGAGGGCGCCCTCGCCGCCCTGTGCACAGTATTAGAACATGAAGAAGTGCCATAATCATGTGACAATCCAGGAAGCCTCGAACACACACAAAGCTAACGAGATCGCGCTGTAACTATGGCTGTAACATGCAGTTTTGAAGACAATAAACATGTTTGCTATGATATTTGAGTTACCTGTGTTTTTCAATCCATGCCAGGTATTTCCATAATAATAGATTATATTTATAATGTAATGCTAATCTATATAGAATCGTTGTGCAGAACACTATTCAATAGTATATTTTCTGTCTGATTTTTTATCTGAAGCCAAATTAGATCACAAAAAATTATTTAAAATACTCGATTTGCTTTATAAAGTAAGTTTATAAGCACAAACATGGTTTTAATCTCATAAATTGTCGTGTATTGATGGTGTGCTAAGCTAACATGCTAGCTAGCCCTAGGTGCACCTGCCACCTAGAAGTTATATTTTTATTATTTTTTGAATGCTTACTGAAATGTTTCTTTATTCAAGAAATGCATTTGATACAGTTTAAAATGTAAGGGTGAACTTTAAGAAAAGAAATTAGTGACTGAAACCCTATGAATAGCCTGTGAATAGCCAGTCGTTAGTAACTATAATGCAGACAAAAGAAATGCATATTTAGAGCCATAACTAGGCTGGAGAGGTGTGAATGTGTGCAGGGGGAGACTGAGACTGAATGGGGCTCGTTTGCACCACAAAACAATAAAGACAATATACTGGATAGATGGTTAGAAGATGACAATAAACATCAGTAGCATTTTAGCGTCAAATCAAAATAAAGTCACATGACATGGTCTTGAAAAACATTTCACTAAATACAGAGTTTTGGACTTATTATCTTAAGATTTTAAACATAAAATGTTTAGACATGTGGCATTAGCTGTAGTGCATTTCTAGATTGCTCCAGTGCCAACTTCAATTTTTTTTTCATGAGGATGTTTCATAAAAAATAATTTCTAATAACTTTACAAAACTTTGAAGCTATTTATAACAATTTTTGTCATTATGACAATAATTAATTCTACATTTACAATAAACTGCCAGGTGTCAGCTTTCAAATGAGATCATACTTGTGCTTTTAGTACAAAGGGTTCATGAACTGTATCTGTTTCAGTTTGGGTATGTCATTTCTTGGGATTTTTCAAAAGTGGGGTTACAGCTTAACAGGTTAAATGTTTTAGTCAAGAAAGTAAATAGTCCAAATGAGCTTTTAATCCAAGATTTTACCATTTTAGAACCCCAAAAAGCACTCAAAGGTTTTAAGAGGGGTAAATCCCCAGGGGCAGATGGACTCCCCCTGGAGTTTTATCTTACCTTTTGGGATATTTTAGCTCACGAATTACTGACTATTTTTAAAGACTTTGAGACCCTTGACAGACTTCCGGACAGTTTTAGAACAGGGATAGTCTCTTTACTTTACAAAAAAGGTGACCGGACTGACTTAAAAAATTGGAGACCTATTACACTTTTAAATTTCGATTGCAAACTTTTTAGTAAAGTTTTAACTACACGTATGTCAACCGTTTTAGAGGACGTAATCCACCCGGATCAAGCCTGTGCTGTGCCCAGAAGAAAGATAACAGACAGCTTAGTGCTGATTAGAGATCAAATCAAATCAAATCAAGTATATTTGTATAGCGCTTTTCACAATACAGATTGTATCAAAGCAGCTTCACAGTATTAAAATAAAATAATACAACAAAGTTTGTTTCTAGTGGAATTTATTGATTGATAGAATAAAATTAAATATCCCCAAAATATCCCCAAATGAGCAAGCCAAAGGCAACAGATGCCATCTGTTATGCGAGAGACAGAAATATTCGGCTTGTAGCGCTAAATTTAGATTTCGAAAAAGCTTTTGACCGGGTCTCGCACCAGTACCTCTTTCAGGTACTGCAAAAAATGTGTTTTCCAGAGAGGTTTATCGCTTGGGTGGGATTGCTGTATGAGGGCTTAGTCAGCAAAATCCTTGTAAATGGGCATCTTTCCAAAGCTGTAAATATCCACAGCGGCGTCCGTCAGGGGTGTCCTTTATCTCCCCTTCTGTATGTGGCTTGCATTGAGCCACTGGCACAGATCTTGAGAAGGGATACATGGATAAAAGGACTAGACATACCTGGGACCGGTGGACTGACAGCAACGTGTGTTTTATACATGGACGACATCACTCTTTTAGCCACAGACATTTTATCTATACGAAGAGCAATGGACTTGACTGACTGGTACGGTCGGGCCTCGGGCGCTAAACTCAACAGAAGCAAGTCCGAGGCCCTGCTCTTCGGACCGTGGGACGAGACAGACACAGATGGACTCGATGTAGATTTTAAGGACAACGATTTTAAGATTTTAGGAGTTAAATTTGACAAGGAAGGGGGTGGACGTGAAAACTGGACTGACTTGCTAGGGCGAGCTAGGAAAAGACTGGAGTTTTGGGGACTACGACAGATGACTTTGGAAGGTAAAGTTTTAATTTTTAAAGCCGTCATTTTACCTCTAATGTCACTTGTCTGTTCTGTTTTTATCCCACCTAGAAAATTCCTGAGGAACCTAGAGAGGGCGGTGTTTTATTTCCTGTGGGGGTCCAAGTGGGAAAGATTGAAGAGGGAGGTGGTCAAGAGGAGACCAGAAAATGGTGGAAAAGGCCTCCCAGACCCCCACCTGTTTTTAGGCAGCATTTTTACCACCCTTCACATCAGATATGCCGTGACCCCATCCAAAGATCAAAGGTCTTACTTAAGATTTTTAAAACTTTTACCAGTAGACTTGACAACCCCTGTGTCTTTTAACCTCCCAAAAGAATACAGTTTTATCAAGAAGTTCTTAAAGAAGCATGTTTTAGAGGATTTAGATGTCACAGTTTTAACAAACCACAAGGCTCTTGTCTCTTTTGTGCAGGACCGGGAATCAGCCTTGGTGAGGCCAAGCAAATTTGGAGGAACGCTGCCCACCCTGCTCTCCGGAACAGGCATAAGGACCTAGCGTGGATGGTGGCCCATGAGATCCTCCCAGTCAGGGCGGTTATGCACTCCAGAGGCATGGCCAAAGACTCAACCTGCCCACGGTCCGGGTGTAATCGCCCGGAGACCATACGACATCTGCTCTGGGAGTGCGGTGCTGCGCGGGACCTGTGGGCCAGGACCAGCCCCCTGGTTTTCCCGTGCCTGCCAGTGGGTGGGGTCCAGGTGGACTACAAGCTCGCCATCCTGGGGGTGGGTCAGTGCTTGAAGGAGCTGACAGCACAACAATATACCTCGCTCTGGCTCACCCTCAACCATATCAAGGATGCCATCTGGACCACCAGAAACCTGCTGGTGGGGAAACGCGTTACGGTGCCCCTCCACGCGTGCGAGCAACTAGTAACATCAACGCTGCAGGAGGCGCCAAACGTCGTTATTCGGATGAGGGGGCTGGGGTCGCACGGAAGAGGTCCCAGCCACCCCCGTACCTGGCCGCCCGTAGATGCACCCTCACCAACTCCGGCTACGGGAACAGCGGGCCAGCGGGCCAGCGGGCCGGAGGGAGGGGACCTCCGCTGAGCGCTGGAAGCGCTGGGCCGGTTGCCTGTTCCGGAGAAAGGAGTGAAGGAACACTTGATAAGGACTCACCCCGGTCCTGCACAACAGACGACTTCCTTTTTTAGCATTTTATAGTGTTTTATTTTTAATATTGTTTTTATCCTCTAAAAAATTTCTTTCTTTTTTTTCTTTTGATGTATATTAACAACACCACCATCACAAAGACTTTTTTGAAATCTACAAACAAAACACAAACACAAGAACTTTGAAAACAAAACACACATACATACACAATCTTGTTTTTTAATGATCCCACTATGTTTTTAAATGTAATGTAATGTATTTAGTTTGTTTGTAAATATGTATGTAATGTATTTAGTGACATACTAACATTTTATGTATGTTTTGTAAATTGTGTTACAAGTCATTTACAATTGATTAGTTAATGATTAACTAATCATTTAAAAAACATGACTAATCATTCATAAATGATTAATTAGTGATATGTTCATTATATGTTTTGTAGATTCAGTTATAAGTCATTTACAATTGATTAGTTAATGATTAACTAATCATTTACTAAACATGACTATGCGTTTCATAAATATGTATGTAATGTATTTAGTTTGTTTGTTTTGTCAAAATTGTGACAATAAA
Organism: Abramis brama; assembly: GCF_963993115.1. NCBI lineage: Eukaryota > Metazoa > Chordata > Actinopteri > Cypriniformes > Leuciscidae > Abramis > Abramis brama. The sequence goes on along the minus strand of NC_139984.1, from coordinate 1,405,049 downwards.
ACTGTTCAAAAGAAAAAAAATCTGTTCTTATCAGTTTAATATCTGATATGTGCCCTACCCGGGCACCATATATTAAATTGATTTTTGGAACTGGGAGATGGAATAGGGGCTGGCTCCGTCCACTCCACGCATCGACCCGGTATTGCAGTACTTCTGGGAACGTCTTAATAGTTAATAGTCTTGTGTGACAGCAGACGTTCATGGAAGCAATGTATGTTGCTGTGCATGGGTGTCATAGGTGATCATCATATACAATACTGGTAAAGGTAGAATGGTGGTGTGAAGAAAAAAAAAGAACAAACTCTGTTCTTATCAGTTTAATATCTGATTCGTCCTCTGTCCGGGGACTGCGTATTAAATAGATTTTCGGCTCATGGGTACGGAGCATGAAAAGACAAAAAAAAAAAAGAAGCCCGTCACTGCACATTTTTGATGTCTCTCTTATCTCTGGGAGTCTTTTACTAACCGTTGGTGAGGAATGCGAGGAGGGACAGGGTGCCTCTGACTGGAGGCCTGGGAATTCATACTTACCTGGCAGGGGAGACACCATGATCAGGAAGGTGGTTCACCCAGGGCGAGGCTCGGCCATTGCACTCCGGTTGTGCTGACCCCTGCGAATTCCCCAAATGTGGGAATCTCGACTGCATAATTTATGGTAGTGGGGGACTGCGTTCGCGCTCTCCCCTGGAGACACGCACTGGTTGAAAGAGCAGATTGTTAAAGCTCCACTTATTTTTTTTTCTTCTTCTGATGGCTAATGAAACCTAGGAAGTCCAGAGAATTGAACTGCAGTGGTCGATCGAGAGATAGAAAACAACCTGGGACCAATCTGGGAAAGTAGGCTTGTTGGTTTTTTTTTAATTTATTTTTTATTCTTCAAATAATCTCCAATATTTAACGAACGCTTTGATTGACAGCAGTGGTCCAGAGTTGTTCAGAATGAGGAGTTCTATCATGTGGTATGAATACCTTGTGCACGTGTGAAAAATCACGTGATACACAGTCGTTTTTTTTCCATCTACAGCGCCGCCAGGTGGCCAGTCGCCACATCCCTTTTCACGTGACCACAGGCTGAGCCCGTACACAGGTGTACCGACTTGGGTGTAACTGTCTCTTTGCCGTCGGAGAGTTACAGCCATTTAAGTAAAGCCCGCCTCGCCCACTGCCAACGTTTTGGCGTCCCGTCGCCGAAGGGAATCGAAATTCCCGCTTTTTTTCCGGTCGCTGTTGGCAGTCAGACTCCAGAGAATATTTCTGCACCGGTTTGGGTCAGATTGGGCAAACAACCCAGGACTACTGTGCAAAAGTAGGTTTTTCAGAAAATCCAAAATACCCGAAAATCTCGCCCAGCGTGACCCCCCAATCCGAGGCGTGCGTCTCGTTCAGCCCGAGCCAAGGATTCTGGTGATGTAAGACACTTGGGTCTGCGACCGACGGTTTAGGAATTACGAGCCATTTCGTGCTTTGGAACCATGATGATCCAAAATCCCAGTTTGCAAAGTGTGTCTCGCGTTGTGCACTCTGTTGTGGTCCATTTTCGGTGAGCTTGTCCGTTGGCGACCTTAGGCCCTCTCGCCGCGGCCCAGGTGGGCGTGGTCCACAGTGGTGTGGTCAGAGGATAGAGACAGCGATCGCCTCTCGGAGGTTTTCCCGGCTTGGGTCGTTCAGTGGCTTGAGCCTCAAACTTTTGAGAGGTATATTGGCAGTGCTTTTTATCCGACGACTTGGGTTTCCAAGGAATCTTTTGGTTTTAAGGTAAGTTATCCATTTTTTTTATTGTTTTAAGGTTTTGTTTTTAAATAGCTGTTGGTGCCTCCACCATGTCGGCTGCTCGTGCTGGCATGCGGAGGCACCACAGTGTGCGCTTTTTGTTTAAAGAGGTGGATGGTAAGCTCCTGGGGTTGTCACGCCTTGACATCTCCAGGAAGCTGATCCAGAAAGCCCTCAATTTTAGACCAGACGATTTGAACTGCCTAGTTACTCTCCCCCTGAACAAAGGTTTTGATTTAAGTTTTAAAAGTGCTTCCCTGTTAATTGAATTTTGGCAAAGGTCTGATGCATGCAAAGCCCAATTCTCTATGTTTACTGTGGAGAAACTTTCTGACAATTCACTAAAAACTGTGATTGTCAGAATGTTTAATGAAACAGTGAATGGGGAGGACATTTGTGTTTGGTTGGGCAGATTTTGCACTGTTCGGGGTCAACCAGTCAAAGTGTTAGATGAAGATGGCATCTGGAACTGCTCCTAGCGAATTCCCATTAAACAATGGGAAGAGGTCGGGGGCTACCAGGGCCTGAAGCATTCTGCCTTCAATGATTGTGTTGGGAGAGAACAGAGGCTACATTCACTACCAAGGAATGCCTAAACTGTGTAGGAAGTGTGGGAGGATGGGGCATTTAGCCGATGCATGCAAAGAATTAACATGTGGGAAGTGTAGAGGAATTGGTCACATCTTTGAGGAATGTACCATTGGCAGAAGGTGTAATCTTTGTGGTGAAACCGACCATCTCTACAGAGATTGCCCCAAAAGCTTTGCCAACAAATTATAAAGTAACAAAATGGCCGCCCCACCCAAAGAACAAACAAAAGAACAAAGAGAGGAAGAGGCGGACCCTGAGGTTTTGGCGGGAATTTCATATTCCCAGCCAGCCTCAGGGATTGGACAAGGAGGAGGAAGTGGGGCGGCCTCAGTTGGGAGGAAGAGGGAAGGAACCACTCCCCAGGAAGGAATAAGTGGAAACAAAATGGAGGATGGAGAGGAGGAAACGGTTTCCTCCCTTGAAACTGTGTCTGAGGCTAGTATGTCGACTAGTGGGAATGAAACTGATTGTTCTCTTCCCAATGCTCAAGTGCAGAAAAGAACTGCGAGATCTCCTCTGGTCCATACAGAGGAGAAAAAGCTGCGGGTAGCGCATCGGCTAGATAGTTCCACCTTGGAAGATCTAGACCGTATGTGGCCCGCAGAATCTCCAAATGAAGTCTCTTTTCTGCACGTAAAGCTAAGAACATCGTCGCCAAAGGAGCAGCAAGAGGTTTTCTCTGCGGGTCCTGAGGCGTCAAGCACTTGCCCCCTTGATCCCAGGTCTCCTGGGGAAGAGGAAAGGCAAGTGCAACATGAAGTAACATGATTTTAAATATATCTCTGTAATCCCTTGTTGCTTTTAAATGTCTTACACCTTTTTAACCATACTGCTCATGGCTCTCACTATCTCCATTATCAATGTGAGAAGTGTGAAGAGCATCAAACGAGCACAGAGTGTGTTATCTTTTTTAAAACCTTTTCAGTCAGATGTGTTTTTATTGCAAGAATGTGGTCTGCCGTTTTTTTTTTTTTTTTTTTTTTTTTTTTGCCGACAAGTCACATTACATGTCTCCATTGGGAATTTGTACAAGCATGTCGTTTTTTTGTTTTGTTTTTTCCAATAAACAAAGCATATGAATGAACAAATGAACAAAACAACAAGACAGCACAGGGCATTTTAAATGATATACATAAAGCGAAAAAGTACTAACAGGGATAGAAATAAGCATAATTGCAGGTAAAACCGCAGTCGGATTTAAACAAGAGGTCTGAGCGTTTTTGGTCTGCCGTTTTTAACAAATTACAGGAAGTGGGAGGAGATTTGGACCCCCAGGACTTTCCATCTGGAGTGGGTCCAATTTTAACAAAAATGACGGTGTTGCTATTTTAATCAAAAATCCCAACATCTTGGTGAAGGGCAGCACTGTGGTGAGGGACGGGCGGGCAATTTTAGCTAATCTGACTTTTTTAGGTAAGGATTTTAACATTTTAAATGTGTATGGTTTTACAGGAAAAAAACAACAGGTATGAGCTTTTAGAAGACCCGCAGCCCCACATGCTAGGTAGGGCTCCCCTAGTGGTAGCAGGGGATTTTAATTGTGCTTTATCAAGAAAGGACAGAAAGAGGGTAGTAGAGGATTTTAAGGTCGACAAGACATCGGTTTTATTACAAAATATAGTCAAAGATTTTAATTTAGTTGACTGCTTTAAAACAATGCATCAAAGAGAGGAGGGCTTCACCTGGTTCAGTGGTGATGGCGCCAGAGCCTCTCGAATTAACTATGTTTTTACAAGGGACTGCCCGCCGACCGATGCTACATTGACTCCCCTCTTCTTTTCTGATCACATGATGCTCTCCTGCACCCTTTCACTACCCACGGGTGTGACTGTAGGGGGAGGGCTGTGGAAGCTGAACTGCTCCCTATTAGAGGATGAGGAAGTGGTTGAAGAGTATAGGGAGCAGTTCAGCCAATGGCAGACCCTCCAGGACTTGTTTGACTCACGGGCACAGTGGTGGGAAATGGTGAAGGGGAGGACGAGACTGTTTTTTAAGAAAATAGGCAAAAATAAAAAGAACAAAGAAAAGAGATGCATGATGGAGTTGCAAAAACGACTACAGAGATATTTTAATCTTTTAAATATTGGGTTTGATTTTAGTGAAGAAATTAAAGAAGTAAAGAAAGAAATGTCAGTTTTAGCCCAAATTCAAAGTAAAGGTTTCATTTTAAGGAGTAGAGAACAAGAGATTGAAGAAGGTGAAAAGTGTACAAGATACTTTTTTAGGAAGGTTTTAACACGGGGAGGGGCCTTGAAAACTTTGAAAGTGGATGGGAGGGTAGTAAATTAAACAGATGAGATTTTAAGAGGAGTGAAACATTTTTATAGTGATTTATATAGCCTAAAAGAAGTACACGAAGATACCTTAATGGAAGTTTTAAATTTTTTAGACAAAAAGCTTGAGAGTCAATGTGCACTTTTAAGATAGGATTTTACGATTTTAGAAATACAAAGAGCTCTCAAAGGTTTTAAGCGTGGGAAGTCCCCAGGACTAGATGGACTACCACTTGAATTTTACTTGACCTTTTGGGACATTTTAGCACATGACTTACTGACTGTTTTTAAAGAATTTGACACCCTGAACAGACTTCCAGACAGCTTCAAAATAGGGATAGTGACACTACTACATAAGAAAGGCGACAAGACTGACTTAAAAAACTGGCGACCCATTACTCTTTTAAACGTTGACTGTAAACTTTTTTGCAAGATTTTAGCCACACGTATGTCGACAGTTTTAGCGGATGTAATCCACCCGGATCAAGCATGCGCCGTGCCTGGAAGGAAGATCACGGACAGCCTGGTGCTGATCAGAGACGCCATCTGTTACGCGAGAGACAGAAACCATCGGCTTGTAGTCCTAAATTTAGACTTTGAAAAAGCATTCGACCGCATCTCGCACCAGTTCCTTTTTAAGGTACTGGATAAAATGGGGTGTAAGGACCATCCATTAGCCCAACGACGGAATCCAACGGCCTGGCGAAGGTTTAAAGCGTGTATGTCTTTTCAGCGATCCAGTGAAGTTTACTTAATTTATTGGAACTTAGTTTTAGTATTACTTTAGCTCTATGCGTAATCTGACTCCAATTTAAAATGATAATCAAATTTAGATCGTATTTCTGATTAGAAAATAATCATAAATATTGATTATGAATTAATTTAGATCTTTGATTATTCTGATTATCCCATACTTTCAATTATTCGTTCATTACGGACCTAGTGTCGCTTTGAGACGTCACGTCGCGATTGCGCGCTCACGATCACAAACTAGCCAGTCCTGAAATAGTCAGAGGGTGCAGTACAAATATTTTACCCTATGCGGTCGCACACTACAGACCCATAGGTGTAATTTATATAATATTTGCAGCATACAACATGCTAAGTCAGGGAATAGTCAGAAATCAGAAGGTCTTTCTAAGATGAGCCCCATGGTCCATTCAAAGTGCCATTCAGTTTGATCTATTCTGGACAAAGTTTGCGGAAACACCAGACTACACATTAATCTACTGGAAATAATGATTTCAGAAGAATGCAGAATAAATCAAGGTTAACATTTATTTGTCAGGTAAAAATGTTTCATGCCAATTACAGAAGTAAATTATTAAAAGCCAATTCAAAAAATATATGACATCATTTACTCAAAGACGACTCTAAAAGTAAGTAATGTTTTCCTGACAGAGACACACAGTAATGTGTCAGGGTTTTCCAACAGGAAAACACTGACATATTTTACTGTGTGGGGGATTCTCCTGGTAAAAGATTCCCAAAGGTTGCTCTGTTCCCTCACCTTAAATACCAGATCAGAACAGAAGGGGGTTATACCAATGTTGTTTAGAGTCGTTTGGGCCAATCCATGTACCCCAGGGGGTAGCACCTGGTTTATTGAGATATTGTAAAGAGATATCAGCCAGAGAGATACAGGATTCTCCTGAGTTTTCAATCTTTCTCATTAAACCAATGACTGCAATGAAATTAAGACCATTTTACCAATCGCCCTGCGCCCTTTAAAAGGACACCAAACATGAAAAGGAAAAACAACATATTCACAAGACACATCATATGTGTTAAAAAGACATTCCTTGAGGAGGGAGAGGGGGGATGAGTTGAAGTCAAACAAGGGAACAATGAGATAAGTTTGAGCAGGACAAGGTTCTGTGCTCTGCCTTTGTTATCTGCTGTCCATGTGCATTTTATGGCGTTATTGCAGGGTGAGTTTTGTTTTAACAGGAAAATCAGTTCTTACAGATGACCCTCTGGCCCCTTGGGACAGATTTAGATCAGGCCTAAGGGGACATGTTTTGGACATTTTCCTGTTTCTACATTTTCAGTGTTATTCTCTGAGTGTTCATAGGCTGACCACTGTAGTTTGCAGTGTTTGTCGATTGGTGCAGGAATCCAGTCACCTGAAATAACAACGTTAAGACAGGTTGAACATTAAAATGAAAGCATGGCAGAATGCGTGGATGCTGCAGCAGCTGGACAGGGTGTCATGACCCTCTTGGCCGGGTTTGCTTCCACCTGCACTTGGCTGCGTTGGTATTCAGTCTGTAGAATGATCTCGTTGTATCAAGTCTGTTTGCTTTGGTCAGCATGATCAGAAAGTGTCATTTGCGGAAACATCTTTGTCCTCCCTAGGATGTTTTAACTGACCCTTTGAGAAGTCCTCGGTCACCTTCAAGCAGAAGGTTTGGTTGCCGGGCAGATCAGAACTCCATTGTTGAAGGAATCATTTCACTGATGATGCTCTATTGCGTGTGAGACACCTGAACAACTTCTGAATGACCATGCAATAATTGAACACTGATGTATTTGTGGTTATTGTAAGATGAGGAAAAAAATATTGGATAAACACAAGAACACAAGATAACAAAACCTGATGTATTAAAAAATGTGAAACTCAAAAGTCAAAGGTGCGAGTGGTAAATATGGTCTCTTTTTCAGAATCATATATTTAATGAACAGGTGTAATTTGATCACCAAATTCTTCACTACCGCAGTGATCTGGTAGTGGAATTTAGACTTGGTCTGGATAATCAAGGGAGGGTAGTAGAAAGTCACCATAACTAGTATATTTACTAGCGGTATGCATAATTAGAGTAATTAGAGTATATCACATAATTAAACATGGAAATACACAATTTCATAATTATAAAACTGTCTACATTAGTTGTTATAAGTGCAAATCATTACTGAAACCTAATGCTTTAATAGATTCAATTAGAGAATGAAATGTATAGAAACAGAGATTTAAATTCTCTATAGTTTAACTTTTGCAATCATCCTCTGTGCATTTGATGTACTGTACAGGCTAGGTCACACTCCATAGTGCAGGTCTGAAATTTTGTACTTGATTGAAGTGATCACACTTCAGATCTATCCGTTTTTATGATATTTCTGTTATTAGTGGTAAGTTGAGAAATCAGGGGCCCTCTGATTTTCCAACCACCTTAATAACAATCAGAAAGTTTGAACATTTTGAAATTTTATAGCAGGTCTGTCTCTGCTTTATAAATAGAAATGCCTGCATTTTAGTTTCCACAGACCAGTTGTATTAATGGGTCTCAATTAGATGTTTTATGTGGGTTTAAATCAATTGATGTGTGACCACAGCCATGCATGTCCTATGCACAGCACAGTATTTACATACAGGAAGTTGACAAGTCTGTAATGTTGAAAAGAAATTATTCAAATAATTTCCCTTGTCCTATATGTATGAAGGTGAAGGATGTATAGCATGATGTGAATCATTTTGGCCTGGATAGTCTTATAATCTATGCCAGGTAGAGATGTTCTAAGATTGCCATATAGTGATGGTGTGTATTATGTATGTTTGTGTATAGGAGATGGGTGGTGTTTTATCCTACCATAATTTGTGTTGCATAATTTAGTTCCAGTTCTAAACTGGGAGGCCACATACAGGAGCTACTTCTGTAGTGTTATGAGGTGTGAGTGGCCCTTTGAAGTTTCTCCACCCCCATCTCCTACATGTAGAGCTGTGTGTCCTGCTTAAGGCAGGCGAAACCAGACCCTTGTGGAATCTGGTTCTAAAGAAAGTCATTTGTCAGCCTGTAAGGAAATATACCTACACTGTTAACCCTTGCTGTAAAATTCTGACAATATTATACCATTTTCCATTAAAACAGTAATATACCGTAGAAAATAAAAGTAGCCTACAGGAATATACTGTGAATTAACAGCGCTCAAAGTCGACACTCAGAGGCTGTTTTCCCAATCACACCCTATACCCTCATTCACTATTCCCTACATTAGTTCACTAATATAGTCCACTTGAATGAAAAGAAGTGAGTGAATTGAGACACTGATGAACACCTGATAAGCAGAATCACTGAAGGACAGAGAAACAAGAACAGAAAAAAGAGAAACACAAAAACTACAACCGACCTCCAGCCACACTGAGTGTGAAACCAGTTTACAAACCAGTTTACGATTATTTCTTTCATACATGTACAAAAGTTCTTGTTGAGAATTAACAGAGATTTAGTTATTAATAAAATTTGTTGTCACCATGATGGAGATCAGTATTTGCTTTAGTTGGTCTCTTGTCCCTGGACTTCTTACCATTCATCTCTCTCTCTGACTGCTGTAACGGTGAGTTTATAAAACACATTTGTTATGGCACGAAAAAGTCAAGAGGAAGATGATCAGGTGTTTTTTTTTTTTTTTTTTTTTTTTTGATGATGTCACAATCATCCTGGACATGCCTGATTTTCAGATTTTCCTGTATATAGTCATTGAAATTATAGTTATCTCATATTTAGCATATATCTGTGAATCTACAAAATGAAATCAATGTTTCTGTAATCAGGTCTTCTGAAGAATATTGTAATCATATAGTGCATTCAATTTTATTTTACTCCTGCTTGACTCAGACACACACAGATATCAACAATCAGCATATGAATCTCAACAATGGTGAAAAGTTTCATGTCGCAATGCATGCTGGGTTCCAGGATAATATAAAACTCCCAGCATGCACTGCTGCATGAATAATAATAATAATAATAATAAAGAAATATTGCCACCATTGTTGAGATTCATGTGCTAAATTGTGATATCTCGGTGTTTCTGAAACACAGCGTAGCTCTGTTTCTCTGGTTATGCATCATGTGTTAAAAAAAAGAGTCATTATATCTTACTGCTGCGTTTTCACAGTGGTGGTAATGCAACACTTTTGATTGAGGATTAAACTCTGAATAAGTGAGAATGAATTCCTTAGTGAATGAACAGGCAATATGATGATTTTGTCATCATAATCATTATAACTGCAGTCATTCATAAACTGTGTGTGTGCACAAGTGTGACTTGCAAAAACACAGCTCAAGCAGCAAAGGAAAAAACTAATGTTTTAGCATCAGCATCCCAACTAAAGCAAGCACTGATCTCTATAACGGTAACTTCAAACCAAACATTTTCAATTAAACATCTCAATAACAACTTCTGTATGACAGAAATAAAGTCATACTGGTTAATAAAAAGTGTAATAATGTGTAATGGCTGGAAGTCAGTCGTAGTTACCGTGTTCCTCCATTCTCCACTCCTGTGTTTCTCTTTTCCTCAGTGATTCTGCTTACAATCACTTACATATTCCCTTAATTATCTCACTGCATCGCTACTTTTTACTCGTAGTGTGGATTTCCCTGAGGGGTTGAAAGGGTTAACTGTGTAAGATAAAAAAGACACACCCACAAAATGTATTTTAACAGTAATAAACTAAGTTATAAAACAGGTTTATACTGGCAACACTGTTGCCAGTAGTTTACTGTAAAATTATTTTTTTGGGTCACCATTGTGCTGAAGAGTAGAGCCTGTGCTTCAGTCCAGGAGAAGATCTACAAACATTGATGATATGCTGCATGTTGCTTTATTTAACAGGCGGTGACTGTGTAGTTGCTGATCCAGTGAAAATCTTTTTATGTACAATAGTTTTTTAGTGGTCTCAAATGAAAGAAGTTCACAGTAATACTTTGCTCACATTATTAATGCATTATAAATTTTAGTTAATACATTTAAATGACAGTTGGTCAATTTAAGGCAGTCGGTTTCTGCAAGTGTAATTAGTTAACTATAATTTAGTGCATTTTTACAGAAACAACTAGATTACAGTAAAGAACTGTACAATTAACAGTATTTTACTGGCAACAGTGTTGCCAGTATTTTACTGTAAAAAAACCCGGTAAGGTCTAACAGTGTAGAGAGGAAAACACAGTTTAATCTTGAGCCTTTATACAAATTGCATTAAGATAGATGGTCGATCTCAATATTTATTTGATTGCCTTAGCCAGACAGTTGTTACTGATGGCTTTGATTTGTTAAGATTTTACGCCATGAGAAGAAAATTTGTTTTTGTTTACAAAGACATGTATCATTATCATGATATTGTGTTTGCAAATAAAAGGTCAATTAAACAGTGATAATGGTCAGATCTCACTGCTATTGCAGTTAAACTCACACAGTCTGCTGTGTTGTGAGCATTAAGACCCTCAGGTCTGCCAGGGAAATCTATTTGCATGATGCTGTTTATTTACACTAGCCAGATCTGTGTTTAGAGCAATTAGATCACCAGGTGTGGTGCTGTGCTTGTTTGTCTTAGCCTTTGGAATTTATGGTGTTATTCAAACTCTTGACCATTTGGCTCCCTGTGGTCCATAAAGACTTTAGATTTTCTGCCTTGATGTTTACATTTCACACAACTGTACATGTCCAGTAAAATGCCTTCCCTGATCAAATTCCATGTAAGCTGAAGCTCCCAGAGAGGAGTTTTTAACCCTTGCACCACTTCGTTTGTGGTTTTGTTGCAAGAGAAAATTAAAATTTGTACCTCCCTTTGTTACTGGGTTAAAGATCTGTTAGATCAAAATTAAATCATCCTATGGGTTTGGATGGATATTTAAGACATGGCAATCATGTTGATCATTTTAGTTGGCATTTACTGAGCATTGTAATTTCTCTCATTAAAGATTCTTGCACAAATAGAAGGTAAAGAAGTTCTTTCTGATTCATTCTTCCTTTCAGTTTCCTTTCTTACCAATACTTTCTCTAACCCTCTATTTTCACATTCCTCCCAACACTAATAGTGTTCCTGCCTCTTGCTCTCTACACGTACCATCTTTCTACCTTCTGATTCTTTTCTTTCTCATTAAACATTCTTTTCTCTTCCAACCCAATGCTGAATCATCACGAGATTAAAGCCATTCTTGGCCATTACAATATAATATATATTACAACATGGTCATAATATAAATTATATTTTATAAAATTGTATAAATCAAACCAATTTCATTTACTGGTCTCGGGGGTTTCTACTGAGTTATGTGTCCAAACTGACTTGTTATCTTCTCACTGATCTTTTTAGAAGGCATTTGGCCCTGCAGCTCCAGCTGTGCTGGCATTAGCATTGTGTACACAGCAACAACCCAACTGGAAACCAGTTACAGCTGCTTTGATGCTGTGAACCTTCAATGGACTGCAGGCATTGAGAAACATGGGTCAAATCATTGCTCAATTTAAAGATTTTTGTGACTACAATTTAGAATTGGACACAATTATCTTATTTTAGGCTGAGATGTTATCAGTTGCATTCTTTTAAGAATCTTATTTGAATATGAAAGAAAGGTTGGATAAACAGGTCTCATGGAGGGCGCCAAGATTGTTTTATGGTTTGTTGCTTTTGTCAGTCTCTTTTGAGACCTCGAAAACATACAATAATGCAGTGATTGCAAAGTCTGGTATAAAATCAAATTAAAAGCTATGTTTTATAAGACTGAGCCTTAAATGGTGTTGTTTAAACCATAGACATCAGTCATGAACTTTTTGACACTATTGTAAGATTTTCAAAGAACAATGATTACTTTGATGTAATTCACATTGGTCTTTGTCTAAATTATCTCATAAGATAAGGACAAGCTGTGCATGTCCTCTGACACTATCAGGCCTGGTTACAAGCCTCTAGTAACACAATAATTGTCATTATATGCATCAGTTTTAAAATTTAGCGTATTTTTCCAAATTTCAGCCTCATAGGACTTCTGCATAGCAGCTGTTCTCTAGGACTGAGATCAATTTCTCAGATCATTTCTTTTGAAATTTTCTAATTTAATTACACTGTTTTGTCCAACTTTACCCTTCACACACAAAGGATTCAAGTGAGACATTCTTACTTGTTATCTTTTAGCTCATCAAATCACAAGATTTTTTCACAAGTTAGCGTGACCATTTTCTTATTTCCATTATTGCAATGTTGTTGCAGCAAAGCAAATAATTAAATGTAACAACATTATTTACCTCAGAATTTAAGTTTTTAGTTTTCAACCCTCTGTTGAGTACCAGAATAAAATTTGGATGATGTTATCCCAATTTAGGTTTCATCACTTGTTGCTTGGGCAAACAAGGAGGTATTTAAAGTTAAAGCAAGGGATATCTTTTCTCATCTATACTGCCGCTATCATGTCCCTGATATGTGGTTTTATCTAATTCTCAAGCCCCACCGGATTTTGCGTTCTCCGGTCTAACTGGGTATGCCGACCCATTCTACAAATGTGTCTATATGAGGTGCGTCTGAATTTTCCCTCAACACTTCTAAAAGGCAAAAGAGAATTGACTTACCAAACGGCTGAAGAAAGAGAAGGACATCTTACTTCTCTTATTTGTTACAAGTCCCAATATTTCACTGAAAAGACACTCGCAACCTGGAGAATCACGGAGGGACTGTCACCACTTTGTAAGGACCATCCATTAGCCCAACGACGGAATCCAACGGCCTGGCGAAGGTTTAAAGCGTGTATGTCTTTTCAGCGATCCAGTGAAGTTTACTTAATTTATTGGAACTTAGTTTTAGTATTACTTTAGCTCTATGCGTAATCTGACTCCAATTTAAAATGATAATCAAATTTAGATCGTATTTCTGATTAGAAAATAATCATAAATATTGATTATGAATTAATTTAGATCTTTGATTATTCTGATTATCCCATACTTTCAATTATTCGTTCATTACGGACCTAGTGTCGCTTTGAGACGTCACGTCGCGACTGCGCGCTCACGATCACAAACTAGCCAGTCCTGAAATAGTCAGAGGGTGCAGTACAAATATTTTACCCTATGCGGTCGCACACTACAGACCCATAGGTGTAATTTATATAATATTTGCAGCATACAACATGCTAAGTCAGGGAATAGTCAGAAATCAGAAGGTCTTTCTAAGATGAGCCCCATGGTCCATTCAAAGTGCCATTCAGTTTGATCTATTCTGGACAAAGTTTGCGGAAACACCAGACTACACATTAATCTACTGGAAATAATGATTTCAGAAGAATGCAGAATAAATCAAGGTTAACATTTATTTGTCAGGTAAAAATGTTTCATGCCAATTACAGAAGTAAATTATTAAAAGCCAATTCAAAAAATATATGACATCATTTACTCAAAGACGACTCTAAAAGTAAGTAATGTTTTCCTGACAGAGACACACAGTAATGTGTCAGGGTTTTCCAACAGGAAAACACTGACATATTTTACTGTGTGGGGGATTCTCCTGGTAAAAGATTCCCAAAGGTTGCTCTGTTCCCTCACCTTAAATACCAGATCAGAACAGAAGGGGGTTATACCAATGTTGTTTAGAGTCGTTTGGGCCAATCCATGTACCCCAGGGGGTAGCACCTGGTTTATTGAGATATTGTAAAGAGATATCAGCCAGAGAGATACAGGATTCTCCTGAGTTTTCAATCTTTCTCATTAAACCAATGACTGCAATGAAATTAAGACCATTTTACCAATCGCCCTGCGCCCTTTAAAAGGACACCAAACATGAAAAGGAAAAACAACATATTCACAAGACACATCATATGTGTTAAAAAGACATTCCTTGAGGAGGGAGAGGGGGGATGAGTTGAAGTCAAACAAGGGAACAATGAGATAAGTTTGAGCAGGACAAGGTTCTGTGCTCTGCCTTTGTTATCTGCTGTCCATGTGCATTTTATGGCGTTATTGCAGGGTGAGTTTTGTTTTAACAGGAAAATCAGTTCTTACAGGGGTTTCCAGGGAGGTTTTTAGCCTGGGTGGGACTGCTGTACAACAGTCTGATCAGCAGAATTGTAGTTAATGGGCATCTATCCAACGCTGTAAAAATCCACAGCGGCGTCCGTCAGGGGTGTCCCTTATCTGCCCTCTTGTATGTGGCTTGTATTGAGCCACTGGCACAAATCTTGAGAAAGGACAAATGGATTAAAGGTACTGGACATTCCAGGGACTGGTGGACTGACGGCAACCTGTGTTTTATATATGGACGACGTGACCCTTTTAGCAACTGACTTTTTATAGGTACGAAGAGCAATGGACTTGACTGACTGGTACGGCCGGGCCTCAGGCGCTAAGCTCAATAAGAGCAAGTCTGAGGCCCAGCTCTTCGGGCCGTGGGGGAACATTGACACAGGTGGACTAGATTTGGATTTTAAAGACAATAATTTGAAAATTTTAGGTGTAAAATTTGACAGAGAGGGTGGAGGACAGGGAAATTGGACTGACATCTTAGGGAAAGTTAGGCAAAGACTGGGCTTTTGGGGACTAAGACAGCTGACGTTTGAGGGCAAGATTTTAATTTTTAAAGCTGTGATTTTACCGCTGATTTTACTTGTCTGTTCTTTTTTTAGTCCCCCAAGACGATTCCTGGCCAACCTGGAGAGGGCGGTATTTTATTTACTGTGGGGGTCCAAGTGGGAACGACTAAAGAGGGAGGTCGTCAAAAAGAAAATAGAGAATGGCGGGAAAGGCCTCCCAGACCCCCACCTGTTTTTAGGCAGCCGCTTTGCCGCCCTCCACATCCAATACGCCCTGACCCCATCCAGAGAACACAAGACAGCAGCCATGACCCGATTCTGGATGGTCTTACCTAAGAACTTTGAAAATTTTACCCATTGATCTTAAATGTCCAGTGTCTTTTAACTTGCCTAAAGAATACAGTTTTATAAAGAAATTTAAAAAAAAATACCTTTTAGAGACCAATGATGCCACCATTTTAACTAACCAGAAGTCTCTTATCGCTCTTGTGCAGGATCGGGAATCGGTGAGCCCGGTTCCAGGCCTCACACTAGGTGAGGCCAAAGACGTTTGGAGGAACGCAGCCCACCCAGATCAAGTCTGATCATACCAAATGGATGCAACGAGAGAGGATGCACCTTTGCCGACCATGTTGGTGCGGCTGAAGAATACAGTTTGTTTACAAGTCAAGGCAGATGCAGACGTTGAAGTCAAGAAAAGATTCGGAAGAGAGTTTGTGGTGAAGGAGGTGTTAAGAGAACTGTTCGGTGTTTCAGTTTCTTTAATTTTCTGTTTACAAGATTTTTCTACTGCTGGGTTTATGGATTTAACCTTTTTTCAACTGAGTGACTGTGTTGCGTTTCATACGGTGTGGGAGAAGAAAAAAGAACACCAGCGGTTAACAGGTCTGCAACTCTTCCCTGCCTATGTTCAGGATTTTTTGCCACTAACGATCCACCTGTACAACCTCTTTGTAGAAGATGGGGACGTCTTAACTTTCTTAGCTAGGTATTGTGAGACGGTGAAAGGAGGAGAACGTTTGAAAGACCGTTTTGGTATTTGGACTGGGAAGAGAAGATACCTGGTCAAGTTGCGTATAGACAAAGCATCACCAGATGGTTTAGTTCATCCACCTGGGTCCTTTTTCATTGGCTCAAACAGGGGATTTTTGCACTATCCGGGCCAACCAGTGTGCTGCAGGAGGTGCGGTGTGCAGGGGCATGTGAAAGCAGACTGCACAGGACAGAGATGCCGATTTTGTGGATCTGCGGAGCACCTGGCCTCGGCCTGCCCAGAACCAAAGACCTGCAGTTTATGTGGAAGAAAAGATCATCTGTTCTGGGCATGTCCTAGCAGGAAAAAAACGTACGCCAGCCTGTTTAAGGAGGGACAAGGTCAACAGGCTGATTTTGAAGGATTATTGATGAATGTTCCAGACAGAGGGTAGAGCCAAGAGGCAGGCCCTTCAGGAGTGGGTGTAGGTGGTGGAGCTGTGAGAGAGCAGAAGGTGGAATCAAGGAATGGAGACGTGGTGGAAAAGGGAGGCAGTGTAGAGGAGCTTCTGAAGAGTCCTTCGCAGGAATGGTCGGAGTTTGATGTTGCAGAGGTACTGTGTGGAATTTATGGGGAGACGAATTTGGGGATGGAAGAGCCTACAGGAGGTGAAAGGGAGCTTCCCTCACCAATGGAAACGGAGCAGGACGCAATGGGGCCTGACAAGGGCCAAGGTGTAAGGAGAAGGAAGTTCTGTGAGGATGTGACAGGAGATTGGGAGAGGAAGTGCAGTAAAATCCAAGTCCAAAAACCTAGACAGATCCAGAACAAGGAGGCTGTGGGTGAAATGGACACTGGGGAAAGGCTGGTGGGAGAAAGTGGTGGAAATGAGAGAGGTGGAGGCGGAGGGGTTTTGGAAAAGGTCAAGTCAATTCTGCAGGAGGATAAGGGAGGAGGGGAAAAGGGGAGTGAGGGAGGGGAAAAGGGGAGTGAGGGAGGGGAAAAGGGGAGTGAGGGAGGGGAAGTGGGGGAATGGATTCAAGTAATGGGGGAAGGGAAGGAGGGGAAAGGGGAGTGAGGGAGGGGAAAGGGGAGTGAGGGAGGGGAAGTGGGGGAATCGATTAAAGTAATGGGGAAAGGGAAGGAGAGAAAAGGGAGCTTCTGATGTTTTTAGTGGGCTTTTCTGGATTTTTCTGTTTCTTTTAAAAGGGTTTTTGTTTAAATGGCGTGCTTAAAGGTGGCCACATTGAATGTAAGAGGACTAAAAATGACACGAAGAAGGACTGCAATATTTCTGTCTCTAAAAATGTCACCCTTGGATGTATGTTTTTTGCAGGAATGCCACTTGAAAGATAAAAAAGATGTTTCTGTTTCTTCTGTGGGGTGGGAAATGGGGCCTTCCTTTTGGGGTGTGGGGAATTTCAATGCAGATGGAGTGGGTATTTTATTTTATTCATGGGACTTTGTTATTGAATCTGCTATTGTTGTCATCCCAGGGAGGGTAGTGGTTGTAGATGTGAGATGGAGGGGAATAGCTTTTCACTTTATAAATGTTTACGTCCCAAGTAAACGGGGAGATAGAGAGGGTTTTTTGACTCGAAAATTATGTTGGCATTAGTGGAATTGCACTAGCATGGTTTAAATCATACTTATCTGACCGTTATCAGTTTGTAGCAGTAAATGAAGAGATGTCTTATCGATCACAAGTTCAGTATGGCGTACCACAAGGCTCAGTACTAGGACCGTTGCTGTTCACTCTGTACATGCTACCATTAGGAGATATCATTAGGAAACATGGCATTAGCTTTCACTGTTATGCCGACGATACTCAGCTGTATATTTCTTCAAAACCTAACAATACTTACCAATTCACAAAATTAACGGAATGCATAGCTGATATAAAAAATTGGATGACTCGTAATTTCCTACTACTAAATTCTGAAAAAACAGAGATTCTAATTATTGGACAAAAAACTTCCTCACGTAATAACCTAGAATACTGTCTAACACTTGATGGCTGCTCTGTTAAGTCTTCGTCGTCGGTTAGGAACCTGGGTGTGCTCTTTGATACCAATCTTTCATTTGAAAGTCATGTGTCTAGTATCTGTAAAACCGCATTTTTCCATCTTAAAAATATATCTAAATTACGCCATATGCTCTCATTGACAAATGTGGAACAATTAGTTCATGCGTTCATGACCTCAAGGCTAGATTATTGTAATGCTCTACTGGGTGGTTGCCCTGCACGCTTAATAAACAAACTACAGGTGGTCCAAAACGCAGCAGCTCGAGTTCTTACCAGAACCAGGAAGTATGACCATATTAGCCCGGTTCTGTCAACACTGCATTGGCTGCCTATTAAACATCGCATCAATTTTAAAATATTGCTGATCACTTACAAAGCACTAAATGGTTTAGCTCCGCAGTACTTGAGCGAGCTCTTAACGCATTATAGTCCTTCACGTCTATTGCGATCTCAAAATTCCGGCCAGTTGATAATACCTAGAATATCAAAATCGACTGCTGGCGGTAGATCCTTCTCCTATTTAGCACCAAAACTTTGGAACAGTCTTCCTACCTTTGTCCGGGAAGCAGACACACTCTGTCAGTTCAAAGCCAGATTAAAGACACATCTCTTTGACCTAGCATTCACATAATACATTATAGACTTCTATAATTCAATGTTAGGCTGCATAGATTAGGTCAGCTGGAACCGGGAACACTTCCCATAAATCCTGATGTACTCGTTACATCATGAGAAGAATGGCATCTAACGCTAATTTTAGTGTCTTTGTTTATCCCGAGGTTTTCCCGCAGCCTGCCGGATCCAGGCCGTATCCAGATCTGATGAAGGAGCTTCGCCTGGACCCGATCCAACGCAGTGCTGAAGTGCCAACTAGTCTCTCCTTATGGAGGATCCCTTTACCACTCTACAGATAAAGCGTTGTCGGGAAACTAATTTCACGTACCTACCCCGAATTGATAAAATAAAATAAAATTCTGTATCAAAAATTATAAGGAAACGCCAGTACTTTGTTTAGGCTTGGTTTGTAGGGAATTCCAGAACATATACACATATATGCACATATATTCAAACGCACATAACTATAGAACCAATTCTTAATGCGCATGTGAACGCCATCAGCGTTTATCACAGGTTCGCGTTTAAAGTCTGTGTAGAGAGAATGGTGTCGTCTTAGCGGCCCCAAATTTAATAACAAATGATCGTTGCGACGGAAGCGGATCAAACAAAACTAACTTTAGCTGGAAAATAACTTTATTAAAGAACCGCTATAAAGCCAAAACAATCTCTGTTACCTTAAATTATATGTTTATCTCTGTAAAGCTGCTTTGAAACAATCTACATTGTTAAAAGCGCTATATAAATGAAGATGACTTGACTTGACTTGACTTTTGGAAAGTTTGAGTGCAAGTGCCAGCAGCCATTTCACCCTGTAGCCCAAGACTGGTTGCCCACTGAAGCTAAGCAGGGCTGAGCCTGGTTAGTACCTGGATGGGAGACCTCCTGAGAAAAACCAGGTTGCTGCTAGAAGAGGTGTTAGTGAGGCCAGCAGGGGGTGCTCACCCTGTGGTCTGTGTGGGTCCTAACACCCCAGTGTAGTGACAGGGACACTATACTGTCAAAAGAGCACCGTCCTTCGGATGAGACGTTAAACCGAGGTCCTGACTCTCTGTGGTCATTAAAAATCCCATGGCATTTCTCGTAAAGAGTAGGGGTGTAACCCCGGTGTCCTGGCCACATTCCACCATTGGCCCTTACCAATCATGGCCTCCTAATAATCCCCTTACATTGAATTGGCTCTATCACTCTCTCTCCTCTCTCCACCTATATCTGGTGTGTGGTGAGCGCACTGGCGCCGTTGTACTGTGGCTGCCGTCATCCAAGTGGATGCTGCACACTGGTGGTGGTTGAGGAGAGATCCCCTGATATGATTGTAAAGCGCTTTGGGTGTACAGTAGTACATATGAAAGCGCTATATAAATGCCCGATTCCGATTCCAAGTTTGTACACAAATAGACTGCTAGTGCTGGGAGGGGATTTTAATGTGTCTCTGGATAATGCTTCTGGTAGTGCGCTGGGTCAACTAGTGACTGGTTTTTTGCTCTGTGATTCCTTTTGGGGGGCAGGAGGGAGGGTACCTACCTCCACCTGGCGAAACAATAGGCAGGAGGCGGCACGTTTAGACTTATATATTTTTTTGCCATCATATGTGAAGGTGTTTAATTATACTAAGGTTCCTATGTGGTGTTCAGACCACTGTCTGGTGAGGGTATGGGTGGAGGTGGGAGTTGAGAGGCGGGGGAGGGGGGTGTGGAGGTTCAATACTTCTTTTCTTGAGCGCTTTTTAATTTGGTAGCCGGTTGGAAAAATTTGCAAGGTTTGTTCCAGTCAAGAGGGGAGTGGTGGGAGGGTTTCAAGGAGAGGGTAGCTTTTTTTGCCGTAATTGGGGCAGGGAGAAGGCAAGAAGTAGGCGTGAAAAAGTAGGTAAGTGGTCAGAAGAGAATGCAGGCTCTATGGACAGGTGGTGCTTTGGGGACAGCTGAGGGGTGGTCTAGGGCTAGGTATCTGCAGGATGCAATGAGGGATTATTACTGGGAGGAAGCTAAGTCTTTTTTGCAAGGGTCAAGCGTCCGGAAGCGGCTTTATGATGAAAAGCCAACCAGCTTTTTCTTTGCAACAGTGCGGGGTAGGCAAAGGAAAAGTTATATAGAGGGCTTGAGGGGTGAAAGGGGGGTACAGACCTTGGTGAAAGGGATGCTGGAGGTGGCTGAGGGGTTTTATAAAGAGTTATTCAGTGATAGAACACCTTCAGTCACAGCATATGGGAAGGTTTTGGATGGTCTGGAAGGGGTACTAGAGGATAAAGAAAGGAGAGCACTAGAAGGGCCCTTGACCTTGCAAGAAGTTAGTGATGCAGTGGCTTCTTTGAAAAAGGGCACAGCTCCTGGATGTGATGGCCTTCCAGCCGCCTTTTTACGAGTTGGTTTTTCCGTGGGTAGGAAAGGAATTGGTGGGAGTGTACCAGGAATGCTTTAGAAAGGGGGAGTTGGTAGAGACAATGAGAACAGGGTTGGTAACATTATTGTATAAGAAAGGGCCGAAGGCGAGTTAGGGAATTGGAGGCCTATCACTTTGTTGACCATGGATTACAAAGTGTTGGCAAAAGTCTTGACAGAGAGACTTAAGAGGGTCATAGGAGCAGTTGTCCAGTCAGACCAGACATGTGGGGTGCCTGGCAGGTTAGTCTCTATGAACTTGGTTCTAGTCAGAGATATAATCAGCTGGGTAGAGCAAAGGCAGCTTCCTTTAGCCATCTTGAGCTTAGATCAAGAGAAGGCTTATGACAGGGTCAGCCATTCCTTTCTGGAGGCAACTTTGAGGCGCATGAGGTTTGGTCCAGTGTTCAGGGTGTGGGTTAGATTGCTCTATAAGAAAGTTTACAGTAGAATAGGGATAAATGGCCATTTTACAGAAAAGGTGAAACAGTTGGGGGGAGTACGGCAGGGGTGTCCTTTGTCCCCCCTTCTTTATGTTTTGTCTTTGGAACCTCTATTGGGGGCTTTGAGGGCGGCACCTTCTCTTAGCGGCGTTCACTTGCCTGGAGGGGGAGGCATATATGCCAAAGTGGCTGCTTATGCAGATGACACAACCTTGTTTTTGACATCAGAGCGTGACTTTGAGGTGGTGGGTAGAATCCTGGAGGAGTTTTGCCAGCTGTCTGGGGCACGAGTAAATGTGAGTAAGTCATCAGTTATGTTTTTTGGTTAGTGGGCTGGAAGAGTAGAGACAAGAGGTGGGTTTAGTATTTGTGTAGATGGGTTGAAAATTCTCGGAGTCAGATTTTATAGAGAAGACAGCGCTAAGGAGAATTGGGAGGAAAGGCTGAAGGTAGTGCAAGGTAAGATAGTAAGGTGGAATTCTAGAGGGTTGTCTTTGTGGGGAAGGTTAGAGGTGGTAAAGGCTGATCTTCTTCCAAGCCTAAATTACTTATCTTATGTGTTTCCAGTCCCGTTTTGGTTTGGGAGAAAGTTAGAAAAGTTAGTTTTCTCTTTTTTGTGGAGGAATAGCACCGAAATGGTTGCTAGGGGGCAGATGTACAGGCCGATGAGGGATGGCGGGAGGGGGGTCCCATGCATCCCATTAAAGATGGAGGCTATTTTTTGCTCATGGGCAGCTCGCCTTGCATCCCAAGAGAGGGAGCACAGGACTAGATTTTTAGCCCAGTTTTGGCTTGCTTTTCCTTTGAGGTCTTTGGGCAATTGGAGGGGAACAAGGCCCTGGTCGGCAAATAGGCCAGAGCATTATCGCAGGGTGGCGGACTTTATTGCGCGAAAGCCTTGGTGTTTAGAACAGTCCCTGATTTTAGAGCAAAGAAAATTGTATCATAAACTGAGTGAGGAGCTAGTGGATGGGGTAGAAAAAGTGGCAACAACATATGAAGTGAGTTGGATAAGGTTATAGCCATCGTATTTAACAGGCTTTTGCAAAGATCTCAACTGGTTAGCGGCCCTAGGTCGGTTACCAGTGAGAGAGAGGTTGTATAGGCATGGTTCTGGCAGGTCTCCATTGTGCCCAACAGGTTGTGGCAAAGAGGAGACAATAGAGCATGCCTTGTGGCTGTGCCTGGGAGCCGCAGCGCTCTGGAAGTCAGTCATGCAGTGGTGGGAGATGTGGCGGGGGCCTATTATCACAAGGGACTTAATATTGTATGGGCTGGGTTTAGAAGTTTTTGAAACAGAGCGAAGTAGAGTAATATGGGGCACGATTTCAGAGGGGAAGCATGTTTTATGGGAGTGGAGAACAATGTGTTTGAGGAAACAGATTCCTCGTTTGGAACCTGAAAGATTATTTTTACAATTGCTGGGGAAAATGTCGTTGGAGGTTAAAGGGTTTAAAATGTGTTTCGGGGAGGAGGTAACCAGAAGGGTGTGGAGAGGGTTGCAGAAGGTTGGGGTGGGGTAGAAGGAGTGACTGTTTTTGTCCGTTTTTTTTTGTAAAATGTTGGTTTTTGATTTTGAAATTTGATGCATTGTTGGATTTTGAAGGTTCAGAGAATGGTATGATGGAATGCCAAAAGAGGAACTATGTTGTATAATTGTACAGAGAATTGATGTAAAGTGATTGCGTTGTAAAGTATGGATTTGGAAATAAAAAATAAAAATAAAATAAAAAATCTGTTCTTATCAGTTTAATATCTGATACGTGCCCTACCCGGGCACCATATATTAAATCGTTTTTTAGAACTGGGAGATGGAATAGGAGCTTGCTCCGTCCACTCCACGCATCGACCCGGTATTGCAGGAACGGTGCACCCACCCTTAAAGTGTTCAATGAAAGAAATGTTTTATAGTCTTGTGTGACAGCAGATGTTCATGGAAGTAGTGTATGTTGCTGTGCATGGGTGTCGTAGGTGATCATCATATACAATACTGGTAAAGGTAGAATGGCGGTGTGAAAAAAAAAAAAAAAAGAAAAAAAAAGAATAACCTGTTCTTATCAGTTTGATTCGTCCACTATCCGGGGACTGCGTATTAAATAGATTTTCGGCTCATGGATGCGGAGCGTGGAAAAAAACAACAACAAAAAAAAAACAGAAGGAAAGGAAAAATGAAGCCCGTCACTGCACATTTTTGATGTCTCTCTTATCTCTTGGAGTCTTTTACTAACCGTTGGTGAGGAATGCGAAGAGGGACAGGGTGCCTCTGACTGGAGGCCTGGGAATTCATACTTACCTGGCAGGGGAGACACCATGATCAGGAAGGTGGTTCACCCAGGGCGAGGCTCGGCCATTTCACTCCGGTTGTGCTGACCCCTGCGAATTCCCCAAATGTGGGAATCTCGACTGCATAATTTATGGTAGTGGGGGACTGCGTTCGCGCTCTCCCCTGGACACACACTGGTTAAAAGAGCAGATTGTTAAAACTCCACTTATTTTTTTTCTTCTTCTGGAGGCTAATGAAACCTAGGAAGTCCAGAGAATTGAACTGCAGTGGTCGATCGAGAGATAGATAACAACCTGGGACCAATCTGCGAAAGTAGGCTTGTTTATTTAGGGCCCAAGCCCTGAAAGGGCGAAGGCCCTATTGTTTCCGTAAGGATTATTAGGGCCCAAGCCCTGAAAGGGTGAAGTTTATTAAAAATAATAATTATTATTATTATTTTTCTTACGACTATTCAGGCACTTTTAGGGCCCTTAACATGCTCAAAAACTCTTGAAACTTTGCACACAGGTCAGAACCCACGGCCATCAGGGCCGGGCTGAAGCTGGTACCTGGGCGTGGCAGGGGGGCTCGACAGCGCCCCCTGGAACAGCATCTGAACACTTGTCCATAAATCAAACACACTTGCATGTAATAATATGAAACTCGGTACACATATAGATCTCATTGGGCCGAACAACTTTCGTGCTCTAAGTTTTACGCCAGCTCAACAGGAAGTCGGCTATTAAGGGTTGTTTGGAAACGCATGGTCTGGTATTTGAAACACTTCTCCTAGGGAATTCACCCGATCACCACCAAACTCGGTGTGCATGAAGTCAAGGCATTGAGGATGAAAAATTGCCAGGGGATTTTTGATACGGTTTGGCCGTGGCGAGGAAACGAATTTATGGCGAATAATGAAAACAGGAAGTGTGTTATAACTTCAGCATACATTAACTGATCTTGATGAAACTTCAGAAGTGTGTTCGTGGTAAGAGGCCGATCAGATGGATGTAACTATTGTGAGTCAAAGTTATAGCGCCACCAACTGGCAGCAGGAAGTGTGTCACTTTCAAAATGCTTTGAAATCACTCTCTTATTTTTACCCGATTTGCTTCAAACTTTATGTGTATAATATAGACACACGGCAGATGTAGACCTGTGAAAGGATTATTGATATCTTAGATACTGTTGCCGTGGCAACGCATCAAACTTCAATATTCTTTTCGGATGCTTTTGAGACTCTTCAAATGCTTGAAAATGCATGAAACTCAACAGACACATCACATTTATTATCCAGTAGACATGTGGTGAAGGGCTCAGTAGCGCCACCTTTAGTCAAAAATGGGGGCTTAGTTTTTCCTAGAATCACAAAAATCGGTATGTATATTGTTCTCATCGAGCCGGACAACTTTCTAATTTACACTTATTAGCTCCGACCATCAGAAAGTCAGATATTTTGGTTTGAATGTGATTTTTTGGAGAATTCTCTCTCTCTCTCTGTATCTGTGTCTCTGTGTGTGTGTGGGGTGTGGGGGATTTGTCTGTTAGGAGAAAGTTGCTTTTATAATTGTTTTTCAAGGTTTCAGGGTCTTTTGGGGCCCTTAACGTGCTCGAAAACTCTTGAAACTTTGCACACAGGTCAGAACCTGCGGCCATCAGGGCCGGGCTGAAGCTGGTACCTGGGCGTGGCGGGGGGCTCGACAGCGCCCCCTTGAACGGGGTCTGAAAACTTGGTCCATATATCAAACACGCTTGCATGAATTAATATGAAACTCGGTACACATATAGATCTCATCAGGCCGAACAACTTCCGCACTCTAAGTTATTAGCTCCGCCCAACAGGAAGTAGGCTATTATGGGTTGTTTGAAAAACGCATGCTGTGGAATTTGATGTACTCCTCCTAGAGAATTCATCCAATCACCTCCAAACTCGGTCAGCATGAAGTCAAGACATTGAGGATGCTAAATTGCGGACGGATTTTTGATATCTCGAACGGTTTGGCCATGGCGAGGACACGAATTTATGGCGAGAAAAGAGAAACACGAAGTGGTATAACTTCTGCACACATTAACTGATCTTGATGAAACTTCAGCAGTGTGTTCGTGGTAAGAGGCTGATATCAGATGGATGTAACTATTGTGAGTCAATGTTATAGCGCCACCAACTGGCAGCAGGAAGTGTCACTTTCAAAATGTTTTTGACAAAAGTGGGGGGGTTACTTTTACCCACAGTTACAAAAATCAGTACCTATATTGTTCTCATCAAGCCGGACAACTTTCTAATTTACAGTCATTAGCTCCGACCAACAGGAAGTCAGATATTTAGGTCTGAATGTGGATTTTTTGGATATTTCAGACTCTGAGTTTTTACCCACCCCTCTTAAATGGTTTATTTTATTCACACCAAACTTTTTCAACACGATAAAAAAATACATTAAAGATGCTAAATTGTGAACGGATAATAAATATCTCAAATGGTTTTGCTATGGTGAGGGATTAAATAATGTCAAAAAAGGAAAAACTAAAAGCCTCATATCTTCTAGAAATGTAATTATACATAATTTATTTCTATATAAAATTATACAGATATCAGAACTATAGCCATTTTATTCTTTTTTTCAATTTAATAATTGTTTAAGTTTAAAAACAGCCAGAATGTTTTTTTAGTCATTCATAGTGCTATACTGCCCTCTTGTGTTCAAAATTAGGTAGGCCTATTGTATCTATATAAAAATATACTAGGTAAGTGACGGTGAGAGTATTTTACCACCGGTTAATCAACGGGTTAATCAACGTTAATCAATGTTGTGGAATATTTTGAGTGTATCATAAAATCAGAATAAGGTAAGACAAGTAATATTTTCTATCTTATATATATATATATATATATATATATATATATATATATATATATATATATATATACACACTGTATATATATATATAAATATATATATATATAAATATAGCTGCGAGCAGCGATGAAGGGCCAAAGCCGGCGGCACCGCCACCCCGGTGCCTTTAGGTAACTAACTAAGTTAGAAGCATTTTTAGAGTGATTTTAGAAGCTTAGTTCTGACAGCGGTGGTCCAAAGTTGTTCAGAATGAGGAGTTCTGTCATGTGGTATGAATACCTTGTGCACGTGTGAAAAATCACGTGATACACAGTCGTCTATGGCCGTATTCAAGTTGTTGTTTTTTTTCTGTTTACAGCGCCACCAGATGGCCAGTCACCACGTCCCGTCGCCAACGGGAATCGAAATTCCCGCTTTTTTTCCGGTCATTGTTGGCAGTCAGACTCCAGAGAATCTTTCTGCACTGGTTTGAGTCCGATTGGGCAAACAACCCAGGACTACTGTGCAAAAGTAGGTTTTTCAGAAAATCCAAAATACCCAAAAATCTCGCCAGCGAGCCAAGGATTCCGGTGATGTAAGACACTTGGGTCTGCGACCAACGGTTTAGGAGTTACGAGCCATTTCGTGCTTTGGAACCATGATGATCCAAAATCCCAGGTTGCACTCTCTGTTGTGGTCCATTTTCGGCGAGCTTGTCTGTTGGCGACCTTAGGCCCTCTCGCCGCGGCCCAGGTGGGCGTGGCCTTTGCCGGCTCCCCTGCCTCGGCGTCATTGTGTCATCACTTCTCGGCCTTTTGGCTAAGATCAAGTGGTCTGGTCAGGTGGCTGAGACAGTGATCGCCTCTTGTAGGAACTTTGGGCTTGTGTGTCACTTGTTGCACGGAGCCCGCAACCTTCAGGAGGTACATTGACAAGCGGCTTTTAAGTGACGACTCGTTTCTCCGAGGAATCTTCTTTAAAGGTAAGCAGGTTTTAATTAATTTATTTATTGTATATTTATTGTTGGGTTTTAGCCGCAGCAGGCTGGTGGTGCGTTTTAAACACACAGCGTGCGTTTTAAATTCAAAGCAAAAGAGGATGGCACTCTCTTGGCCATATCCAGACTGGACTTTTCTAGGAAGTGCATCCAACAGATTCTTGGTTTTAAAGTTGTGGACATAAACTGCCTGTTGACTCTGCCCCTGAATCACGGTTTTGATGTAAGCTTTGCTTCGGCTTCCTTGCTAAGTACATTTTGGACTCGGTTTGAAATGTGTAAAGCCAATTTCTCCATGTTCACTGTGGAAAAACTGACTGATAATTCACTGAAAGTTGTGATTGTCAGGATGTTTAATCCCCTGGGGTCGGCGGTATCGCCGGCGATACCAGCTCGCTTTTTTTTTTATCATTTCAAAAGAGATTAATTTTGCTCTGATGACTTTGATATTACAAACAAGTTTCATACATCAATCGATTCTGTTAAATGTGTATTATTTTTGTGTATACTCACAATAAAAACAAAGTGTTGTGCTTTTTGCCAAATAAAGAAAAATAAACACGAAGCGAGTTCTGCCTTCTCTCTATCAGTGAAGTCCATTCCGAAACGCGTCCGAAAATGAACAATAACTCAGCGAATACTCAGTCAAACAGACATACAGACACACAGGCATGAAGCTTGAATTCTCTTCTTTTAAATGAAGTAATTTATATAAAAAACAAATATTCTCAGTTCATGTAATCTGTAAGAAAAGAGCGAGATGTCAGTCGTTCTCATCTCATCTAATTATTTTTAATGTGACCCCGCCCACGGAGAGCGCGCGCTATTCAAACGCAAATGACTGAGGTAATCCACGCAAACCTGTGAACGCCCCCATATCAGCTCGAGAAAACAAGTTTATTCAGATCATTACTTGTTTACACCGTCTCGCAGCGCTGTGAGGAATAATAATAATAATGGAAAATGTACCTCAGAAGTGCGGGTATTTCGAGGAGCAAGGATCCGACTGAGCTGAGGAATACTGTAGTACGTTTTTTTTCCTTCTCAAGTGAACCGCATTTCTGTTTGTGAATGAATGAACGGCAGAGATGCGCGCTGTTTACCACAGCTCGCAAAAAGACCGTTTAAATTTAAATCACGTTTCTGTGTGTGAATGAATGATGATGTTTTAGCAAACTGTATTGCTATACTGAGATGAGTAAAAATCGACTGAAATATGTTGAAATAAAATGTAGGCTATTTGTATAAGCAACGTATTAAACTGCAAATTAACATTTATATGCCCTAATATTTCATAAAAACAACATTACAGTCGGGCGAAATA
Organism: Abramis brama; assembly: GCF_963993115.1. NCBI lineage: Eukaryota > Metazoa > Chordata > Actinopteri > Cypriniformes > Leuciscidae > Abramis > Abramis brama. The sequence goes on along the minus strand of NC_139984.1, from coordinate 1,376,267 downwards.
TGAAAGACAACATTTTGTTGACTAGATTTGGGTACAGTTTTTACTGTAGAATATACTGCCACATCAAATAAGCTTTTGCTTAGCAATTTCTGCTCATATATATATATATAAAATACTATTTTTGTAAAAAATAAAGTCATCAACTAAGATGTCAGCTGTTCCAATGTTGGCTATATTCAAACTAATGAATACATATGATAAAATGTAGGCCTATAATCATTTTTTTTTACAAAGAAAGAGTACACTTGAAATATTGTTGAAATTGTAATTATTGTTGTAATTGTAACCTTTTTAATAAAATAGCAAAACATATTTACAAGATAGATGTAAGCAAAATCTTAAATGGTCAATATAAGTCTTCTTCTAAATATATCTTTTGTCCTTGCATTGTGGCTCAGTCAGTGTCACACCTGAATGAATGGCTCATTATGCAGAGTGGGTGGGACATTGTATTCTCAGGTGTAAACCACTCCTCGTTCACGCCCCCCTCGCATATTGGCTTTCCAAGCAAAACCTGTTTTACACAATTTAAATCAATGTATTGTTTTATGTGAACGATAAAGCAAGACTATTTTCACATCATTTTGAAGCCAGAACTCGAAGCGACAACATCCATTAGTCAAAAGTATTGTGGACACATATTTAGTATGAGTTTTGTGGTCTTATTTCAGTAACTTTCATTTTTATTTTTTTAAATAACCACGCATAAACATTATTCTCTTAAAAATACAAACATCTACATTCATGTTGCTCACATATTATGGTAGCCCTGTTTGTGCTATATAGAGTGAATTTACACCTTTTCCATTATCATGTTTATAAATAACTGAAAAAAGCACAAATGTCAGGGCATGTCAAAACATCCCAAGTCAAAGTCAAAGTACCTTTATTGTCCCACAAGGGAAATTGGATTTGCAGCAATGCTCCACATAAAACACAAAAACACATAAACATACAACAACACTCACCAACAAGCCAACCAGCAGAGAAGGAATTCACATTAAAGCCCAATGTACATAATGTATAATAAATGCAACTTGTGCAAGTTAATATAAGTGCTAAGTGCCATTAAGGTGCCTCACAGCTGACGGAATAAAAGATATATGCATCCTCTTTGTTCTGCAGCTAGGAACTCGATAGAGCCGCTCAGAGGGCAAAAGCTCAAACTCTGTTCTAAGGGGATGATCCTGTGAATGAGCTATAACTCCAACTTTCCTCTGAACCTGTTTTATGTATAACTCCCTTGGTTGAGCCTGACTTCTCCTGGAAATCTTACTCGCCACTTTGACCAGACTACCAAGTCTGTTTTTATTTGACAGGGAGAGGCTTCCAAACCAGGCAGCTATACAAAAAGATAAAACCGATTCAATAAAAGCATGATAAAACAGAGTCATCATTTCTGAAGAAACATTAAAAGTGTTAATTTTCCTAAGGAAGTACATTCTTTGTTGGATTGTCTTTGAGACAGCATCAACCAAAGGTTCAAAACACAGTTTGTTGTCTAAAATGACTCCAAGATATTTGTATGTCTCCACGAGCTCAATGTCCGTGCCTTTAATAACCGTGACTGTAGGGGGAGATGGTGTCCTCCGAAAGTCAATGACCATGTCCTTAGTTTTAGATACATTCAGCTGTAAAAAGGAACTATCACACCACTCTACAAAGTCACTAAGGACTGGCCCATGGTCCCGCTCATTCCCTGATAGCAGGCTGACAATAACCGAATCATCAGCAAACTTAAGTATATATCTTGGTACAAACTGCGACACTGGTTTGTGTACAGGATGTACAGGAGGGGAGACAGACAGCAACCTTGGGGGGAACCAGTGGATGTAAAAGTGACTTCAGATAGGGTGCTGTTTGCCCTCACACACTGTGATCTATCTGTTAAAAAATCCAATAACCAGCCCACCAAATTCAAATCAAGGTTAAAATCTGCAATCAGTCTCTCAGCGAGCAGAAAGGGCTGAATGGTGTTAAAAGCAGAAGTAAAATCAACAAATAAAAGTCTGACATGAGTCTTTGCTCTATCCAGATGACTAAAAATAAAGCGCAGAAGTGTGATCACAGCATCCTCCACACCCCTGCCAGACCTGTATGCAAACTGTAGTGGATCTAACTGATCTCCAACCTGCAGTAAGACAGCCTCTTTGATAATTTTCTCAAAGCTTTTCATAACCAATGAGGTCAAGGCTACAGGTCTAAAATCATTCAAGGATTTTGGGGAGCTGCACTTGGCTATAAGCACAATAATAGAATGCTTCCAACTTCTAGGGACTCTTTGTTGTGATAAGGACAAATTAAAAATGAACTGAAAGATATGACAGAGTTGATCTGCACATGTTCTTAATAATTGCCCACAAATATCATCTGGCCCCGGACTTTTTGATCTGGTGCGCCTGAAAATATTAGCCACAGTACTACTGTCAACAGTAATTGATGGAGCTGCCTGTGTGATAGCCCTGAAACCTTCCATTTCAACATCTAAATCCAAATTGTTAAATCGAGAATAAAATACATTAAATTTATCAGCCAAATGTTTATCAGATGAAAAACCATCCAGGACAACTCTGTTAGCTTTATCATTAGACCCAATCAATGTTTTCATACCATTCCAGGTTTTCTTTAAATTATTACTTCTCAAATCTGCCTCAATTTTTTCCTTATACCTTAATTTAGCTTTTTTAATTTCAGCCCTGATCTCTTTTCTCACAGCCCTCTCTGCATACACATCTCCTTCATTGAAAACAGTTTTTCGTTTGATTAGCAACTCTTTAATGTCCTTAGAGATCCACTGTTTGTTGTTTGGATACACCTTGACTTCCCTGCTCGGGAGAACAGAGTCTTTGCAAAAAGAGATGTAACTGCAGACAACGTCAGTAAGTTCATCAATATCAGAACAGGAGTCCTGAAACACTGCCCAGTCTGTGCACTCAAAGCAGGCTTGTAGCGCTGTAGAGCTGTCCTCTGACCAAACCTTCACCTGTTTTCTAACAGGTTTCTCCCTCCTCAACACCGAGGTGTAGGCGGGTAAGAGGTGGACAGAGTTATGGTCAGAGGCACCCAGCGCTGGCCCCACCTTGGACGTATATGCGCCTTTAATGGAGCCGTAGCACAGGTCAAGAGTTTTATTACGACGTGTGGGGCATTTTACATACTGATAAAAGCTGTTCAGTGTTTTCTTTAAATTACAGTGGTTAAAATCACAGAGAATAAAATTAGGAGCAGCAGGGGAGATAGACTGAAGTTTGCTTACGGTTTGAAAAACAATGTCCGCGGCGGACTTGGCGTCAGCTTTGGGGTGGATATAAGCCACAGTCACAAAAATCTGGGGAAACTCTCTGGGGAGGTAGTACGGCCGTAGTGACACAGACAACAGTTCGATGTCAGGGTGACAAATCCGCTCTCTCACAGTAAAATTGCTACACCATCTGCGATTTATGTACAAACAGACCCCACCGCCCAGCATTTTATGTGTCACCTCACTGTCCCGATCCAGGCGCAGAGGGGCTCCAAAGCCGCTGATCTCCAGTGCCGAGTCCGAATCCAACTCAGTGAGCCAAGCCTCTGTGAAAGCCATAAGACACGCATCCCTGTAGTCCCGCAGATGCAAAACATTTGCCCGTAATTCCTCAATCTTATTCCTGAGGGACCGCACATTAGCCAGTATGACTGAAGGCAAGGGGATGCGATTCCTGCTCAATAGCTTCCTGGTTCGCTGTTTCACACCACCCCTTTTCCCCCGCTTCCTGGTTTGGCCTTGTTTTGTAAAGTTAATGTTTCTACCAATAAGTAATTCCAGAGGCAGATTCCCAGCCAGTGAGTTGATGTTGAAGTCTGTCACGGCAGGATAGCACCATTGTAATCCCAGTAGGAATTCGCTGGTGTATCGGAATGTGTGCTGCTGGTCACTCCAAACAAAGTTTAAAACAGTCACTAAAAATAGGGCGTAAAAAGTGACTTCCATCCCTCAGATATTCAACAATGTTCAGACAACATTAAACAGCACACCACAAAGGGGAATTAAAACCCTAGAAGACGTTTAAAACACAATAACACAGACACGAGCTAAAGCTGCTTGTCGCCACAGAACAGCGCCACCTGTCTCCCAAGGGCCCCAAAAACACCTTAGACCCCAGAGGGTTAATGAAACAGTAAGTGGAGATGACATTGCTGTATGGTTGGCAAGATATTGCTCTATTCGTGGACAACCAGTCAAGGTTTTAGATGAAGACGGTATCTGGAGCTGTGCGTGGAGAGTGCCCATTAAACAATGGGCAGATCCCAACAGCTACCATGGCCTGAGTCAAATACCTTCAATGATTGTGTTGGGAGAGAATGGAGGTTACATCCATTACCAAGGGATGCCCAAGCTATGCCGCAAGTGTGGCAAACTTGGACATATCACCGAGGCATGCCAAGAAGTAGTGTGTAGGAAGTGCAGAGAAATTGGGCACATTTTTGAGGAGTGCCAAAATGGCAGAAATTGCAACCTCTGTGGAGAATCTTCCCATCTCTACAGAGACTGCCCTAAAAGTTTTGCCAAGTTGAAAAGCAACAAAATGGCCGCCCCACCAAAAGAACAAACAATTGAGGAGGCGGGCCCTGAGGTTTTGGCAGGAAATTCAAACCCCCAGCCAGCCTCAGGGATTGGACAGGATGGAGGAAGTGGGGCGGCCACAGGGGCGGAGTCAATTCTGGCAGTTGGTGAGGGGGAGGAAGCCAATCCTCAAAATGAAATTGAAAAAGAAGACAGTATGGAGGATGAAGAAGAGGAAATGGCTTCCTCCCTAGTAACCGTGTCTGAGGTTAGTGTGTCCACTAGTGGGAGTGAAACAGATTGTTCGCTCCCCAATGCTCAAGTGCAGAAAAGAACTGCGAGATCTCCTCTGGTTCAAACAGAGGAGAACAAGCTGCGGGTAGCGCATCGGCTAGATAGTTCCCCCCTGGAAGATCTAGCCTGTATGTGGCCTGCAGAATCTCCTAATGAAGTCTCTTTTCTGCATTTCAAGCTAAGAACATCGTCGCCAAAGGATTCGCAAGAGGCTCTCTCTGCGAGCCCTGAGGCATCAAGCAATTGCCCCCCTGATCCCAGCTCATCTGGGGAAAAGGGAAGGCAAGTGCAACAAGAAATAACATGATTTTAATTATATCTCTGTAGTCCCTTGGTTGCTTGGCTCTCACTATCTCCACAATCAATGTGAGAAGTGTGAAGAGCAATATACGAGCACAGAGCGTGTTATTCCTTTTAAAATCCTTTAAGTCAGATGTGTTTTTATTGCAAGAATGTGGTCTGCCTTTTTTAACAAATTACAGGAAGTGGGAGGAGATTTGGACCCCCAGGACTTTCCATCTGGAGTGGGTCCAATCTGAACAAAAATGACGGTGTTGCTATTTTAATAAAAAATTCCAATGTTTTGGTGAAGGGCAGCACTGTGGTGAGGGATGGGCGGGCAATTTTAGCTAATCTGACTTTTTTAGGTAAGGATTTTAACATTTTAAATGTGTATGGTTTTACAGGAAAAAATAATAGGTATGAGCTTTTAGAAGACCTGCAGCCCCACATGCTAGGTAGGGCTCCCCTAGTGGTAGCAGGGGATTTTAATTGTGTTTTATCAAGAAAGGACCGAAAGAGGGTAGGAGAGGATTTTAAGGTCGACAAGACATCGGTTTTATTACAAAATATAGTCAAAGATTTTAAGTTAGTTGACTGCTTTAAAACAATGCATCAAAGAGAGGAGGGCTTCACCTGGTTCAGTGGTGACGGCGCCCGAGCCTCTCGAATTGACTATGTTTTTACAAGGGACTGCCCGCCGACCGATGCTACATTGACCCCCCTCTTCTTTTCTGATCACATGATGCTCTCCTGCACCCTTTCACTACCCACGGGTGTGACTGTAGGAGGAGGGCTGTGGAAGCTGAACTGCTCCCTTTTAGAGGATGAGGAAGTGGTTGAAGAGTATAGGGAGCAGTTCAGCCGATGGCAGACCCTCCAGGACTTGTTTGACTCACGGGCACAGTGGTGGGAGATGGTGAAACAAAGGACAGGACGTTTTTTTAAACAAATTGGAAAAGAAAAAAAGAACAAAGAAAAAAGACGCATGATGGGGCTGCAAAAAAGACTGCAGAGATATTTTAACCTTTTAAACAGTGGATTGGATTTTACTAATGAAATTAAAGAAGTAAAGAAAGAAATGTCATATTTGTCCGAAACTAAGAGTAAAGGTGTCATTTTAAGATGTAAGGAGAGAGAAATAGAAGAAGGGGAAAAGTGTACTAGATATTTTTTTTAAAAAGACAATAACACGGGGAGGGTCAAAATTTTTTACAGGGGTGGGGAAGTAAATACAACAGATCTGATTTTAGGGGAAATTGAAAGTTTTTACAATAATTTATACAGCACTAAAGAGGTACACAATGGCATCTTAGAGGAAGTTTTAGGGGTTTTAGACAAAAAGGTAAAGGGTCCAGATGTGCTTTTAACCCAAGATTTTACTCTTTTAGAAATGCACAAAGCACTAAAAGGTTTTAAAAAGGGGAAGTCCCCAGGTATGGATGGACTCCCCTTTGAGTTTTATCTGACTTTCTGGGACATTTTAGCACACGACTTATTGACAGTTTTTAAAGAATTTGAGACTCTTGACAGACTTCCGGACAGCTTTAGAGTAGGGATAGTTACTTTACTACACAAAAAAGGAGACAAGACTGACTTGAGAAACTGGCGACCAATCACTCTTTTAAATTATGATTGTAAACTTTTTAGTAAGACTTTAGCTACACGTATGTCGACTGTTTTAGAGGACGTAATCCACCTGGATCAAGCATGCGCAGTGCCCGGCAGGAAGATCACGGACAGACTGGTACTCATCAGAGACGCCATCTGTTATGCGAGAGACAGAAACATTCGGCTAGTAGTCCTAAATTTAGATTTCGAAAAAGCCTTTGACCGCGTCTCGCACCAGTACCTGCTTCAGGTACTGGGAAAAATGGGGTTTCCTGGGAGGTTTATAGCCTGGGTGGGATTGCTGTACAACGATCTGTCTAGCAGAATTTTGGTTAATGGGCATTAATCCAAAGCTGTAAAACTCTACAGCGGCGTCCGTCAAGGGTGTCCCTTATCTCCCCTTCTGTATGTGGCTTGTATTGAGCCACTGGCACAAATCTTGAGAAGGGATAAATGGATTAAAGGACTAGACATCCCAGGAACTGGTGGACTGACGGCGACCTGTGTTTTATATATGGATGACGTGACCCTTTTAGCGACTGACCTTGTATCAGTACGAAGAGCAATGGACTTGACTGACTGGTACGGTCGGGCCTCGGGCGCTAAGCTCAATAGGAGTAAGTCTGAGGCCCAGCTCTTCGGGCCGTGGGGGAACGTTGACAAAGGTGGACTAGATTTGGATTTTAAAGAGAATAATTAGAAAATTTTAGGTGTAAAATTTGACAGAGAGGGTGGAGGACAAGGAAACTGGACTGACTTGTTAGGGAAAGTCAGGCAAAGACTTGGGTTTTGGGGACTAAGACAACTGACGTTTGAAGGCAAGATTTAAATTTTTAAAGCTGTGATTTTACCACTGATTTTACTTGTCTGTTCTGTTTTTAGTCCCCAAAGACGATTCCTGGCAAACCTGGAGAGGGCGGTCTTTTATTTCCTGTGGGGGTCCAAGTGGGAGCGACTAAAGAGGGAGGTCGTCAAAAAGAAAAAAGAGAATGGCGGGAAAGGCCTCCCAGACCCCCACCTGTTTTTAGGCAGCCGCTTTGCCGCCCTCCACATCCGATACACCCTGACCCCATCCAGAGAACACAAGACTGCAGCCATGACCCGATTCTGGATGGGGTCATACCTAAGAACTTTGAAAATTTTACCGGTTGATCTTAAAAGTCCAGTGTCTTTTAACTTGCCCAAAGAGTATTGTTTTATCAAGAAATTTTTAAAGAAATACCTTTTAGAGAATCAAGATGTCACAGTTTTAACTAACCACAAGTGTCTAATCTCTCTTGTGCAGGATCGCGAACCGGTGAGTCCGATTCCAGGCCTCACACTAAGTGAGGCCAAAGACGTTTGGAGGAATGCAGCCCACCCAGCTCTCCAGAACCGGCTTAAGGACTTATTGTGGATGGTGGCTCATGAGATCCTCCCGGTCAGGGCGGTCATGCACTCCAGAGGCATGGCCAAAAACTCCATCTGCCCACGGTCCGGATGTGGTTTCCTGGAGACCGCTTACCATCTGCTCTGGGAGTGCGGCGCTGCGCGGGACCTGTGGGCCAAGACCGGCCCCCTGTTTTTCCCGTGCCTGCCAGCGGGTGGGGCCCAGGTGGACTACAATCTCGCTATCCTAGGGGTGGGTCAGGGCTTGAAGGAGCTGACACCAAATAAATTTGCCTCGCTCTGGCTCACCCTAAACATCATAAAGGATACCATCTGGGTCACCAGAAACCTGCTGGTGGGGAAACATGTGACGGTCCCCCTCCACGCTTGCGAGCAGAGAATAACAACAACGCTGCAGGGTGGGCCGCACGTCGTTATTCGGATGGGGGGGCCGGGGTCACACAGAGAAGGTCCCGGCCGCCACCGACCCTGGCCGCCCGTAGATGCACCCTCACCACACCGGCTACGGGAACAGCGGGCCAGCGGGCCGGAGGAGAGGAGATCTCCGCTGGGCACCGGAAAACGGGGAGTCCAGAGCCTGTTCTGGAGACCTGGAGTGAATGGAAAAACTTGATAGGGACTCATCCGCGATCCTGTACAAGAGATAATGTTTTAGTTGACATGTTTTATTGTTTTATATCCCTTATTTCTATTTATTTTCATTCATTCTACCCTTTTAAACCAAACATTTTACATACATGGACTTTTACACGACACACCACACAAAACTGATTTTAAACGTTAAATGTGTCATTTTTGTTTTAAAGACGTGTATTGTTTAACCCTCTGGGTCGGCAGTTCAAACGAGAGTCCAAATACTCTGTTGACTTTGATCTCACAAACCAGTTTCATACATCAATCTCTCCTGTTAAGTGTGTATTATTTTTGTGTATACTCACAATAAAAACAAAGTGTTGTGCTTTTTGCCAAATAAAGAAAAATAAATATGATGCGAGTTCTGCTTTCACTCTGTCAGTGAAGTCAATTCTGAAACGCGTTCGAAAATGAACCATAACTCAGCGAATACTCAGTCAAACAGGCATAAAGACACACAGGCATGAAGCTTGAATTCTCTTCTTTTAAATGAAGTAATTTTTATTAAAAAAAACGAATATTCTCAGTTTATGTAATCTGTATGAAAAGAGCGAGTTGTCAGTCGTTCTCATCTCAGCTAATTATTTTTAATGTGACCCCGCCCACGGAGAGCGCGCGCTATTCAAACGCAAATGACTGAGGCAATACACGCAAACCTGTGAACGCCCCCATATCAGCTCGAGAAAACACATCAAGCTTATTCAGATCATTGTACTTGTTTACACCGTCTCGCGGCGCTGTGAGGAATAATAATAATGGAAAATGTACCTCAGAAGTGCTGGTATTTCGAGGAGCAACGGATCGGATCCTGAGAATACTGTAGTACGTTTTTTTCATTCTCAAGTGAATCGCGTTTCTGTGAATGAATGAATGAACGGCAGAGATGCGCGCTGTTTACCACAACTCACAAAAAGACGGTTTGAATTTGAATCACATTTCTGTGTGTGAATGAATGATCCGCTTTTAGCAAACTGTATTGCTATACTGAGATGAGTAAAAATCGACTGAAATATGTTGAAATAAAATGTATTTGTATAAGCAACATATTAAACTGCAAATTAACATTTATATTTCTTATATAAACGAAAGACCTATGTTACAGACATATGAAAGACAACATTTCGTTGACTAGTTTTGGATAGATTATACATTTTTTACTGTAAAATATCTGCCACCTCAAATAAGCTTTTGTTTGCCAATTTTTGCTCATATGTTAAATATAGTATGTTTTGTCAAAAATAAAGTAATCAAATAATCAATCAAATCCTTAACTTTGAAATATGTATGATAAAATGTATAGCCTACTTACCTAATTGTAACCTTTTTAATAAAAAATATATTTACAAGGTAGATGTAAACAAACTATTAAAAGGTAAATATAAGCCTTTTCTTTAAATAATTTTTATTGTGTTTTATTAGTGACAAATTTGGGGAGAGGATACATATTCCAAAACTGAAAATATGAGAATTAACTGCACAATTACTAGATATGTTTTCCTTGGATATTATACAATTTGCAAGCACAATTTGTGAAAAAAAAAAAAAATGAGATGCTTCCAACTGTGAACCAATTTGGTAGAATATATATATATATATATACATATTGCTCTTGCATTCTTTCTTGTGACACACCTGAATGAATGGCTCATTAAGTATGCGGGCCCCATTGTCTCCTCAGGTGTGAACTACTCAACATGCATGATGGTGTCATTGGATCGTTGACGCCCACTCGCATATTGTCTTTCCAAACAGAAAGTGTTTTGCAAAATTTAAATCAATGTATTGTGTTATGTGAATGATTAGGCAGGATGATTTTCACATCATTTTGAAGAAAAAACTCTAGGCGACAACATTTTGACATTAGTCAAAAGTCTTATTGACACATATTTAGTATGTGTTTTGTGGCCTTATTTTAGAAACTTTAGTTTTTAGTTTTTTCAATAACCATGCATAAACATTATTCTCTCAAAAATACAAACATGTACATTCATGTTGCTCACATATTATAGTAGCCCTGTTTGTGCTAAATAGAGTGGTAATTACACTTTTGCCATTAATATGTTTATAAGCAACTGAAAAAAGCACAAATGTTAGGGCATGTCAGAAAATCTCAAGGACCCCAAAAACACCTTAGACCCCGGAGGGTTAAAGGAAAAAAAATATTAAAATGAAATGACAATGTGACAATAAACTTTTTTCGAAAGAAAAAATCTGTTCTTATCAGTTTAATATCTGATACGTGCCCTACCCGGGCACCATATATTAAATTGATTTTTAGAACTGGGAGATGGAATAGGGGCTTGCTCCGTCCACTCCACGCATCGAACTTGGTATTGCAGTTCTTCTGGGAACGGTGCACCCACCCTATAAAGTGTTCAATAAAAAAGAAATGTTTTATAGTCTTGTGTGACAGCAGATGTTCATGGAAGTAGTGTATGTTGCTGTGCATGGGTGTCGTAGGTGATCATCATATACAATACTGGTAAAGGTAGAATGGCGGTGTGAAAGAAAAAAATAAATAAAAAATAAATAAAATAAACTCTGTTCTTATCAGTTTGATATCTGATTCGTCCACTATCCGGGGACTGCGTATTAAATAGATTTTCGGCTCATGGATGCAGAGCGTAAAAAAAACACAAAAAAAACAGAAGGAAAGGAAAAATGAATGACCTTGTGCACGTGTGAAAAATCACGTGATACACAGTCGTCTATGGCCGTATTCAAGTTGTTGTTTTTTTTCTGTTTACAGCGCCACCAGGTGGCCAGTCGCCACATCCCTTTACACGTGACCACAGGCTGAGCCCGTACACAGGTGTTCCGACTTGGGTGTAATTGTCTCTTTGCTGTCGGAGAGTTAGCCATTTAAGTAAAGCCCGCCTCGCCCACTCCCAACGTTTTGGCGTCCCGTCGCCAACGGGAATCGAAATTCGTGCTTTTTTTCCGGTCACTGTTGGCAGTCAGACTCCAGAGAATCTTTCTGCACCGGTTTGAGTCCGATTGAGCAAACAACCCAGGACTACTGTGCAAAAGTAGGTTTTTCAGAAAATCCAAAATACCCGAAAATCTTGCCAGCGAGCCAAGGATTCCGGTGATTTAGGAGTTACAAGCCATTTCGTGCTCTTGAACCATGATGATCCAAAATCCCAGGTTGCACTCCAAAGTGTGTCGCGTTGTGCACTCTCTGTTGTGGTCCATTTTCGGCCAGCTTGTCTGTTGGCGACCTTAGGTCCTCTCGCCGCGGCCCAGGTGGGCGTGGCCTTTGCCGGATCCCCCGCCTCGGCGTCATTGTGTCATCGCTTCTCGGCCTTTTGGCAAAGATCAAGTGTGGTCTTGTCAGACGACTGAGTCCCGATCGCTTCTTTGTTGGGTTGGGTTGTGCTTTTCAATAGCACTTTCCTATACCTTCTCTAGAGGTATATTTGTACTGCTAATAGTACCTTTTACTATTTATTGTCTTAACATTGTGTTTGTCAAGTGCCCTCACTCTAGTGAGGTTCAACCCTTCAGTTTCCCCCACTTGAAAGGGTATGCTTGCCTCTGAAGGTTTGAACTGGATTTTACTCAATGACCAGGAATCAATTCTTTCTTTTCTTTCTTTTATTTGAAAGTTGTTGTGGCCAAAAGCAGGTAAAAAACCTTAAACAAAAACACAAGTAGGTCAAGAAAAAATATAATAAGCCCAAGTAACAATAATAAAGCATCATAACCCAGGATCAAATACTTAAATTTAAACACTAAAAATTAGTCTTGAAAATAATTAAAAGAAACCCCATATCTAAAGCACCCAAATAAATTGAAGACACTTTTAAAGCACTGCTCAAATGATTTTAACCTTAAACTCTAGCAGCTTTAACCCCCTATAAATACACAATCCCACACTTTTACCCTTTTAAAATCTTTACAATACATTGCATTACATACAATTAAACCTTCATGATGTTAAATGAATAACACTTTAGCTTACAATTCAAGCACATGATTATTTATTTTTTTTGTATTATTACACACATTTTACCCTAAATATAATTATATGATTCACTTAAATGTTAAAGTCAACCACACTGCACAAACGAATGCTCACCGACTCCTTCCTTGTTCAAACAAGCTTTAGTCCTGCAGTATCATTTTTCCAGGCCCAGTTGTGCTCCACACATCTTCCCAGCCTGCTTACAATCCTGTGAGTGACTCCAATTCCCCTAATCACCAGATCCTTCCCACCTGGTGGCTAACTAGCTGTCTGCAGCTGGGCGCCACACCCAGTATCAAAGCACCCAGGTAGAAAGGGTGTGGTCTGCAGCCCAGCTCAACACCTCCCACTCGATCTTCCCAAGGAAACCGCTGGAAAGATCGCACACAGTGAACTAGTAGTCAGAGATTTCCTCCTGGACTCCCTGCCTGCTCCTCCACTGGCAATAGGACCACCAAACGTGAAGAATTGTAGACTGAAGGTCCCTCCGAATGCTGGAGACGCGATGCTTGGATGCAGGATACTTGGATGCTGATGTTACAGGCCTCACCTCCGGAATACAGGAGCTTGCCACAACTCTAATATTCACATCCTGTACAATGTTTCTGGAGTCAGGGTTGACACTGATGACTCTTCCGAGCTTAAAGTGGCCCTTCAATGCATTCTGATCGCAGAGCCAAACAATATATCCAATTGCGACATTCCTCTGTGCAGTGTGCCACTTGCTCCTCACAAAAAGATTAGGACCAGCAAGTTGGCTCCAGGATCTTCAGAATTTGTTGACCTGATGCTGCATTTCCTGGAGTCTCTTATAGGGATAGCTTGTGAAGTCAAATGTTTTCCAGTCACCACTTGATGATGCTCGTCCCAGCAGGAGTGTATTGGGCGTGATGTACTGCACTGTATCTTCAAGGCTTTGCACCCTGGCATCAATGGGCCGCTCATTTGCCAGATTAGCGGCGAGCTGAAGCGTCATCTGAAGCTCGTTGAAACAGAGCCCTGACTCTCTTCCCAGACTCTGGAACGCCTTCTTCACAATCCGAACAGCTGCTTCAGCAGAGCCATTCCGATGAGGTGAATCAGCTGGCAAGATTTTCCAGTGCCAGTCAGTTCCATTTTGAGCTGAAGTATCCTCCACAGCAGACCTATCCAGGCTGCCCAGGAACTGATACAACTCCTTCAGAACAGACTTGGCACCAACAAAATTAGTCCCTGGATCAGACCATGTCTTCTTAGGGTGGCCTCTAATTGCTGTGAACCTCTGATAAACCATCAGGAAGCTTTCAGTTGACATTGTGTTGGCGAGCTCCGTGTGGATTGCTCTGCTGACCATACAGCAAAATACGACTCCCCAGACTTTCATTGTGACTCTTTTCCTAACATCATCTTTGAACTGATAGGGCCCAAAAAGGTCAACTGCTGTGAACTCAAATGGAGATGCTGGCCTGGTTCTCTCTTGAGGCAGATCACCCATCACTTGCTGACATCTTCTCACTCTGGCTTTCTTGCAGACCACACAATTCTCAATGACTTTTCGAGCAATTATTCGTCCCTTGATGACCCATGCTCTCTTTCTCACCTTCAATAGAGTCGCAGCCACACCCTCGTAACCCTTGCTGTGAGCTTCCTGAACCAGCAATGTTGAGACCCAGGCGCTGCAAGGTAAGAGGGGGGCACCAACTCTGTCTTCATTAAAGGCTTGGACTCGCCCACCACAAACCAGTAACCAAGTTTCTTCCGCTTTGAAGACTACCAGCGGTCTATTGTGGTTGCTGGAAAGGTCACCCCCTCTTGTGTGGCAAGAAAAAGATCTCTTAAAGCATCTTGGCGCTCTGTCGTGGTAATGACCCTGGCTGATGAAACCACCTCCCACTTTGGAGCTCCCAGGATCTTATTTTTAGCTGCAAAACATTTTGCTGTCCTCCAGACCCAGGCGATCGTCTTAACCAGGTGAGTCAGGTTGCTAAACCGTCCTTCATCCACCAGGTTTCGGACAGCAGCACCAGCAGGTGGCCTTCAATGCTCCAGGTCTGGTGGCTCCTTCTTCACCTGAGCTCTTGTGAGAGCTGCAGCAAATGATTTCTTCTTCATCCTTCCAACACTCTCTCTGGCAGTTGCTGATACATCCTTTGCAGACTTAATCGGCCACTCTTCAGCTGGTAGGTGAATTTTCAGCCAACTCTTTTGGGCCAGCCCCACGAGTAATGATGTCAGCAATGTTCAGAGATCCAGGAATCCACCACCAATCCTGAAGTTGTGTGCTAATTTGGATTTATCCAATCCTGTTGGCAAAAAAGGTCTGGAAGCCATAGCTCTCACGTTGAATTGAACAAATGACTGTTTGACTATCAACAAAGTGGTACCACTGCTTGACTTGAATTCGGCCATGTTGTTCAAAGTACCTCTTTAACCGGGTGGCAAATACTGCTCCACATAGCTCTGCCTTGACTGCTTCCCCCTTATGGTCTAGGGGAGCCAGCTTAGCTTTGGACTCCACCAGCTTTACTGTTGGACCTTGGTCACAGTCCCACCGCAGATACAGGACGGCACCATAAGCATGATCACTGCCATCAGAAAAGGTAATTGCATCAGGCTCAGCTGGCACGCTCACTGGTGTCAGGGCTCTAGGGAACTTGACTTTGCTCAGCTCAGCGTATTCTTCAAAAAGCCTGATGGTATCTTCTCTGAGCTTTTCTGATAGTGCAAGGTCCCAAGTGTCTCTGACGGTGCTACATTTGGGTTTGGCCTCTTGAAATGCTCTTCGAACCAAAATGGCTCCTTTCTGCTTTATGGGTGTCATCAGACCAACTGGGTCATACAGCCCAGAAACTTGGCTAAGCAACTCTCGTCGTGTCAGTGGGTCTGGCGTCTGAGCTCTCACCTCTTCCAGTTGAAGGTCTTGGCCAAGTCTCATTTTCCTCTTCCTCTTTAAGAAGTTTATCCCAACCATAACATGAAGCTTGTCATCCTCCAGGGTGTAGCCGAGGCCAAGAGCTTTGTTGTCCTTCTCCTTGAGCTGATTTGGCAGGATTACAGTCTTTGGAGTAGCCTCCGGCTCCTGTTTTCCAACAAACTCCCTCCTACTTTCACCAGAAAAGACCCACGGCTTCAACTTGAACCCTCCTGCTCCCAGGATCTACTCCACATTTTCTGTGATGACTTTGAGCTGGTCCAAGTTGTTATGAGAGGTCAAGATATCGTCGACATAGCTGTCCTCCTCTAGCACTCGACGCTCTTCGTCAAGATGGCTAAACTGGGGGAGATTCGCTGTCTCTCTCATGGTGAGTTGAGCGATACAACCTGCTGGCTTGTCACCAATGTTAACTCTTGTGACTGCATATTCGCCCAGCTCCTCCTCTTCAGAGTCACGCCACAGAAACCTATGCAAATGCACCTCCCGATCTTCAAGCCACACAGAATTGTACATCTTTCTTATGTCTCCCAAAGCCGCAAAACCTCCCCTCCGGAACCTGAGAAGCACAGCACGAATAGAATTGAGGACGTCGGGGCCCTTTAACAGGAGGTCATTCAGACTCACCCCTCTGTACTTCTGACTACTGTTCCAGACCAGTCTCACCGGAGTTGTGACGGAGTGTGGGTTGGGTGCGATGAGGTGGCTAATGTACCACACTGGGCCAGTCCATGTCTGAAGGACGTCTTTAGACAACTTCATTGCGGCCCGGCGCTCGACCATCTCGTGAACTTGAGCAGCATAGGCAGCCTTCCACTCCGGCTCCCTGGCCAGCTGCCTCTCAGTCCTGAAGAATGTTGCCTCAACTGCACTCCTGTTGCTTGGTAATGTGGCTCGATCTTCTACCCAGGGGTACTTGGCATGCCAGTGAGGCCTCTCACTGTGCTCATCAGCAGCTACATACAGTATGTGAGCCCATTCTTTACCACCTCCAGCTCCCTTTCTTCAGCGAGGGTCATTTCTTTGCCGCCTGGCTGGCAGTGTCCACAGCAACAACCCCCACATTTCGGGATGTAGCCAGCACCGATACTATCCCATTTCCACCACTCGAGGAAGCTGGATGTAGTAGTTACACAACTGAATCCCTGAGGTTGCTGACTTTGTTGACGGTGAATGGGGAGCACGCAGGTGTGTTCTTCATACTTTACAGCAGCAGTTCTCATAGACCTTTCAAAATGCGTTCTCTGTGTGGGCTGATACAGTTACTGCCTCAAACAGCTCAGGATGGGTGCCAGCAACTGTCTTTCCCATTGGTCCATCCCACAGCACAAGGTCCCCCACCATGCAAATTTTTTGCGAAGCCAGCTGGCCTTCCTTGTGACTTACAAGGAGGTGGATCTCCCTTGGCCTTGCCAGGTCGCTGAGTGGAATGTCTGGGAAGAACTCTTGCAGTTTTTTAGCTGACACATGTCTTTGAATGTCTGCAATGCGGTCTAAGCCATAGCAAACCAGCTGGTGGGATCTGAGAGTGCCTCTTAAGGTGTTGACCCGAATTTTCAGGAGGTACCGCTTTGTCTTAAAGACTTTCATGCCTCCTACACCATGGACTACAAGCGTGATGTCTTCACTTCTAAGATTGAGCCGACCTGCTGCCTCATGGGTGATATAATTAGTATCGGAAGCTAGGTCGATAAGAGTCCCAATTTTCTGCCCAGCATTGGCTGTTACCTCCAACAGCATCATGATGACAGGCCACTCCACTAGGCCGCTCTCTACCAGAAGATTTGAATGACTCTTTGCAATATGGGAGGTGCTCGCTGCTGTGTTACAGAATGCATCCCGGCATTGTTGGGCTAATTCAGGTGAGAGTTTTCTGAAGAATTCCTCCTGGGCCTCGGTGTAATTCCTCCAGCTCTCACCTCCCACTGTGCTGTTTTTTCTCCTCCTCTGAGCCGTACTGTCTCTGGATGCCTCAGCTCTGGGACACAGATAATAGTGATGGTCTGTGGCTCTCTGCTCTCTACAATCGGGATTTCTGCACAGAAACAAAGTTTTGCAGTGATTACCCTCGTCATGGACCTCCAGACATTTCCAGCAGGCTCCCAGCTTCTGCACTGCGTTTTTCTTCTCTGTGAGCTTGAGCACACGGAACCTTTTGCAGAAGTACAGCTTCTTCTTATGCTTGATGTCCCCACAGACGACACATTCTGACAGATTGCTACTTGACTGGTTTGAGGCTCTGGTTCTAGCTTGCCTTTGCTCAGGTCGGTTTTCTTTCCTCATTGGATCTTCATCCCTCAATTGATCCAGCTGTTCGTAGATGCTCTCTTGACTCTTGAGAAAGGCCAGAAGATAGTCGAAGCGCTTCTCTGGGTCAGTACTGCTTCTCTCAGCTGCATAGAGAAGCTACTCTTTCTTCAGTGCATCCGGAAGCTTGCTTTCAATTGACTTTGTCACCAGAGGGTTCCTTAAAGCGCCAGTGTCACCAAGGTCACTCAGGTCTTCAAGGGCCTTCTCCACGACTTGGATGAGCTCTACAATTTTCTTGGGCTGGTGACCTTTGGCAGCTGGAAGTCTCTGGAGCTCCTCTACTATTTCAATAGTGATCGCAGTTTGGCTTCCGAACCGATTCTCTAAGACACGAAAAATGTTGTCTGCTGTGTTGTAAGTCATCAATCGAAGATCTCTCATTACTTTCTCATCCAAGCTGCCAAGAAGCTGGAACTTTTTGACTTCTTTTGAACCAGTGGGTTCTCCTTGCCTCTGGAGGGCCTCCCAGTCCCTTTTCCAGCAATGAAAGTCTCACCTGATGCCAGTAAACTTGGGGAGGGAAGTAGGCTTCAGTCTAATGGCTGCTGTTGGATAGCTGATAGAAGCTGCACTCACAACTCTTTCGGCGTCTTCTTTAGCTTTTGCTTGAATGAACTCTGCTTTTCTTGACATTAACTTGGGGATGATCTGCTCAAGATCTCTGACCCGCAGCTGGAAATCTTTCCGTTCAGCAGGAGGAGCCCAACACTTCCATAAAGTCAACATAAAGTCAAAAGCCTCTTTATTCCCACCAGGTCCAAAGGACGCCACACTCTCTACTTTCTCCTCCGCAGCCTTTACTGCCATCGTCAGTTCCTCTTCTCCGAAGTTGGCTCAGAGTGTCTTTTGGATAAGCTCCTTGAGCTCATTCAGTCTCATCCACACTCACTTGCAGTTTTCCCAATATCAACCTTTTGCTGATCATTCAACCTGGTAACTTCTTCGGAATCTGTATCTAGCTCTGCCTCTACAAGGTACTGGGCCTCTACGTCATCGTTGGCTTCCATAACCTTGTTGGCCTCAATTATGAGCTTTTTGAAACTGTCCCTGAGCTCCTCTTCAGGTGTGATGGCATGCATCCGGACTACGTTGTTAGCCAGCCGAGAGAATTGCCCTATGATGTCCTATTATAGAAAAATGAACAAATCCGACATTTGTTATTGGACTCTAATTTGGATTTCCTATGTCTGTCCGAAACCTGGCTTCATGAGAATTCACCTCATGCAGCTATCACCATACCAGGTTATCAAATTTATAGAAATGATAGAGTGAGATCTAAAGGTGGTGGTGTTTTGGTATATATAAAAAATAGTATTCAATGTGAGGAAATTAACTTGTCAAATAGGGACTTGGAATGTATTGGATTGAAAATTATAGTATCGCCACAAATGTTTTTTAGTTTGATTGGCAGAGGGAGGGCGATAAATTACAAAGTTGATTTTTATGAAAATTTTCGTAGTATGCTTCTTAGATGCAACTTTGAAAAAGAGGTATTAATAATGGGGGATTTTAATGTTAATTGGGAAGACAGAGTAGCCAGGAAAAATCTTAAACAAATATGTGATAATTTTGATTTAACACAGGTAGTCAAGGGTCCAACAAGAAAAACTCATAATACTGAAACGCAGATTGACTTAATCTTTTGCAATAAACCAGAAAGAATTACAAAATCCTTTAATATGATCACTGGACTATCGGATCATAATTTAGTTCTGGTGACAAGAAAGTTAACTAGCAGAAGGTTTTGTGTTTCAACTGTTAAGGAGAAAGAAGTATCTAGAATAACCAACAAAGTACGGGATCATTTTATAGATACAAACAGGTTTAACTGGAGTAATTTGCTAGCTGGGAAAGATGTACATGATGGAAGTACAGTGCTTACAAGTAGACTGCAGTATTTTATTAACCCTCTGAGGTCGGCAAACGCGCCGGCGCGTTTTGCTGGATTTTTTTCACATTGTAGCACTATAAACTTAAATTACTCCGTCATTTATGGTCATACAGAAAAAAGAAATATAAAAAAAGAATCTGTGATATTTTTACTTTTGTATGTGTCCACTTACAATCAAATAAAAACATTGTGCTTTTGTAAAATAAAGAAAATAAACAGGGTGTGCGTTCTGCCTCTCCGTCGCGGTGAACTTTTTTTTCTTGAGCACTTCTATAAACTGAAACAAAACTCAGCAAATACTTGTCACACATTTATGAGCCATATACCTTTATAAACATTTAAGTGTGTACTTTTAAATGATCGGATTCAAACTGAAAACAAATATTCTCTGTTTAAGTAATTTGTATAAAACCAACAAGATGTCCAGCTTCTCAAACGCTTCCTAATTATTTTTAATTCGACCACGCCCACTCGCGCAAAAGAGATTGACATGCAAATCTCCACATGGAACGCGAACGCGCTCATTACCTCAAAAACAAAACAACAAAACACTTCACAATTCTCTGCTTTTCGTCGAGTTTGAAAGACGCGCCGTGAGCTTACATTGGATTAAGGCTACCTCAGAAGAAGAAGAACGCGATTTGAAGACAAGAAAGATGTAAGGTAAGAAATTCTTACATATTAGTTTGTTATTGTTGCATAAATTTCACATTGCAGTTGAACTGTTGCTAGATATATGGTGAATATTATAATATTTAGACCCGTGTTTACTGTTACTGTGTTTGTGGATATCTGCTCAAATGTAGATATGTATATGGTAACCATAATGTTTTATATTTGAGCGCGATCGCGTTTGAATGTATCATATTTTGGATCGCGATCGCGTTTGAAAAGCACCAAACGGCTTCATGTTTTTACTATTATCTCATTTCATATCATCATAACGAATGGAAACATTTGAAGTAACATGATAATCAATATATTTTTCTCTAGCTTAGTTGTTACTGAAATCTTTTGGAAGATTTATAGGCTGCTATAGGTTATTGTTATTATTATTTTATGCAGCACTGCGCATAGCCTATGCCTACAAGGCACAACAAACCTGGTGTTCATTATATTATATATTGTTGGAAACATTTATGTGTGTGTGTGTGTGTGTGTGTGTGTATTCTGTGTGCAATTTTAACCAGAAAAATCTAAAATTTATTCCCAAAATCGTGCAGGCCTTTCTCTTGATATCAGTATGTTCACTTTTTTTTTCTTTCAGGGCCCAGATGCTGAGTCCTGCTGACATCAACATTCACATGAGTCTCTGTACATGAACATGGTAAAGTGAAAATCAAACACCTTGGAAATGAAAGGTATGTACAATGTTTTTAGGAATGGCACAAAGGTCTCTGTCTTTGGATCATTGTTTTCAATAAGTGCTTTTTTGGCATTTGTTGTGTATCTTTGGATTATGTTGTGTTGTAAATAAATCCAAACAATCTAAAAGCCATTCTTTTTTAAATCTCCTCATTTACAGTATTGTGCAAGGTTGCTCAGAATGACAGGGCCTGATAGCTCCTAATAGGGCCGTCAGGGGAGGGTCTTTGTCTTTCTCAGGTGTGAAAAGCTGACATATTAATGAGCTCCTGCATAAAGATTTTTCACACAAAACACGTCGTAAAAAATTTAAATCAATATATTGTCTTATCTGAATGAGCAGTCAGGGTGATTTTCACATAGTTTTAGAGCAAATATTCTAGGCTACGTCATACAATTTTCAAAAGTCTTGTGAAGAAATAATCAGTATGGGTTTCATGACCTTATTTCAGTGAGAATTTTTTTTTTTTTGTATTTTCACAAACCACGCATAAATGTCATTATCTCAAAACAACAAACTTTTACACACATGCTGCTGATATATTATTGTAGCAGAGTTTGTGCTGAATACAGTGTAATTAGACTTTAGCCATGAAAATGTCACAAGTAACAGAAATAAGCACAAATGTCAGAGCATGTCAGAACACCTCCAGGGCCCAGAAAACATCTCAGACCCCAGAGGGTTAAGGAGTTTACCCAAAAATTTAGAAACAGAAATTATAAGAATAATCTCCCATGGATTAATGCTGACATTCTTAATATGATGAAAGAACGTGATCTTGCAAAAAAAAAGGCTAACAATTCAAAATTAAGTACTGATAAACACCGTTTTGCAATGTTGAGGAATAAAGTTACATCTCAGTTAAGAAAGTCAAGGGCTGACTTTTTTCTAACCATTATAAACAATGCAGGGGGCAATTCAAAATTGATTTGGGATCAATTAAACAAATTGCTGGGGCAGGAACATAAAGACAGAAAACCTGTTGATCTTGTGTTGGATGGGAAAAGTGTTTCTGATCCAACTGTGGTTGCTACAGCTTTTAACAACTATTTTGTAGACTCTGTTGCATCTTTTGCACAGGGTTTCTCACACGTAGATATTAGTAAGTGCCCTATCTTGTCGTCAGAGCACAGCCTTGTGTTTTCCAGCGCTTCTGAAATAAATATAGAATCCTTAATCTGTTCACTTAATACTTCTAAAGCGAAAGATGTCTTTGGTATGGATAATACAATGTTGAAAGAATTAGGTCCGTCCTTGCTTATCCCCATCACAAAAATTATTAATCAATCGATGTCTGTGGGGGAATTCCCAAATGCTTGGAAATTATCTATTGTTTCCCCTTTATTTAAATCAGGAGACAGACAAATCATTTCCAATTATAGACCTATTAGCATTTTGCCAGTAATATCTAAGGTTTTAGAAAAATGGGTGTCTCAACAGATTAGGAATCACTTGAATAACTCAGTCTTTTCCCTTCATCCATTACAATTTGGATTTAGGACAAATCACTCCACTGAGACAACAAACTGTTTTTTTATCGAAAATATTAAATCATTGCTTGATAGGAACAAGGTTGTTGGAGCTATTTTTTTAGATCTTAGGAAAGCCTTTGACACTGTTAATCACAATATTTTACTGTCTAAACTATCTCATTTTAATTTTTCAGATATTGCTCTAAAGTGGGTAGCATCTTATCTTTTTCAACGATCACAAATTGTACGTATTGGCAGCTATCATTCTGAACCTCTTCAGTTGTCCACTGGAGTGCCTCAAGGGTCTATATTGGGCCCCCTTTTGTTTTGCATGTATATTAATGACTTGCCAAGTGCGTGCCCAGAAGTGAGAGTTCAAATGTATGCAGATGACACTGTTTTATATATACATGGAACATCAAAAGCAGCAGTGGCAGCCAAACTTACGAATGCTATGGTTAAAATTAGTGAATGGTTAAACCACTGTAGCCTGCAGTTAAATCTTTCCAAAACAGTTGGTATGTTTTTTAGTAAAACTACCAACTCTGCAGTTGATCCGGACATTTTTATTACCGGTGAAAAAATTCAAATTGTCTCAGAATTTAAATATCTTGGTATTATCATTGACTCCAAACTTAAGTTTAATTCTCAGTTTTCAAATACTGTTAAGAAAATAAAATTTAATTGATCTAATTTTCGATATATCAGGAATTCTATGTCTACCCAAGCTGCCAAAATGTTTATGCACTCTATGATATTTTCGCATATGAATTATTGTCTAACTACTTGGTCTCAGGCCAACCACTCCGCCTTGCTCCCAATACAGACTATATATAAACAAACGCAAAAAATGTTTGATAAGAAACCACGTCATTTTCATCATTGTAAGATTTTATCAAAATATAATTTGTTGAGTTGGGAAAACTTTATTAAGTTTTCAAATGGCTGTTTAGCTTATAAAATTCTTAATGGCCTGGCCCCACCACCTCTTAGTGAGTTTCTGAGTTTAAGATCGGAAAACAGTCGTCTCACTAGAGGTACATCTAGAAGGGACTGTGTTATTAATTTTAGGAAAACTGCTTTTAGTCAGTCTGCCTTCTCTATTAAAGCCTCAAAAGAATGGAATGACATCCCAACGTCAGTTAGAGAATTAAATAGTTATAATGGAGTTTGTTCTTCTTTTAAAACCTGGCTTTTTAGCATGCAAATGTGTCAACATTGATTTTTTTTTTTTTTTGATTTTATTGTTTTTGTTTTTTGTTATGGTTTTGGAAATTCTAGGGTTTGTTGTATTCTGTTATATTTTGTTATGTTTTGATTAAATTGTTGTATTTACATTGTATTTTTAGGTTGCCTATTTTAGGTTGCAGATGAAAACTAGCCTTTTGGCTAACTCTGGCATATTTTGACTTGTCATTGTTGAAAACTTTTTCTTCGTCGAAGCAAGAAACCAGGAGACGTTTGGATCACGTTCAAGAAGTTATTCTTTATTGAGGACTTCACGTTGAAGTGGCTGCAGGTCTTCCAAAATCAGTCTGACTAACGTAACTTTACATGGTTTCTTTATAGGCATTTCAGTGGGCTGTCCCTAAAGGTGTTGAACTTATACACAGCCTTTAGGGATGACTACTGCTAAAAACAATAGAGGCAATTACCCCCAACTGAGCTGATGGTACCCCCCAAATTGTATAAATAACACATGGTCACGAGAACGAAGACTTTGTAACATTCACATATAGTTCAACTCTGAGTAGGAAGATTAAAGACTTCCCCAAAAGGTATAAACAACAAATGGTCATGAGAGCTAAGACTATGTAACCTTCACACACAGTTCAACACTTAGTTGGAAGATCAAAGACTAACAAAACCCCTGACTATTACAAGGTTTAGACAGCTGACTTAAAGCTGACTTGCATTAAAGAGTAAATTAAATTTGATATTCCACACATGTTAATATGCATTGTCCTTGTAATAATAAACTAAACTATATTGGCTTTAAGCTGCTCCAGTGTCTTTGAGTCAGCCATCTTCTTTTCAGCAGGATTGGGTGAGATGATTTCACGTTTTATCAGGCCTGGCTGGTTGCTGTTCAGGATTCTCTGTTCCAGTCTTCACAGCGTTTTTTTACTGTCAAGTGCCCTCACTCTAGTGAGGTCCAAACCTTCAGAGGCAAGCATACCCTTTCAAGTGGGGGAAACTGCAGGGTTGAACCTCACTAGAGTGAGGGCACTTGACAGTGTTGTTTCTGTTTTTAGGTGGAGAGGTTTCATCTATAGAATCTGTTTTGAGGTAAGTTTTTGCACTTTGGTTTTAAACTTGTTATTTGCTTGATAGCTTTTTAGAGTACATTTTAAAGCTGTAGGTGCCTCCAACATGTCGGCTGCTCGTGCCGGCATGCGGAGGCACCACAGCGCACGCTTTCTTTTTTTAGAAAAAGATGGTAAACTGGTAGCCATGTCTAGACTGGATTTCTCAAGGAAATTGATCCAGAACCTTTTAGAGTTTAAACCGGCAGATTTAAATTGCATTCTAACCCTGCCTTTTAACAAAGGCTTTGATGTGAGCTTTAAAAGCTCAGCACTGTTAAATGACTTCTGGCAGAAACTAAATTTACACAAGACCCAGTTCTCCATGTTTAAGGTGGAGAAACTAACTGACAACACGCAGAAAGTAGTCATTGTCAGAATGTTCAATGAAACCGTAAATGGAGAGGATGTTTGCACATGGCTGGGAAGATACTGCACTGTAAGGGGCCAGGCTATGAAGGTATATGATGAGGACGGCATTTGGAACTGCTCTTGGAGGGTCCCCATTAAGCAATGGGAAGACCCCCAGAGTTTCCAAGGCCTGAGACATATACCACAAATGTAGTTCTAGGCGAAAACCGGGGCTACATCCATTATTATCAGGGGATGCCCAAACTCTGCCGGCGATGTGGGAGTTTGGATGCCTTGTTGAAGCATGCCAGAAAGTTTATTGTTACAAGTGCAGAGAAATTGGACATTCTTCAAAAGAATGTCCAAATGGCAGAAGGTGCAATCTTTGTGGAGACCTTAACCACCTCTACAGAGATTGCCCAAAGTCGTTTGCCAACAAAGTTAAGTCAAACAAAATGGCGCCGGTAACAGACACAGCTGGAGTAAATGAAGGGGCGGAGCCAATTGTTTTGAATTTGAAGGGAGGTGACATCATGGAGGAAGGGGCAAATGAGGAGGAGTCACAACCTCCTACACACAATGAATCATCTCAACCAATAGAAAAGACCACAGAACGGAAAGGTGAAGTAATGGAAGAAAGACAAGAAGATGAAGAGGAGGTGAGTATGTCTCAAAACTCCTTGTATAAAACCCAGCTGACAAAAAAGAGGGCTGCACTCTCCCCTCTAACAAAGGAAAGAGAGAAAAAAGTAGCCTGTTTTTCAGATTCATCCTCTTCAGATGACCTAAATAGGTTATTTCCCACAAATTTTGCAAATGAAATTTCCTTTCTGTCAGTGGAACTCAAAACATCAACCCCCAGAGCTACATCTGCTAGCTCAGGGGGAAGTCAGCCCCCCACACCTGAGTCCTTCACAATAGAATCAAGGAGGGGCCGGACTTACAAGAGATAGAAGAACGTGTTGAATGAAAAACTGACCCTGTTTAATATTTTCTAACCCTTTAAAATGTCTTACATGTTTTGTTATACTATCCTATTTATGACCTTAACCATTTCTACTTTGAATGTAAGAGGCCTGAAGTCCTTGACCAGAGCACACATGGTTTTATCCTTTTTAAGTACACTTCCAGTGGATATGTTTTTATTACAGGAATGTGCTCTTCCCTTTCAACAAAGCTACAAGCAATGGGAAGACATCTGGCCACATGGACCTTCCTTTTGGAGCGGCTCCAATCTGAACAAATCCGATGGAGTAGCACTTTTAATTAAAACCCCCCAAATCTTGGTGAAGGGGAGCACGGTGATAAGGGACGGACGAATTCTGCTAGCTCTTTTATCCTTTTTAGGCAAAGACTTCAAAGTCGTAAATATTTATGGACAATCAGAAAAGAATGACAGGTACAACCTTTTTAAAGACATGCAGCCCCACCTTTTATGGAGGATCCCGATTATTTTAGCAGGGGATTTTAATTGTATTGTAAGTAAAAATGACAGGATAGGGGGTGGTGAAGTTTTTAAATTAGATAAAACATCTATTTTATTGCAGACGATAATAAGAGATTTTAAACTGACGGACTGTTTTAGAACCATGCATCCTGGGGAGCAAGGACTCACCTGGTTTAGTGGTGATGGCACCAAAGCCTCCCCTATTGATTATATTTTTACACGGGACCTCGTACCAGTAGATGCTAAATTATCCCCCGTTTTCTTTTCAGACCACGCTATGCTTTCCGACAGGCAAAGGGCTATGGAGGCTGAACTGCTCCCTGTTAGAAGACACAGAGATTGTAAGGGAATACAGGGAGCAGTACAGCCAATGGAAGACCCTAAAAGACTTTTACGATTCACATGCACAGTGGTGGGAAATGGTGAAGGAAAAGACTAAGACTTATTTTAAACCAGCAGGAAAAAGGAAGAAAGATAAAGAGAGGAGATGCATGGACTGCAAAAACGATTACAGCGCTATTTTAATCTTTTGAACCAAGGATTTGATTTTAACGAAGATATTCGCCAAGTAAAAAAGACTATGTCAGAAGTAGAAGAGAAAAGAATTAAAGGAGGCATCTTACAAAGTAGAGAGTACTTCTTCCGTAAAATATTGAATAGAGGTGGGGGTATGGTGGGTGTAAAAAACAAAGAAAACAATCTTATGAATAACACACAAGGTATTTTAAAGGCGGTCGAAGAGTTTTACGAAGAATTGTATGGAGAGAAAGATATTGAGGAAGAAATTTTAAAAGAGGTTTTAGAATTAGTAGACAAAACAATCAAGGAAAACGCACTCATGACAAAGGATTTTAACATGACGGAAATGGAAAAATGCCTAAAACATTTTAAGAAAAGGAAATCACTGGGGGAGGATGGTCTCCCGCTGGAGTTTTACCAGACCTTTTGGGATATTTTAGTACATGACCTTTTAGTTGTTTTTAACAAATTTGACGACTTGGACAAACTACCGAATAGCTTTAGGACTGGGATAGTCACACTTTTACATAAAAAAGACCAAAAGACTGACTTAAAAAACTGGCGACCTATAACTCTTTTAAATGTAGATTGTAAATTATTTAGCAAAATTTTAATGGTTCGTATGTCTTCGATTTTAGGGGAGGTGATCCACCCGGTTCAAACCTGCGCAGTCCCTGGGAGAAAGATCACGGACAGCCTCATTCTGATGAGAGACACCATCTGTTATGCGAGAGACAGAAATATTAGGCTTGCAGTTTTAAATTTAGACTTTGAAAAAGCTTTCGACAGGGTCTCGCACCAGTACTTATTCCAAGTACTGCAAAAGATGGGTCTTCCGGGGAGATTTGTAGCTTGGGTGGAACTGCTATATAGGGGGATAACCAGCAGGTTCTTGGTAAATGGGCACTTGACAAAGGCAGTAGATGTTTGCTGTGGTGTCCGTCAGGGATGTCCATTATCTCCCCTCCTATATGTTGCTTGTATCGAGCCACTAGCGCAGGCTTTGAGAAAGGATAAATGGATCAGGGGACTGACTATCCCAGGGACCAGGGGCCTGACAGCTAAGACAGTTTTATATATGGACGATGTGAATCTTCTATGTATTGACATTTTATCATTTTATGACTGACTGGTTTGGAAGGGCGTCGGGAGCTAGATTAAATGGATCAAAAACACAGGTACAATTTTTGGACCGTGGGGACCAACAGAAATAGAAAACACAGAACTCGAAGTTAAAAAGACTGACGTAAAAATACTCGAGATCAAATTCGACAAAGAGGGAGGAGGAAAGGGAAACTGGCAAAAGCAAGACAAAGATTAGGTTTTTGGAGATTGAGACAACTGACAATAGAGGGTAAAGTTTTAATCATCAAATCTGTGATTCTACCTTTATTTTTATTGTTGTGTTCTGTTTTTTATCCCCCCAGATGGTTCCTTTTAGCCGTAGACCGAGAAATCTTCCGCTTCCTATGGGGAGGAAGATGGGAAAGACTGAAAAGAGAGGAGATGAAGATAGCCCCAAAAAATGGAGGGAAAGGAGTACCAAATTTTGACTTGTTTTTAGGGACATACTACACTGCACTTCACATAAAATATGCTACAAACAAAAACACGAAAAATAAAACCACAGCCATGAGTCGCTTTTGGATGGGCTTGTATTTAAGAACCCTGAAATTCTTACCCAGGGATCATACAGTACCAGTTGCTTTTAAACTATCTCCAGCACATGCTTTTATAAAGAAGTTTAAAAAAAAAATCTGTTTAGAAGAACAAGAGGTTAAAACCTTGATAAATCATCATCTTCTCCTCTCTCTTGTGCAGGAACGAGAGCAAGTGAGCCCAGTGCATGGGCTCACTCTAAGTGAAGCAAAGAGTGCAGAGAGCAAAGAGCAGCTCGCTTTTTTTTTATCAGTGTAAAAGAGACTCAAAAATACTCTGTTGACTTTGATTTTCCATAGGAGTTTCATACATCAATCGATCCTGTTAAGTGTGTATTATTTTTGTGTATACTCACAATAAAAACAAAGTGTTGTGCTTTTTGGCAAATAAAGAAAAATAAACACGAAGCGAGTTCTGCCTTCTCTCTGTCAGTGAAGTCCATTCTGAAATGCGTCCGAAAATGAACCATAACTCAGCGAATACTCAGTCAAACAGTCACACAGGCACAAAGGCATGAAGCTTGAATTCTCTTCTTTTAAATGAAGTAATTTTTATAAAAAAAACAAATATTCGCAGTTTATGTAATATGAATGAAAAGAGAGAGATGTCAGTCGGTCTCATCTCAGCTCATTATGTTTTAATTTGACTCCACCCACGGAGAGCGCGCGCTATTCAAACGCAAATGTGAGGCGATCCTGCAATCCTGTTAAACGCCCACATCAGCTGGATAACACACACTGCGAGTTCACTTTCAGACTCATGTACTTTATGACGCTGTGAGGAATAATACTATCTTGATAATAATCCTGGAAAATTTACCTCAGAAGTTCTGGAAGTTTCATTTCGAGGAGCAAACGGATCCGGCTGAGGAATAGGTCAGTTCTATGCTTTGTTCTAATCGCAAGTGTCTGTACACGCAAAAAGACTGTTTAAATATGAATCGCGTTTCTGTGCGTAAATGAATGAATGCACAGATGCGCGCTGTTGTGTAGCTACAACAGCTGGCACAAATACTGTTTCAAAATGAATCGCGTTTCTGTGTGTGAATGAATGAACAGCTTTTAGCAAACTCTATTGCTATACTAAGATGAGTAAAAATCAACTACAAAAATCGGATAGATTATAAAGTTTTTACTGTAAAATACTGCCACATCAAATTATATAGCTTATAATGTTGCCAATTTCTGCTCATGTGTTAAATATATAGTATATATGTTTTGTCAAAAATAATAAAGATAAAGATGTTATAGTGTTTGTTCCAATGTAGGCGATATTCAAACTAATGAATCCTTAACTTTGAAATATGTAGGATAAAATGTATTTTTACAAAGAAAGATTACACTGGAAATATTGTTAAAAAAACTTTCTGAAAATACAGTATGAGAATTAACTGCACAATTACTAGAAATGTTTACCTTGGATATTATACAATTTGCCAGCACAATTTGTGAAAAAAACAACAACAACTGTGTTTCTGTTACATCTTTGGTTGAAGCAGAGGAGGAAGCAGGAATCCACGTGCAGTAGTCTTTTATTAAATAACCTCAAAATTTAACATATACAAGCACAAACTCAGGACTAAGACTCCGGAAACAGAACAACCGCAATGGTGCAACAATAAACAAGAACTGACAAAGACTGAACTAAACACAGGGCTTAAATACACAGACAGACAAGCTAAACAAGATAACAAGGGGGCGTGGCTAATCAGAAACACCTGGGGAGACTAAACATAACGGGGAACTGCTGAACACAGGACAGGACAGAGGAACACAGACATAAATCATTACAGTTTCCAACTGTGAACCAATTAAATATATATATATATATATATATATATATATGTGTGTGTGTGTGTGTGTGTATGTATGTGTATATATATGTATATATATATATATATATATATATATATATTAGGGGTGGAGCCGAACCCGAATACGGTATTCGGAAAGGCACAAATAATGTGTTTTTTCCGAATACTTATTTCGAACAAATACTTTAAAAATATTTGTATTCGTGAACAAGAAAAACTTTATATCAAAAAGCTGCGTTTCCTCATGAGACATGGCGACCGGCGGTGCTGCTGATGTGGTGGCTGTAAATCCACTTGTTGATAAGAAAAGAAATATTTTGGATTAGGCTAATGTCACGTTGTCATAAGGGGCCGTTCACATAGCGCGTTTTCTGCGCGTGCAGATTTCAAATGTAGGCGCGTGTTTTTCCAGGCGCGTCTATGTCGACGGTTGCATAGCAACGACAGACGCCACGAGAGAGCTTGTGGAAAGGAGAAAGCGGTGCGAACTGCGCTCTCCATGATGACGAGGAAGTATCAGCAAAGAATTAATTCATTTCTAGCCCTTGCATTAGCTTTAGATATATTTATGGAGATGAGAAATTAAATAAAAAGCCGTCATTAATATCAGTCCGTCAGAAAAGCAGTTCTAGGCTTATTCTTGGCTGGATAACTCTTAGCAGGTTTAAAAAGCCCTTTTAAAATTAAATATGAATGCAGTTTTGGATTAAATAAAATGTATTTTAAAAATTAACCCCAAGGAGAATAATTGCGACAGTATATAACTTATTTATTGTTAGGTCATTTTATCTAATGTAGATAATAAAATAATACTACAGTTTCTATCTTTGTAACCGTGATATAAACTTTAAAATATCTAAATTTAATCTAAATTAAGCTTTGATACCGAAATTGGTACCGAGAACCGTGGATTTTCACTGGTATTGGTACCGAATACTGAAATTTTGGTACCGTGACAACACTAGGTTAGCTCGGTAATTTAGACAATAGGCTGTTGACAGAGTAACGTTAACATAGGTAATGGTTGTTATGTTATTTTCTTTTCAATGACATTCCTTGTTACATGTTCATTGCTGGATTTATGGAAAAACATCAACCAATATTGCATA
Organism: Abramis brama; assembly: GCF_963993115.1. NCBI lineage: Eukaryota > Metazoa > Chordata > Actinopteri > Cypriniformes > Leuciscidae > Abramis > Abramis brama. The sequence goes on along the minus strand of NC_139984.1, from coordinate 1,344,400 downwards.
TCCATAATTATTATAATGGATATAATTAAAGAATACTTGCACTATAACGTAAATTAGAAGTGTAACGCAAAAAAACTGGATTTTTACACCTATTTTGAATTTTACTCGAATACAAATACAAATACTTTTCCCCCCTCAACAAATACAAATACAGATACAAATACCGGCTGCTTTGCACACCCCTAATATATATATATATATATATATATATATATATATATATAGTCCTTGCATTCTTTCCTGTGGCTCAGTGACACCTGAATGAAAGGCTCATTATGGGTGTGAACTTCTCAGGTGTGAACCACTAAATATGCATGATGGTGTTGGATCGTTTTCGCCCCATCCGCATATTGCCTTTCCAAACTAAAAGTGTTTCACAAAATTTAAATCAATGTATCGTTTTATTTAGATGGAATAGGGGCTTGCTCCGTCCACTCCACGCATCGACCCGGTATTGCAGTACTTCTGGGAACGGTGCACCAACCCTTAAAGTGTTCAATGAAAAAAATGTTTAATAGTCTTGTGTGACAGCAGATGTTCATGGAAGTAGTGTATGTTGCTGTGCATGGGTGTCGTAGGTGATCATCATATACAATACTGGTAAAGGTAGAATGGCGGTGTGAAAAAATAAATAAATAAACTCTGTTCTTATCAGTTTGATATCTGATTCGTCCACTATCCGGGGACTGCATATTAAATAGATTTTTGGCTCATGGATGCAGAGCGTGAAATAAAATAAAAAAAACAGAAGGAAAGGAAAAATGAAGCCCGTCACTGCACATTTTTGATGTCTCTCTTATCTCTTGGAGTCTTTTACTAACCGTAGGTGAGGAATGCGAAGAGGGACAGGGTGCCTCTGACAGGAGGCCTGGGAATTCATACTTACCTGGCAGGGGAGACACCATGATCAGGAAGGTGGTTCACCCAGGGTGAGGCTCGGCCATTGCACCCCAGTTGTGCTGACCCCTGCGAATTCCCCAAATGTGGGAATCTCGACTGCATAATTTATGGTAGTGGGGGACTGCGTTCGCGCTCTCCCCTGGACACACACTGGTTAAAAGAGCTCCACTTATTTTTTTCTTCTTCTGATGGCTAATGAAACCTAGGAAGTCCAGAGAATTGAACTGCAGTGGTCGATCGAGAGATAGCCTGGGACCAATCAGCCTGGGACCAATCTGCGAAAGTAGGCTTGTTTTTTTTGTTTTTTTCATTCTTCAAACAATCTCCGATATTTAACAAACGCTTTGATTGACAGCAGTGGTCCAAAGTTGTTCAGAATGAGGAGTTCTATCATGTGGTATGAATACCTTGTGCACGTGTGAAAAATCACGTGATACACAGTCGTCTATGGCCGTATTCAAGTTGTTGTTTTTTTCTGTTTACAGCGCCACCAGGTGGCCTGTCGCCACATCCCTTTTCACGTGACCACAGGCTGAGCCCGTACCCAGGGGTACCGACTTGGGTGTAATTGTCTCTTTGCAGTCGGAGAGTTATAGCCATTTAAGTAAAGCCCGCCTCGCCCACTGCCAACGTTTTGGCGTCCCGTCGCCAACGGGAATCGAAATTCCCACTTTTTTTCCGGTCACTGTTGGCAGTCAGACTCCAGAGAATCTTTCTGCACCGGTTTGGGTCAGATTGGGCAAACAACCCAGGACTACTGTGCAAAAGTAGGTTTTTCAGAAAATCTCTTCTCTTCGCTTCTCGTTTGGCCCAAGCCAAGGATTCCGGTGATTTAAGACACTTGGGTCTGCGACGTACGGTTTAGGAGTTACGAGCCATTTCGTGCTTTTGAACGACGATGATGATCCAAAATCCCAGGTTGCACTCCAAAGTGTCGTGTTGTGCACTCTCTGTTGTGATCCATTTTCGGTGAGCTTGTTTGTTGGCGACCTTAGGCCCTCTCGCGGTGGCCCAGGTGGGCGTGGCCTTTGCCGGCTCCCACGCCTCGCCGTCATTGTGTCATCGCTTCTCGGCCTTTTGGCTAAGATCAAGTGGTCTGGCTAGATGCTTTTGAGACAGCGATCGCCTCTTGTCACACGAGACCTACACCTTCAGGAGGTATATTGACAAGCGGCTTTTAGTTGACGACTCGTGTCTGCGAGGAATCTCCATGTTTTAAGGTTAGCAGGTTTTAAGTTATTTATTATATTATTTATTTATTTATTGCATTTTTATTATTGGAGTGCTGGTGGTGCCTCCAACATGTCGGCTGCTTGTGCCGGCATGAGGTGGCACCACAGCGTGCGTTTTAATTTCAAGACTAAAGAGGATGGTATAGATTGGATTTTTCACAGAAGTACATCCAACAAATTTTAGGTTTTAAGGTATCTGACATAAAGTGTTTGCTGACTCTGCCCCAAAATCGGGGTTTTGATGTAAGTTTTGTATCCGCTTCTCTGCTGAATACTTTCTGGTCTCGTCTTGAAACATGCAAAGCCAATTTATCCATGTTCACAGTGGAAAAACTGACTGATAATTCACTGAAAGTTGTGATTGTCAGGACGTTTAATGAAACTGTGAGTGGAGATGACATTGCTGTATGGTTGGCAAGATATTGCTCTATTCGTGGACAACCAGTCAAGGTTTTAGATGAAGACGGTATCTGGAGCTGTGCGTGGAGAGTGCCCATCCAACAATGGGCAGATCCCAACAGCTACCATGGCCTGAGTCAAATTCCATTAATGATTGTGTTGGGGGAAAATAGAGGCTACATCCACTACCAAGGGATGCCCAAGTTATGCCGCAAGTGTGGTAAACTTGGACACCTCGCCGAGGCATGTCAGGAAATAATTTGCAGAAAGTGTAGAGTGACTGGGCACACTTTTGAAGAGTGCCAAAATGGCAGAAAGTGCAACCTCTGTGGGGAATCATCCCATCTCTACAGAGATTGCCCAAAAAGTTTTGCCAACAAACTTAAAGGAAACAAAATTGCCGCCCCACATGCCAAGGAAACAAAATTGCCGCCCCACATGCCAAGCAAACAAAGAAACAAAGGGAGGAGGCGGCAACCCCTGAGGTTTTGGCGGGAATTTCAAATTACCAGCCAGCTTCAGGGATTGGTCAAGAAAGAGGAAGTGGGGCGGCCACATGGGCGGAGTCACAGATCGAAACAGAACAGAGGGAGGAAACCACTCCCAGACAAGACAAAGAAATTGAAACAGAAGACGGAGAGGATGAAACTGTTTCCTCCCTCAACACCGTCTCGGAGGTGAGTATGCCCTCCAGTGGAAGTGAAAGTGACTTTTCACTCCCAAATGCTCAAGTGCAGAAGAGAACTGAGGGATCTCTCCTGTGTATAACAGGAGAGAAAAGATTGAGGGATACGCATCGGCTAGATAGTTCTTCCCCGGAAAATCTAGACCATGTGTGGCCCTCAGAATCCCCTAATGAAGTTTCCTTTATGCATTTTAAGCTTAGAACATCGACACCAAAAGAGTCGCAAGAGTTCAGCTCTGTGGCTCCGGAGGTGTCAAGCTCTTGCCCTCCTGAACCCAGTTCCCATGGGAGAAGGGAGAGGCATGAGGAACAGGAAATTTTATGATTTTAAAAAGTTGTAACCTTTGGAAATGTATACTTTAAGCCTCATGCCTTTCTATTTCATACTGCTCATGGCCCTCCCAATCTCGACTATAAATGTGAGAAGTGTGAGGTCCACGTCTCGAGCACAGAGCATTTTTACCTTCCTAAAATCATGTAACTCAGACATGTTTTTATTACAAGAATGTGCTTTGCCCTTTTTAACCCAGTATAGGAAATGGGAGGAGATGTGGACCTCTGGACCCTCATTATGGAGTGGGTCAAATTTTAACTGAAACGACGGGGTTGCTATACTGATTAAAAATCCAAATATCTTGGTAAAGGGCAGCACAGTGGTGAGGGATGGGCGGGCACTTTTAGTAAACATTACTTTTTTGGGAAGGGATTTTAAAGTGTGTAATGTGTATGGTTTTACAGAGAAAAATTAAAGATATGAGCTTTTAGAGGACTTGCAGCCCCACATGCTGGGGAGGGCTCCTCTGGTAGTAGCAGGGGATTTTAACTGTGTTTTAACTAGAGCAGACAGAAAAAGAACAGGGGATGATTTTAAAGTTGACAAAACATCAGTTTTACAGCAAAGTTTAGTTAGAGATTTTAAACTAGTTGACTGTTTTAAAAGTCTGCATCCAAGAGAGGAGGGCTTCACCTGGATCAGTGGTGATGGCACCAAAGCCTCTCGCATTGACTATATGACTACACGTGACTTCCCACCTACTGATGCTAGATTGACTCCCCTCTACTTTTCAGATCACGCAATGCTATCCTGCACCCTTTCACTAACCACGGACGTGACAGTAGGCAGAGGGATTTGGAAACTAAACTGCTCCCTGTTGCAGGATGAGGAGATAGCCAAAGAATACAGGGAGCAGTTTAGCCAATGAGAGACTATCCAGGACTTCTTTGACTCACGGGCACTGTGGTGGGAAATGGTGAAGGGTAGGACACAGTTGTTTTTTAGAAAGAAGGGCAAAGAGAAGAAAAAAAAGGAAAAGAGGTGCATTGTGGGGCTGCAAAAAAGGTTACAACGATATTTCAAGTGGGTGGGGATGCTGTACAAAGACATAACCAGCGAAATTCTTGTAAATGGGCACTTGACAAAAGCAGTAACTGTATGCAGTGGCGTCCATCAAGGGTGTCCGTTATCTCCGCTCTTGTATGTGGCTTGCATCGAACCACTGGCACAGCTCTTGAGAAGGGACCAATGGATCAAAGGACTGAGAATACTAGGCACAAAAGGACTGACAGACTTGAAATTAGTTTTATACATAGATGATGTGACAATTTTAACAATCGACCTTTTATCAATCCAGAGAGCACTTGACCTGACTGACCAAAACTAAACAGGAGCAAGTCCGAGGCCCAGCTTTTTGGACCATGGGGTGACAGACACGACAGGACTAGACGTGAATGTTAGGGAAACAGACATTAGGATTTTAGGAGTAAAGTTTGACAAAGAAGGGGGCGGGACAAGGAAATTGGACAGAAATGGTAGGGAAAGTAAGACAACGACTGGGCTTCTGGAGACTACGGACGCTGACATTGGAAGGAAAGATTTTAATTTACAAAGCTTTGATCTTACTCTTGTTTTTATTGCTTTCCTCTCTTTTTAGTCCGCCAAGGCTCTTCCTCCTGACAGTCGAGAGGGCAGTGTTTTATTTCTTCTGGGGGTCAAAATGGGAGCGCCTGAAATGAGAAGTTGTGAAGAAGAGGAAGGAGAATGGAGGGAAAGGCCTCCCTGACCCCTTATCTGTTTTTAGCAAGTAGATTCACAGCACTGCATTTTAAATATGCAACGAACCCCTTCAGAGAAAACAAAGCAGCAGCAATGGTTAGATTTTGGATGGGGTCGTACCTACGAAGTTTAAAAGTTTTACCTGTTGATCTGACTATCCCAGTGTCTTTTAACCTCCCACAAGAATATTGTTTAAATGCTATTTCATGCATACTGAGTTTTTTACACTGTTAAAGAGTTGGATTCCCATGCTAAACATGGACAAAGTTTCAAAAATTAAATTGTACGTTTGAAGGAGTATTTCTGTGCCAAAAATGCTCCTTCCGGTTTGTCACAAGTTTCGGAAAGTTTTTTCGAGTATAGGCCTGTGTGACGTCAGATGGGGCGGAATTTGGCGCGCACCCGTAGACCAGAGCAAGAGAGCGAAAGCAGTACGCCCATCAAAGCGCTGTGCTTGGCTTTAGGGAAGTCAATGTCACCAAAGAAGTGGGTTTTTGGTTGCCAGGGCAAGTCAACCCTGCACAGATTCCCAAAGAACCCAGCGTTAAGGGACCAGTGGATGGAGTTTGTTTTTCCAGAGCATCAACGGAGTTGTGTTTGTTCCCTGCATTTCGACGATGATTGTTTTATAAACAAAGCCCAGTTCGACGCCGGATTTGCAGATCACGGTCGTGCGTTGGAACCGCAGGCGGTGAGTAAAACTGCTTGTCTGCTTCAAATGTCTGAGCGTTGTTAGTTATCGGCGCATAAGCATAGCTTTAGCACCGCCCGCACGGCACGCCTCCAGCCGCTCGTTTTTTTCCGGAAAGACTCGGTACAGCCTATCTTTCTTTTATAAATATAATAAAACTAAAGACTTTTTGAAGATATGAAGGATGCAGTACTACTTTATAGGTACTCAAGATTAACATGAGATTGACTGAAAATGAGTGTTTCACCCCCCTTTAAACCAAGCATTTTTACATACATGGACTTTTACACGACACACCACACAAAACTAATTTTTAAACGTTAAATGTGTCATTGTTTTTAAAGACGTGTATTGTTTAAAAGAAAAAATTAGAAAATGAAATGAAAATGTGTCAAACTTTTTTCGAAAGAAAAATTTGTTCTTATCAGACAAAGAAGTAACAAATGAATATAAGCAGCAATATAGGAAATGGCAGACCCTTCAAGACTTTTTTGATTCAAGAGCACAGTGGTGGGAGATGGTGAAGGAAAAGACCAAGACATTTTTTATTTGAGCAGGAAATAGAAAGAAAACCAAAGAAAAGAAAAAGATGGTGGGGTTGCAAAAACGTTTACAACGCTATTTTAACCTTTTAAATGTAGGCTTTGATTTTAATGAAGACATCAAAGAGGTAAAAAAAGAGATGACGATCCTATCAGAAATAACACGCAAAGGAGTCATTCTTAGAATCAAGGAAAGAGAGGTTGAGGAAGGTGAAAAATGCACAAGGTATTTTTTTTTAAGAAGATTGTGAGTAAAAGTGGGGCAATGGTAAGTATAAAAAATAAAGAAGGAAAACTGATGACCAATACAAGGGATATTCTAAATGGAGTGGAAGATTTTTACGATGTGTTGTACGAGGAAAAAAAGATAGATGAAGAAAAAGTAAAGGAAGTGCTAGCCCTGGTGGAAAAAATAGTAAAGGAAAAAGAACCTTTAAGAAGAGATTTTAACATCTTAAAAATTACAAAAGGCATGAAAAGTTTTAAAAAAGGCAAGTCCCCAGGTGCAGACGGACTTCCCTTAGAATTTTATGAGACATTTTGGGACATTTTAGCTAAAGACCTTCTAGCGGTTTTTAATGACTTTGACAATAGCGATCTCTTACCAGACAGTCTTAAGGCGGGCATACACTGTGCGATGTCTGTGCGATTTCAGCAAGGAACCTACTCACACTGAACGAGTAGATCGCATGCGATGTAAAGCCAAAGCTCAGGATTTATGTGCTCACACTGTACGGTCCGAACGTCGAGCTGCGACTTGACTGCTCACACTATGCGTGTGAAATATGCGCGAATCAGCGCGATAAATCCTCGTGCCGGGTTGTGCCTATGGATGATATCATAATTAGCCTATCCAGAGATATTGTCGAAACAAGCATCAGCTATCAATATCAAGAAGATTTAGCATTTCCAATTTATATATTAAATTATTAGTAGGCTAGTATTGTTGTATTATTATTATTATTATTATTATTAGGGAAGGCCTAGTCTATTAAAGTGATAGGCTATAATTAAATTGCCACGCAACAATTTCATAGCGCATCACCGCATAACCAACGCGCTGTGAGGATAATAAAATATTACATAGGCTAGAAGCTTACTTCTCCTCATTAAAAATTGTCTAAAACATTTAGGTCGATTACAATTAATTATATACATATAATTAATTATTAACAGTCTATAATATGTCCGAACACTGCAATAATTCATCAATGAAAATTAAAAACAGCTTTATTTCAAAAACATTTTTTAACAATAAAAGAGGCAAGTGGCTTGGAAGAAGTGGGTAATGGTTAATCCATTTTGCAACACGAACTGGAGGTAAGCAACAGTAATTTGTAGCTTTGAACTACAGAACTTAAAGATCTCCCTTTTTTCGTTTTTTTTAATTTATTTTTATTTTTTTATTTTTTTGCTGCAATGAAATGTTTTCGCGCAGGCGCAGTGAGGGAAAAAACACAGAGTTTAAAGCAATCGGTTCTTATCACTGCTTCAACTGTGCGATATAGTCACGAGGAGCGACCAAAATTTCTAACATGCCAGAAATTCATCCGAGTCGTGAGAGGTTAATCGCCTCTCTTTTCCCCCTGTACACTGTACGAACACTGCACGACAAACGACGCACGACAAAGCTGAAAATCGGCCCGACCCGAAAAAGAGTCGCACGAGTCAGAATTCGGCTCAAAATCGGACGAAAATCGCACAGTGTATACCCACCTTTAGGACAGGCATTGTGACACTTTTATATAAAAAAGATGAAAAAGAAGACTTGCGAAATTGGCGCTCTATTACTCTTTTAAATGTCAACTGTAAACTTTTTAGTAAGATTTTAGCAGAGCTGATCCACCCGGATCAAACCTGTGCTGTACAAGGAAGAAAGATCATGGACAGCCTCGTACTGATTAGAGACGCCATCTGTTACGCGAGAGACAGAAATATTCGTTTAGCGGTGTTAAATTTAGATTTTGAAAAAGCATTTGACCGGGTCTCGCACCAGTACTTGTTTAAAGTACTGAATAAAATGGGTTTTCCAGAGAGATTTTTAGCTTGGGTGGGATTGCTATATAGGGATATAGCAGAATCCTGTTAAGTGGACATCTTACAAAAGCAGTTAATATACGCTGCGGCGTCCGTCAGGGCTGTCCATTATCTCCTCTCCTGTTTGTAATGTGCATAGAACCATTAGCACATGGACGACGTGAATATTTTTTGTACGGACATTTTATCGATTCAAAGTAAAGCCCTGCATTTCAGCCCGAGCCCGACGGGCCCCGACTTTTTTACGCCCCTAGGGCCGGGCTTCGGGCCAATTTTCACGTCATAGTTCACATGCGGGCTGGGCCTCTGGCCTTTTTTGGGTTATCCTTCTTTTTATATTTTTAGACATTAATTAAAATAAATATGAGAAGTTGACGTTGACGATAGAAAAACAAACATAGAAAGACATTTAATAACCTCATAACTTTCATAATCTTATAATTACACTGACATATGATTGACATGACAGTCGCACGCACACACACAGAAGGTTTCCCGTCAGCGGAACCAACGATTCACCTCATGTGCAAATAATGGAGAATATTAAGAGAAAAATCGCGAGTGATAGAAGAGAGGACTGGGTTAAAATCTTCCACTGTGGATGCTATTCTTTTTCTCCACGATGCTCTGTAAGAGACTGTTCTAACTTTTCGTTTGATTGGACTTTATTTTCATTTAACTGTTGGAAACTACTGGAAAAAAGAATGGCCATGTTCTGTGGTGCATTTTTGAGGTAAGATAACCTGCAAGTTTGTTTTTGATTTATTTAATTTAATTTGTTTAGATTGACTATTGCTCATTTCGTTTGCGAGCGCTGTTGCGAGCAGCCTGAGCCTCAGTATTTCAAAAAAATGTACTCACTGGTTTAATAAATAGGCCTAAACATTAAACTAACTGTCTGTTTGATATGCTTGAAGTGTTTTATATCTATGGATTTTATTGTAGCTAAGTAAAGTACAGTATTAGCGTTGATTTGAGAGGCTAAATTGATCAAACATGTTTAACTCGCTGTTGGCTCGGCTTGCTTGGTCGTCGTTTTTTTTTTTTTTTTTTTTAATGCTCCAAACATTTGTCTAAATTAACTTAATAAAGAAATGAAAAGAAAAGAAACATAACTAACAAAACGGACATATTTTAATGGCAGTCTGCCGGTGTGAAAAAAAAAAAAACGGGCTCGGGTCAGACTCGGGCTGATAATTCTGATGAGCTGTCGAACACGGGTCGGGCTAGGGCCTGAGCGTCTCGGGCCAGGGCCGGGCTCGGGCCTAGATTTGAGGCCCGTACAGGGCTCTAATTCAAAGGACCTTAGACTTGACAGACTGGTTTGGGAGGGCAAGTGGGGCTAAACTCAATAGAGGAAAAACACAAGCACAGTTCTACAGAACATGGACACCCATAGACATGAAAGGACTGGAGATAACAATTAAAAGCACTGAGTTAAAAATTTTAGGAGTAAAGTTTTTACGGTGAAGGAAGAGGGAAAGGAAATTAGGAAGAGGTTTTAATGAAGGCAAAACAAAGGTTGGGCTTTTGGAGCCTAAGGAAATTGACAATAGAAGGAAAGATTTTAATAATAAAAGCTGTCATTTTACCACTAATGTTCCTTTTATGTTCTGTTTTTAACCCCCCAAGATGGTTCCTGCAGGCCCTGGACAGGGCTATATTCTATTTTCTGTGGGGATCCAAATGGGAGAGGCTGAGGAGGGAGGAGATGAAAAAGACGCATACAAATAGAGGAAAAGGAGTACCAGATTTATATTTATTCCTCTGAGCTCGTTTTACAGCACTACACATGAAATATGCCACATCAACAACAAATGACAACAAAACAACAGCGATGGTTCGGTTTTGGATGGGTTCTTACCTTAGAAGTTTAAAGTTTTTAGAAAGAGACCACACAAAACCGGTGGCCTTTTACCTACCCATAACCTACCCGTTTTATTAAGAAATTTTTAAACAAGTTAAACATTGAAAAAGAAGGAATAGACATTTTAACTAATCACAAATCGATTCTTTCTCTTGTGCAGGAGCGGGAGCAAGTGTGTCTAGTGCGCGGTCTCACCCTGAGAGAAGCCCAAATAACTTGGCGCAGCGTGTCCCACCCAGCTCTTCTCAACAAACACCGTGACTTGGCGTGGATGGTGGCCAAAAAAAAGCCCTGACTGCCCGTAGATGCCCTACACATACAACTGGAAAGGGCAGCGGTGCCATGGTTTAAGAGGGTCTCCTCTGGGAGCCTGAAGCGCTTGGTCTCGGTGTCTTGTTTGGAGAAGCAGAAATGGGGACAAATATTGTTAAGGACTCCAGCACAAGAAAAGTTTGACTGTTTTAATAATATATATCCAATTGCCTTTTAGAGATACTTTTATTGTTTTATGAATGTCTACCCAAATTAATTGATTTTTAGATATTCTTTTATTTCTTTTTTATCTATGTGAGGTTAAAGAAACCTTTTTATTTTTTATATTTTTTTATTTTTTCGTGCTTCTTTCTTGCAAATTTTAAATGGATTTTATGGAAAAGAAAACTATATAATACATTCAAATTAATATAATGTGGTAACATGACCAATGCTGCTGGAAATGTCACACCTGTTCTTATGGAAAAATGTAAATGCTCTAATGTTTAAATGATTGTTGAAAGGAAAAATAAAATTACAAGAAAGAAAAAATCTGTTGTTATCAGTTTAATATCTGATATGTGCCCTACCCAGGCACCATATATTAAATTGATTTTTGGAACTGGGAGACGGAATAGGGGCTTGCTCCGTCCACTCCACGCATCGACGGACACACGCATGTGGTGGAGCACATTTGGGGGGTTTATGGCCAGGCACAAGTTGATCTGTTCACGTCTCAGGATACAACGCACGGCCCACTTTGGTTCTCCCTCACACACCCAGCTCCCTTGGGGCTGGACGTTGTGGTATGGACATGGCCGAGGCTACGTCTGTACATCTTTCCCCGATTACTCTGCTCCCAGGAGTTCTGGAGAAGGTCCGCCGGGACGGAATAAGTCTACTACTAATAGAACCGTACTGGCCGGGCTGACTGGTTCTCAGACCCGGTGTCTCTCCTCGATGGCTCTCCCTTGGAGATTCCAGTCAGGAGGGACCTTTGGTTTTAAGTGGGAGGGGTGACCCTTCACCCCAGCCCAGAGATTTGGAACCTGTGGGTTTGGCCTCTGAGGGGGCCCAACTCATTGACTTTGGTCTCTCAACTGAGGTTGTGGAGACCATATTTCACTCCAGAGCTCCCTCCACGAGGAAACTCTATGTATTTAGTGATGTGTTTTCCCTTCATATTGCGGGTCTGTGGACAGTGGGGCCCAGTTACTGCCCGATTGGTACAGTGCTGGAGTTACTGCTGGTTTGTGTTTCCGCAGGGTTATCCCTTTCCACACTGAAGGTGTATGTGGCGGCCTTAGTGCCTACATGTCACTTTTGGTGGTATTTCCCTGAGGGGGGGGACCTTTGGTTGTTTCCTCCGTGGTGCTTTTAGACCAGGACAGGAGAATGGCGGCTTAGAAGCCTTATTTTATGTAGATATCCATGTAGGATGTGGTATGCGGCAGGCTGGTCCTCTCCGCTCACATTTGTAAGGTTTTGCAACTTCGACCTGGGCTCTTCCCCAGGTTCTCAAGTGCTCTTGGCTTAGTTGTGCAGTATTCACACAGACAGGTTCTGGTTCGTATGGTGTGTTGGGCATTCTCGTTCCCAAAGCGTCATTGACGCATCGCGAATTCCCTCGAAAGGGAACGTCTCAGGTTACGACTGTAACCCTAGTTCCCTGAGAAGGGAACGAGACGATGCGTCACTTTGCCATACTTCCTACATCCCTGTGATCGACTTGCTTCGGCCCTTTTCGAAGCTAGCGCGGTTCTAAACCGGATGTCCTTTATCCTTTCCTGGTCGTCACGTCACCCGCCCGTGACGCCCACTCTCACCATTGGACTAGTTGATATAGGTGCTTCAGACGCAATCACGCAGGAGCGTTTCCAAAGCGTAATTGACGCATCGTCTCGTTCCCTTCTCAGGGAACTAGGGTTACAGTCGTAACCTGAGACGTTTTTCAGAAAATCCAAAATACCCGAAAATCTCGCCAGCGCGACCCTCCAATCCGAGGCATGCGTCTCGTTTGGCCCGAGCCAAGGATTCCGGTGATGTAAGACACTTGGGTCTGCGACGGACGATTTAGGAGTTACGAGCCATTTCGTGCTTTTGAACAACGATCATCTAAAATCCCAGGTTGCACTCCAAAGTGTCGTGTTGTGCACTCTGTTGTAATCCATTTTGGGTGAGCTTGTTTGTTGGCGACCTTAGGCCCTCTCGCCGCGGCCCAGGTGGGCGTGGCCTTTGCCGGCTCCCCCGCCTCGGCGTCATTGTGTCATCGCTTCTCGGCCTTTTGGCTAAGATCAAGTGTAGTATCTGTTCTTTTGTTCTTTAGAGGCTTTTTAAGGTACTGGATAAAATGGGGTTTCCAGAGAGGTTTATAGCCTGGGTGGGACTGCTGTACAACAGTCTGATCAGCAGAATTGTAGTTAATGGGCATCTATCCAACGCTGTAAAAATCCACAGCGGCGTCCATCAGGGGTGTCCCTTATCTGCCCTCTTGTATGTGGCTTGTATTGAGCCACTGGCACAAATCTTGAGAAGGGACAAATGGATTAAAGGACTAGACATCCCCGGAACTGGTGGACTGACGGCGACCTGTGTTTTATATATGGATGACGTGACCCTATAGCGACCTTGTATCAGTACGAAGAGCAATGGACTTGACTGACTGGTACGGTCGGGCCTCGGGCACCAAGCTCAATAGGAGTAAGTCCGAGGCCCAGCTCTTCGGGCCGTGGGGTGACGTGGACACAGGTAGACTAGATTTGGATTTTAAAGACAATAATTTGAAAATTTTAGGAGTCAAATTTGACAAAGAGGGTGGAGGACAGGGAAACTGGACTGACATGTTAGGGAAAGTCAGGCAAAGACTGGGGTTTTGGGGACTAAGATAACTGACTTTTGAAGGCAAGATTTTAATTTTTAAAGCTGTGATTTTACCGCTGATTTTACTTGTCTGTTCTGTTTTTAGTCCCCCAAGACGATTCCTGGCCAACCTGGAGAGGGCGGTATTTTATTTCCTGTGGGGGTCCAAATGGGAACGACTAAAGAGGGAGGTCGTCAAAAGAAAAAAGAGAATGGCGGGAAAGGCCTCCCAGACCCCCACCTGTTTTTAGGCAGCCGCTTTGCCGCCCTCCACATTCAATACGCCCTGACCCCATCCAGAGAACACAAGACTGCAGCCATGACCCGATTCTGGATGAGGTCATACCTAAGAACCTTGAAAGTTTTACCCATTGATCTTAAAAGTCCAGTGTCTTTTAATTTGTCAAAAGAGCATAGTTTTATTAAGAAATGTTTAAAGAAAAACCTTTTAGAGACAAATGATGCCACCATTTTAACTAACCACAAGTCCTTAATCTCTCTTGTGCAGGATCGCGAACCGGTGAGTCCGATTCCAGGCCTCACACTAGGTGAGGCCAAAGACGTTTGGAGGAACGCAGCCCACCCAGCTCTCCAGAACAGGCTTAAGGACTTATCGTGGATGGTGGCTCATGAGATCCTCCCGGTCAGGGCGGTCATGCACTCCAGAGGCATGGCCAAAAACTCCATCTGCCCACGTTCCGGATGTGGTTCCCCGGAGACCGTTTACCATCTGCTCTGGGAGTGCGGCGCTGCGCGGGACCTGTGGGCCAAGACCGGCCCCCTGTTTTTCCCGTGCCTGCCAGCGGGTAGAGCCCAGGTGGACTACAAGCTCACTATCCTAGTGGTGGGTCAGGGCTTGAAGGAGCTGACAACAAAAAATTTTGCCTCGCTCTGGCTCACCCTAAACATCATAAAGGATACCATCTGGGCCACCAGAAACCTGCTGGTGGGGAAACGCGTGACGGTCCCCCTCCACGCGTGCGAGCAGAGAATAACAACAACGCTGCAGGGTGGGCCGCACGTCGTTATTCGGATGGGGGGCCAGGCCGCACAGAAAAGGTCCCGGCCGCCACCGACCCTGGCCGCCCGTAGATGCACCCTCACCACACCGGCTACGGGAACAGCGGGCCAGAGGAGAGGGGATCTCCGCTGGGCACCGGAAGCGGGGAGTTCGGAGCCTGTTCTGGAAACCTGGAGTGAATGGACTATCTTGATAGGGACTCACCCGCGATCCTGTACAAGAGATGATGTTTTAGTTGGCATGTTTTTATTGTATTATATCTTTTATTTCTATTTTCATTCATTTCACTTTTCTTTTAAAACCAACATTTTACACACATGGACTTTTACACGACACACCATCCAATACTGATTTTTAACCCTTTGTGTCATTTTTTGTTTTAAAGACGTGTATTTTTTAAAAGAAAAAATGTGGAGATGTAAAGAATGAAAATGTGTCAAACTTTTTTCGAAAGAAAAATCTGTTCTTTTAGGACTATGCATCCTGGAGAAAAGGGACTCACCTGGTTTCGTGGTAATGGCACAAAAGCCTCCCGCATAGATTACACGGGAACTTGCATCAGTAGATGTTAAATCAACACCTGTTTTCTTTTTAGACCACGTTATGCTTTCTTGCACCCTTTCATTTCCCACAGGTGTGACGACAGGTGGAGGGATGTGGAGGCTGATCTGCTCCCTGTTGGAAGACTGGGAGATCACGACAGACTACAGGGAGCAGTACAGCCAATGGCAGACCTTACAAGACTTTTATGATTCATGAGCACAGTGGTGGGAGATGGTAAAGGGAAAGACCAAGACTTTTTTTAGATTGGCAGGGAAAAAGAAAAAAATCAAAAGAAAAGAGACGAATGGTGGGACTGCAAAAGAGGCTACAACGTTACTTTTATCTTCTTAGTCAGGGTTTTGATTTTAACTATGAAATTAAAGAAGTTAAGAAAGAAATGTTGGAATTGGCTGAGGTCAAAAGTAGAGGTATTATTTTCAGAAGCAAAGAAAGGGAAATAGAGGAAGGCGAGAAATGCACAAGATACTTTTTTAAGAAAATCACCGATGGAGGCAGAGCAATAGTCAAACTGAAAAACAAAGAAGGAGAAACAATGACAGACACAAATGGTATTTTATCAGCAGTAGAAAGCTTTTATGAGGAACTTTATGAAGAAAAGGTAAGTGATGATAGTATTTTAAGCAAAATTTTAACAAGCATTGAGGCAACAGTAAAAGATAATACCGCTCTGACAAATAATTTTAATCTCTCTGAGATAGATAAAAGTTAAAAAAAAAATTAAAAAGGGAAAACTCTTTGATGGACTTCCTCTAAAATTTTATTTGACCTTTTGGGACATTTTAAGACAAGACTTACTGGCTGTTTTTAATGACTTTGACAAGATCGACCGACTCCCTGACAAGTTTTAGGACGGGAGTAATGACCTTACTACATAAAAAAGATGACAAGACCGATCTAAAAAAACTGGCGTCCCATAACTCTTTTAAGCAGACAGACTGGCTAAACCGACTGTCTGCTAGCGGCCTCGTGTCACTAAGGGCAGGTAAATCCCATCACATAGAGCCTTTTTCACCTAGCTATCATCATATAGAGACTGTGTCTGTTCCCCGAACTTGGAAATCCAAAAAACTTTTAAACCCATCTAAGGTTAAAATTTTTATTGATGCTCAACAAATAAAAAACAGCTATAATACAGATGAGCAAATGCTAAAGCTTGGGTTGCTGAATATTCGATCGCTTACTTCAAAAGGACTTATTGTTAATGATATGATTTCAGATAATAACCTAGATGTGCTGTGTTTGACAGAAACCTGGTTAAAACCAAACGATTACATTACTTTAAATGAGTCCACCCCGCAAGATTACTGTTATAAACATGAGCCTCGTCTGAAACGCAAAGGGGGTGGTGTTGCTGTAATTTATAGTAATATTTTCAAAACCACTAAGAAATCAAGTTTTAAATATAATTATTTTGAAGCATTGGTGCTTAATGTAAAAATATATAGTATAAACGATAAATCACGCTTGAGATTTATGCTGGCTACTGTATACAGGCCACCAGGGCACCATACAGACTTTATCAAAGAATTCGCAGACTTTCTATCAGAATTAATATTGACTGCAGATAAAGTACTAATTGTTGATGATTTTAATATACACATCGATAATGAAAAAGATGCATTGGGATTGGCATTTAAAGACATTGTAAACTCAATTGGAGTTAGACAACACGTGTCAGGACCTACTCATCGTCGTAATCATACTCTAGATCTAATATTATCACATGGAATAGATGTTGATGCCATTGAAATTCTGCAGCAGAGCGATGACATCTCAGATCATTATCTAGTCTCGTGTAAACTTCATTTAGCCAAGGCTGCAAAGCCGACTCCGTGTTTCAAATATGTTAGAATTATCACTTCTGCCACTAAAGATTGCTTTATTAATAATCTTCCTGATCAGTTTCATCATCTCAGCATCCCAGATAGCTTAGAAGAACTTGATATTGCAACAGAAACTTTTAACTCTCTCTTTTCCAGCACTTTAAACACAGTTGCTCCGTTGCGCTTAAAGAAGATTAAAGAAAATAGTCCAACGCCGTGGTACAACGAGGACACAAAATGGAAATAATGTGCAAATAATGGAGAATATTAAGAGAAAAATCGCGAGTGATAGAAGAGAGGACTGGGTTAAAATCTTCCACTGTGGATGCTATTCTTTTTCTCCACGATGCTCTGTAAGAGACTGTTCTAACTTTTCGTTTGATTGGACTTTATTTTCATTTAACTGTTGGAAACTACTGGAAAAAAGAATGGCCATGTTCTGTGGTGCATTTTTGAGGTAAGATAACCTGCAAGTTTGTTTTTGATTTATTTAATTTAATTTGTTTAGATTGACTATTGCTCATTTCGTTTGCGAGCGCTGTTGCGAGCAGCCTGAGCCTCAGTATTTCAAAAAAATGTACTCACTGGTTTAATAAATAGGCCTAAACATTAAACTAACTGTCTGTTTGATATGCTTGAAGTGTTTTATATCTATGGATTTTATTGTAGCTAAGTAAAGTACAGTATTAGCGTTGATTTGAGAGGCTAAATTGATCAAACATGTTTAACTCGCTGTTGGCTCGGCTTGCTTGGTCGTCGTTTTTTTTTTTTTTTTTTTTAATGCTCCAAACATTTGTCTAAATTAACTTAATAAAGAAATGAAAAGAAAAGAAACATAACTAACAAAACGGACATATTTTAATGGCAGTCTGCCGGTGTGAAAAAAAAAAAAACGGGCTCGGGTCGGACTCGGGCTGATAATTCTGATGAGCTGTCGAACACGGGTCGGGCTAGGGCCTGAGCGTCTCGGGCCAGGGCCGGGCTCGGGCCTAGATTTGAGGCCCGTACAGGGCTCTAATTCAAAGGACCTTAGACTTGACAGACTGGTTTGGGAGGGCAAGTGGGGCTAAACTCAATAGAGGAAAAACACAAGCACAGTTCTACAGAACATGGACACCCATAGACATGAAAGGACTGGAGATAACAATTAAAAGCACTGAGTTAAAAATTTTAGGAGTAAAGTTTTTACGGTGAAGGAAGAGGGAAAGGAAATTAGGAAGAGGTTTTAATGAAGGCAAAACAAAGGTTGGGCTTTTGGAGCCTAAGGAAATTGACAATAGAAGGAAAGATTTTAATAATAAAAGCTGTCATTTTACCACTAATGTTCCTTTTATGTTCTGTTTTTAACCCCCCAAGATGGTTCCTGCAGGCCCTGGACAGGGCTATATTCTATTTTCTGTGGGGATCCAAATGGGAGAGGCTGAGGAGGGAGGAGATGAAAAAGACGCATACAAATAGAGGAAAAGGAGTACCAGATTTATATTTATTCCTCTGAGCTCGTTTTACAGCACTACACATGAAATATGCCACATCAACAACAAATGACAACAAAACAACAGCGATGGTTCGGTTTTGGATGGGTTCTTACCTTAGAAGTTTAAAGTTTTTAGAAAGAGACCACACAAAACCGGTGGCCTTTTACCTACCCATAACCTACCCGTTTTATTAAGAAATTTTTAAACAAGTTAAACATTGAAAAAGAAGGAATAGACATTTTAACTAATCACAAATCGATTCTTTCTCTTGTGCAGGAGCGGGAGCAAGTGTGTCTAGTGCGCGGTCTCACCCTGAGAGAAGCCCAAATAACTTGGCGCAGCGTGTCCCACCCAGCTCTTCTCAACAAACACCGTGACTTGGCGTGGATGGTGGCCAAAAAAAAGCCCTGACTGCCCGTAGATGCCCTACACATACAACTGGAAAGGGCAGCGGTGCCATGGTTTAAGAGGGTCTCCTCTGGGAGCCTGAAGCGCTTGGTCTCGGTGTCTTGTTTGGAGAAGCAGAAATGGGGACAAATATTGTTAAGGACTCCAGCACAAGAAAAGTTTGACTGTTTTAATAATATATATCCAATTGCCTTTTAGAGATACTTTTATTGTTTTATGAATGTCTACCCAAATTAATTGATTTTTAGATATTCTTTTATTTCTTTTTTATCTATGTGAGGTTAAAGAAACCTTTTTATTTTTTATATTTTTTTATTTTTTCGTGCTTCTTTCTTGCAAATTTTAAATGGATTTTATGGAAAAGAAAACTATATAATACATTCAAATTAATATAATGTGGTAACATGACCAATGCTGCTGGAAATGTCACACCTGTTCTTATGGAAAAATGTAAATGCTCTAATGTTTAAATGATTGTTGAAAGGAAAAATAAAATTACAAGAAAGAAAAAATCTGTTGTTATCAGTTTAATATCTGATATGTGCCCTACCCAGGCACCATATATTAAATTGATTTTTGGAACTGGGAGACGGAATAGGGGCTTGCTCCGTCCACTCCACGCATCGACGGACACACGCATGTGGTGGAGCACATTTGGGGGGTTTATGGCCAGGCACAAGTTGATCTGTTCACGTCTCAGGATACAACGCACGGCCCACTTTGGTTCTCCCTCACACACCCAGCTCCCTTGGGGCTGGACGTTGTGGTATGGACATGGCCGAGGCTACGTCTGTACATCTTTCCCCGATTACTCTGCTCCCAGGAGTTCTGGAGAAGGTCCGCCGGGACGGAATAAGTCTACTACTAATAGAACCGTACTGGCCGGGCTGACTGGTTCTCAGACCCGGTGTCTCTCCTCGATGGCTCTCCCTTGGAGATTCCAGTCAGGAGGGACCTTTGGTTTTAAGTGGGAGGGGTGACCCTTCACCCCAGCCCAGAGATTTGGAACCTGTGGGTTTGGCCTCTGAGGGGGCCCAACTCATTGACTTTGGTCTCTCAACTGAGGTTGTGGAGACCATATTTCACTCCAGAGCTCCCTCCACGAGGAAACTCTATGTATTTAGTGATGTGTTTTCCCTTCATATTGCGGGTCTGTGGACAGTGGGGCCCAGTTACTGCCCGATTGGTACAGTGCTGGAGTTACTGCTGGTTTGTGTTTCCGCAGGGTTATCCCTTTCCACACTGAAGGTGTATGTGGCGGCCTTAGTGCCTACATGTCACTTTTGGTGGTATTTCCCTGAGGGGGGGGACCTTTGGTTGTTTCCTCCGTGGTGCTTTTAGACCAGGACAGGAGAATGGCGGCTTAGAAGCCTTATTTTATGTAGATATCCATGTAGGATGTGGTATGCGGCAGGCTGGTCCTCTCCGCTCACATTTGTAAGGTTTTGCAACTTCGACCTGGGCTCTTCCCCAGGTTCTCAAGTGCTCTTGGCTTAGTTGTGCAGTATTCACACAGACAGGTTCTGGTTCGTATGGTGTGTTGGGCATTCTCGTTCCCAAAGCGTCATTGACGCATCGCGAATTCCCTCGAAAGGGAACGTCTCAGGTTACGACTGTAACCCTAGTTCCCTGAGAAGGGAACGAGACGATGCGTCACTTTGCCATACTTCCTACATCCCTGTGATCGACTTGCTTCGGCCCTTTTCGAAGCTAGCGCGGTTCTAAACCGGATGTCCTTTATCCTTTCCTGGTCGTCACGTCACCCGCCCGTGACGCCCACTCTCACCATTGGACTAGTTGATATAGGTGCTTCAGACGCAATCACGCAGGAGCGTTTCCAAAGCGTAATTGACGCATCGTCTCGTTCCCTTCTCAGGGAACTAGGGTTACAGTCGTAACCTGAGACGTTTTTCAGAAAATCCAAAATACCCGAAAATCTCGCCAGCGCGACCCTCCAATCCGAGGCATGCGTCTCGTTTGGCCCGAGCCAAGGATTCCGGTGATGTAAGACACTTGGGTCTGCGACGGACGATTTAGGAGTTACGAGCCATTTCGTGCTTTTGAACAACGATCATCTAAAATCCCAGGTTGCACTCCAAAGTGTCGTGTTGTGCACTCTGTTGTAATCCATTTTGGGTGAGCTTGTTTGTTGGCGACCTTAGGCCCTCTCGCCGCGGCCCAGGTGGGCGTGGCCTTTGCCGGCTCCCCCGCCTCGGCGTCATTGTGTCATCGCTTCTCGGCCTTTTGGCTAAGATCAAGTGTAGTATCTGTTCTTTTGTTCTTTAGAGGCTTTTTAAGGTACTGGATAAAATGGGGTTTCCAGAGAGGTTTATAGCCTGGGTGGGACTGCTGTACAACAGTCTGATCAGCAGAATTGTAGTTAATGGGCATCTATCCAACGCTGTAAAAATCCACAGCGGCGTCCATCAGGGGTGTCCCTTATCTGCCCTCTTGTATGTGGCTTGTATTGAGCCACTGGCACAAATCTTGAGAAGGGACAAATGGATTAAAGGACTAGACATCCCCGGAACTGGTGGACTGACGGCGACCTGTGTTTTATATATGGATGACGTGACCCTATAGCGACCTTGTATCAGTACGAAGAGCAATGGACTTGACTGACTGGTACGGTCGGGCCTCGGGCACCAAGCTCAATAGGAGTAAGTCCGAGGCCCAGCTCTTCGGGCCGTGGGGTGACGTGGACACAGGTAGACTAGATTTGGATTTTAAAGACAATAATTTGAAAATTTTAGGAGTCAAATTTGACAAAGAGGGTGGAGGACAGGGAAACTGGACTGACATGTTAGGGAAAGTCAGGCAAAGACTGGGGTTTTGGGGACTAAGATAACTGACTTTTGAAGGCAAGATTTTAATTTTTAAAGCTGTGATTTTACCGCTGATTTTACTTGTCTGTTCTGTTTTTAGTCCCCCAAGACGATTCCTGGCCAACCTGGAGAGGGCGGTATTTTATTTCCTGTGGGGGTCCAAATGGGAACGACTAAAGAGGGAGGTCGTCAAAAGAAAAAAGAGAATGGCGGGAAAGGCCTCCCAGACCCCCACCTGTTTTTAGGCAGCCGCTTTGCCGCCCTCCACATTCAATACGCCCTGACCCCATCCAGAGAACACAAGACTGCAGCCATGACCCGATTCTGGATGAGGTCATACCTAAGAACCTTGAAAGTTTTACCCATTGATCTTAAAAGTCCAGTGTCTTTTAATTTGTCAAAAGAGCATAGTTTTATTAAGAAATGTTTAAAGAAAAACCTTTTAGAGACAAATGATGCCACCATTTTAACTAACCACAAGTCCTTAATCTCTCTTGTGCAGGATCGCGAACCGGTGAGTCCGATTCCAGGCCTCACACTAGGTGAGGCCAAAGACGTTTGGAGGAACGCAGCCCACCCAGCTCTCCAGAACAGGCTTAAGGACTTATCGTGGATGGTGGCTCATGAGATCCTCCCGGTCAGGGCGGTCATGCACTCCAGAGGCATGGCCAAAAACTCCATCTGCCCACGTTCCGGATGTGGTTCCCCGGAGACCGTTTACCATCTGCTCTGGGAGTGCGGCGCTGCGCGGGACCTGTGGGCCAAGACCGGCCCCCTGTTTTTCCCGTGCCTGCCAGCGGGTAGAGCCCAGGTGGACTACAAGCTCACTATCCTAGTGGTGGGTCAGGGCTTGAAGGAGCTGACAACAAAAAATTTTGCCTCGCTCTGGCTCACCCTAAACATCATAAAGGATACCATCTGGGCCACCAGAAACCTGCTGGTGGGGAAACGCGTGACGGTCCCCCTCCACGCGTGCGAGCAGAGAATAACAACAACGCTGCAGGGTGGGCCGCACGTCGTTATTCGGATGGGGGGCCAGGCCGCACAGAAAAGGTCCCGGCCGCCACCGACCCTGGCCGCCCGTAGATGCACCCTCACCACACCGGCTACGGGAACAGCGGGCCAGAGGAGAGGGGATCTCCGCTGGGCACCGGAAGCGGGGAGTTCGGAGCCTGTTCTGGAAACCTGGAGTGAATGGACTATCTTGATAGGGACTCACCCGCGATCCTGTACAAGAGATGATGTTTTAGTTGGCATGTTTTTATTGTATTATATCTTTTATTTCTATTTTCATTCATTTCACTTTTCTTTTAAAACCAACATTTTACACACATGGACTTTTACACGACACACCATCCAATACTGATTTTTAACCCTTTGTGTCATTTTTTGTTTTAAAGACGTGTATTTTTTAAAAGAAAAAATGTGGAGATGTAAAGAATGAAAATGTGTCAAACTTTTTTCGAAAGAAAAATCTGTTCTTTTAGGACTATGCATCCTGGAGAAAAGGGACTCACCTGGTTTCGTGGTAATGGCACAAAAGCCTCCCGCATAGATTACACGGGAACTTGCATCAGTAGATGTTAAATCAACACCTGTTTTCTTTTTAGACCACGTTATGCTTTCTTGCACCCTTTCATTTCCCACAGGTGTGACGACAGGTGGAGGGATGTGGAGGCTGATCTGCTCCCTGTTGGAAGACTGGGAGATCACGACAGACTACAGGGAGCAGTACAGCCAATGGCAGACCTTACAAGACTTTTATGATTCATGAGCACAGTGGTGGGAGATGGTAAAGGGAAAGACCAAGACTTTTTTTAGATTGGCAGGGAAAAAGAAAAAAATCAAAAGAAAAGAGACGAATGGTGGGACTGCAAAAGAGGCTACAACGTTACTTTTATCTTCTTAGTCAGGGTTTTGATTTTAACTATGAAATTAAAGAAGTTAAGAAAGAAATGTTGGAATTGGCTGAGGTCAAAAGTAGAGGTATTATTTTCAGAAGCAAAGAAAGGGAAATAGAGGAAGGCGAGAAATGCACAAGATACTTTTTTAAGAAAATCACCGATGGAGGCAGAGCAATAGTCAAACTGAAAAACAAAGAAGGAGAAACAATGACAGACACAAATGGTATTTTATCAGCAGTAGAAAGCTTTTATGAGGAACTTTATGAAGAAAAGGTAAGTGATGATAGTATTTTAAGCAAAATTTTAACAAGCATTGAGGCAACAGTAAAAGATAATACCGCTCTGACAAATAATTTTAATCTCTCTGAGATAGATAAAAGTTAAAAAAAAAATTAAAAAGGGAAAACTCTTTGATGGACTTCCTCTAAAATTTTATTTGACCTTTTGGGACATTTTAAGACAAGACTTACTGGCTGTTTTTAATGACTTTGACAAGATCGACCGACTCCCTGACAAGTTTTAGGACGGGAGTAATGACCTTACTACATAAAAAAGATGACAAGACCGATCTAAAAAAACTGGCGTCCCATAACTCTTTTAAGCAGACAGACTGGCTAAACCGACTGTCTGCTAGCGGCCTCGTGTCACTAAGGGCAGGTAAATCCCATCACATAGAGCCTTTTTCACCTAGCTATCATCATATAGAGACTGTGTCTGTTCCCCGAACTTGGAAATCCAAAAAACTTTTAAACCCATCTAAGGTTAAAATTTTTATTGATGCTCAACAAATAAAAAACAGCTATAATACAGATGAGCAAATGCTAAAGCTTGGGTTGCTGAATATTCGATCGCTTACTTCAAAAGGACTTATTGTTAATGATATGATTTCAGATAATAACCTAGATGTGCTGTGTTTGACAGAAACCTGGTTAAAACCAAACGATTACATTACTTTAAATGAGTCCACCCCGCAAGATTACTGTTATAAACATGAGCCTCGTCTGAAACGCAAAGGGGGTGGTGTTGCTGTAATTTATAGTAATATTTTCAAAACCACTAAGAAATCAAGTTTTAAATATAATTATTTTGAAGCATTGGTGCTTAATGTAAAAATATATAGTATAAACGATAAATCACGCTTGAGATTTATGCTGGCTACTGTATACAGGCCACCAGGGCACCATACAGACTTTATCAAAGAATTCGCAGACTTTCTATCAGAATTAATATTGACTGCAGATAAAGTACTAATTGTTGATGATTTTAATATACACATCGATAATGAAAAAGATGCATTGGGATTGGCATTTAAAGACATTGTAAACTCAATTGGAGTTAGACAACACGTGTCAGGACCTACTCATCGTCGTAATCATACTCTAGATCTAATATTATCACATGGAATAGATGTTGATGCCATTGAAATTCTGCAGCAGAGCGATGACATCTCAGATCATTATCTAGTCTCGTGTAAACTTCATTTAGCCAAGGCTGCAAAGCCGACTCCGTGTTTCAAATATGTTAGAATTATCACTTCTGCCACTAAAGATTGCTTTATTAATAATCTTCCTGATCAGTTTCATCATCTCAGCATCCCAGATAGCTTAGAAGAACTTGATATTGCAACAGAAACTTTTAACTCTCTCTTTTCCAGCACTTTAAACACAGTTGCTCCGTTGCGCTTAAAGAAGATTAAAGAAAATAGTCCAACGCCGTGGTACAACGAGGACACAAAATGGAACGCAACTGGAAGAAAACAAAACTAGAGGCATTTCACATTTCATGGCAGGAGAGCTCGATTACTTACAGAGAGGCTTTAAAAGCTGTTAGATCTGCTTATTTTTCAACCCTATTAGAAGAAAATAAACATAATCCTAGGTATTTATTTGAAACGGTGGCTAAACTAACGAAAAATAAAGCTTCAAGCACCGAAGTTTCCAAGCAACACAGCAGTAATGATTTTATGAACTTCTTCACTTATAAGATTGATAATATCAGGGACAAAATTATAACTATGCAACCGTCTACTACAGTATCACATCAGGCAGTGCATTGCAGTCTCCCTGAGGAAAAATTTGATTCAATCGTTGCAATAGGAGAGGAAGAATTTACTAAATTCATTAAATCATCTAAATCGACAACATGTATGTTAGACCCTATACCGACTAAGCTACTGAAAGAGATGCTTCCAGAGGTCATAGATCCTCTTCTTAATATCATTAATTCGCCTTTGTCTCTAGGATACGTACCAAAAAACTTTAAGCTGGCTATGATTAAACCGCTTGTTAAAAAAACGCAACTTGATCCTACAGAATTAGTCAATTACAGGCCGATCTCAAATCTACCTTTTCTGTCAAAGATATTAGAAAAAGCAGTGTCTTCACAACTGTGTTCCTTTCTTGAAAGAAATGATATCTGCGAGGATTTCCAGTCAGGATTTAGACCGTACCATAGTACCGAGACGGCTCTCATTAGAGTCGCAAATGATCAACTCATTTAGCAGCTTTTTTATCTGACCGTTATCAGTTTGTAGCAGTAAATGAAGAGATGTCTTATCGATCACAAGTGCACTAGACCGTAGGGCAGTTGCAAGGGGTTCAATGGCTATGGTAGTTAACAATGGGGAAAAAGGACAACCCTTTCTTATACCCCATTGTAGTTTGAAATACTCTGAAAGGACATTATAAGTAAGTAAAGAAGCTTTAAGGGCCACATATCAAATTTTAATCCAAAAGATAAATGTAGGACCAAATCCGAATTTTCCTATGACCTGAAAAAGATAGTTCCATTCATCTCAGTCAAACGCCTTTTCAGCGTCTGGTGACAGTACCACCTCTGGATTGTTTGAATGGGAAGAATACAAGTATAAAATATAGCTGCAAGCAGCAATACGGGGCCAAGCCCTGCAAGGCACAGCAAGCAAAAGCCGCTGTAGCGCAATGCGGAGCCAGAAGAGCAAAACATCAGAAATTTAATGTACATCAAGCACAGCAAGTTCTGTAAGCACATCAATTACAGCAACACAGCAAGCATTTAAGCACCAACAGCAGTGCGGAGCCAGAAGAACAAAAAGAGCAGAAATTGAATATACATGTAAATGTACATCAAGCACAGCAGCGCAGCAAGCATTTAAGCACCAACAGCAGTGCAGAGCCGCAAGAACAAAAACAGCAGAAATTAAATATAAATGTAAATGAAGCACAGCGAGCATTTAAGCACCAACAGCAGTGCAGAGCCGGAAGGAATTTAAATGACAACTTTAAAGTCATCCCACATGGGACTCGAACCCACGACCAGAATGGCTCAGGATTTTAGATTCATGGTTTAGCAGATTGCACCACTCAGAGGACGTACAATCACAACCTTCAGAGGAGAGGCTTCAGTGTAAGAATGAACACACAAAAGCAAGTTAACCAGATTAGCATGCTAAGCTATCTTAATGCTAATGTAGCTTATAACATGGTACATCCAATCCTGGCAAAATAGATATCCTCGGATTCGACATGACGCAATGAATCGATAGACACCAATTTTATGATTTTGTGACAAACTGTTCACAAGTTACAGCCTCTGAACCAATTATGGGTCGACCTCATTAAGTTTGCGACATCATAACTTTTTTTTTCCAGTATAGCAAAAAAATCGGGGACAGTACTTTTATGCGGCTCAGTCCGAAGATCATTTGAGCACATGTTTGGACAAAATTAGACCAATTTTGAAGGAGGAGTAGCGAAAAAACTGTTTTACATTCACTCCAATATGGCGGCCAGTCACATTGTTGAAAAATAACATATGAGATATCGTTGAAATCGGCATAAGCCAAGGAATATATTGACATAAAGAAATCAAATTTCAAGCAATGTTAGCAAAAGTTATAAGCGTTTTTTCAAAAAACAATGATATCTCTGGAACACTAGGTGGAGCTGTGATCAAACTTCTCAGGTACCTTTGGGCCATGCTAATGACGATCCATACCAAATTTGGTGAAGAAATTTCAAATAGTTTAAAAGATATTGCAAATTATGACAAAATTCAAAATGGCGGACACGTGGTACATCCCATCATGGCAAAATCAATATCCACAGATTCATCATGACCCAAGGAATCGATAGACACCAAATTTATAATTTTCTGACAAACCGTTCACAAGTTATTGGCCAAAATATGCATTTTCCATATCTCATGACCCGTAGGTGGCGCTGTTCCCAACTTTGGCATGGAACCTCAGATCATGCTTCCGATGAAGTGTACCAATTTTCGTTTCGATTGATCAAAGTTTGGCCGAGATACAGCCGCTGAACCAATTTTAGGTCGACCTTGTTAACTTTGCGACGTCATAACTTTTGATCAGAGAAGAATAAAAAAAATCGGGGACAGTACTTTTATGCGGCTCAGTCCGAAGATCATTTGAGCACATGTTTGGACAAAATTAGACCAATTTTGAAGGAGGAGTAGCAAAAAAACTGCATACTGTACTTTTCAAAATGGCCACTACTGTAATGGGCGGAGTCTTAATGTAAGATATTGGTTCTGATCAGCATGATGAGATGAATCAGGTGTACTAAGTTTCATTTTTCTAGATCAAAGGGTTCAAAAGTTATAACCATTTCAATGTTGAATTTTTTAACTGCTGGTGGCGCTATAGAGTTGGTCCTAAAGACTCAAAAATTGCTACATTTACTATTCATGGCCATCACTACAAGAGTGCCAAATTTCATCATTTTCCTATGTACGGTTCATAGGGCTGCCATAGACTTCCACTGGGAAGAAGAAGAATTGTTATTCTGACAATAACAATTGCTAATATAGCTGCAAGCAGCAATACGGGGCCAAGCCCTGCAAGGCAGAGCAAGCAACAGCCGCTGTAGCGCAATGCGGAGCCAGAAGAGCAAAACATCAGAAATTTAATGTACATCAAGCACAGTAAGCACATCAATTACAGCAGCACAGCTAGCATTTAAGCACCAACAGCAGTGCAGAGCCGGAAGGAATTTAAATTATTATTTTATACACAATTTCAAAGTCGCCCCACACTGGTCTCGAACCCACGACCACAATGGTTCGGGATTCATGACGCATGGTTGAACCACTTGCGCCACCCAGAGGACATGTTTTACAAAGCTGCAGAGGAGAGGCTTCAGTGTGTGAATGAGCACACAAAATCATGTTAACGAGATTAGCATGCTAAGCTAACTTAATGCTAATATAGCTTATGATGTGGTACATCCAATGCTGGCAAAATAGATATCCTCAGATTCGACATGACGCAAGGAATCGATAGACACCAATTTTATGATTTTGTGACAAACTGTTCACAAGTTACAGCCTCTGAACCAATTATGGGTTGACCTCATTAAGTTTGCGACATCATAACTTTTTTTTTCCAGTATAGCAAAAAAATCGGGGACAGTACTTTTATGCGGCTCAGTCCGAAGATCATTTGAGTACATGTTTGGACAAAATTAGACCAATTTTGAAGGAGGAGTAGCGAAAAAACTGTTTTACATTCACTCCAATATGGCGGCCAGTCACATTGTTGATAAATAACATATGAGATATCGTTGAAATCGGCATAAGCCAAGGAATATATTGACATAAAGAAATCAAATTTCAAGCAATGTTAGCAAAAGTTATAAGCGTTTTTTCAAAAAACAATGATATCTCTGGAACACTAGGTGGCGCTGTGATCAAATTTCTCAGGTACCTTCGGGCCATGCTAATGATGATCCATACCAAATTTGGTGAAGAAATTTCAAATAGTTTAAAAGATATTGCAAATTATGACATCATTCAAAATGGCGGACACGTGGTACATCCCATCATGGCAAAATCGATATCCACGGATTTGTCATGACCCAAGGAATCGATAGACACCAAGTTTATAATTTTCTGACAAACTGTTCATAAGTTATTGGCCAAAATATGCATTTTCCATATCTCATGACCCGTAGGTGGCGCTGTTCCCAACTTTGGCATGGAACCTCAGATCATGCTTCCGATGAAGTGTACCAATTTTCGTTTCGATTGATCAAAGTTTGGCCGAGCTATAGCTTCTGAACCAATTTTGGGTCGACCTCGTTAAGTTTGCGACGTCATAACTTTTGATCAGAGAAGAATAAAAAAAATCGGGGACAGTACTTTTATGCGGCTCAGTCCGAAGATCATTTGAGTACATGTTTGGACAAAATTAGACCAATTTTGAAGGAGGAGTAGCAAAAAAACTGCATACTGTACTTTTCAAAATGGCCACTACTGTAATGGGCGGAGTCTTAATGTAAGATATTGGTTCTAATCAGCATGATGAGATGAATCAGGTGTACTAAGTTTCATTTTTCTAGATCAAAGGGTTCAAAAGTTATAACCATTTCAATGTTGAATTTTTGAACTGCTGGTGGCGCTATAGAGTTGGACCTAGAGACTCAAAAATTGCTACAATTACTTTTCATTACCATCACTACAAGTGTGCCAAATTTCATCATTTTCCTATGTATGGTTCATAGGGCTGCCATAGACTTCAAGAGGAGGAAGAAGAATAATAATAATAAAAATAGCTGCAAGCAGCAATACGGGGCCAAGCCCTGCAAGGCAGAGCAAGCAACAGCCGCTGTAGCGCAATGCGGAGCCAGAAGAGCAAAACATCAGAAATTTAATGTACATCAAGCACAGTAAGCACATCAATTACAGCAGCACAGCTAGCATTTAAGCACCAACAGCAGTGCAGAGCCGGAAGGAATTTAAATTATTATTTTATACACAATTTCAAAGTCGCCCCACACTGGTCTCGAACCCACGACCACAATGGTTCGGGATTCATGACGCATGGTTGAACCACTTGCGCCACCCAGAGGACATGTTTTACAAAGCTGCAGAGGAGAGGCTTCAGTGTGTGAATGAGCACACAAAATCATGTTAACGAGATTAGCATGCTAAGCTAACTTAATGCTAATATAGCTTATGATGTGGTACATCCAATGCTGGCAAAATAGATATCCTCAGATTCGACATGACGCAAGGAATCGATAGACACCAATTTTATGATTTTGTGACAAACTGTTCACAAGTTACAGCCTCTGAACCAATTATGGGTTGACCTCATTAAGTTTGCGACATCATAACTTTTTTTTTCCAGTATAGCAAAAAAATCGGGGACAGTACTTTTATGCGGCTCAGTCCGAAGATCATTTGAGTACATGTTTGGACAAAATTAGACCAATTTTGAAGGAGGAGTAGCGAAAAAACTGTTTTACATTCACTCCAATATGGCGGCCAGTCACATTGTTGATAAATAACATATGAGATATCGTTGAAATCGGCATAAGCCAAGGAATATATTGACATAAAGAAATCAAATTTCAAGCAATGTTAGCAAAAGTTATAAGCGTTTTTTCAAAAAACAATGATATCTCTGGAACACTAGGTGGCGCTGTGATCAAATTTCTCAGGTACCTTCGGGCCATGCTAATGATGATCCATACCAAATTTGGTGAAGAAATTTCAAATAGTTTAAAAGATATTGCAAATTATGACATCATTCAAAATGGCGGACACGTGGTACATCCCATCATGGCAAAATCGATATCCACGGATTTGTCATGACCCAAGGAATCGATAGACACCAAGTTTATAATTTTCTGACAAACTGTTCATAAGTTATTGGCCAAAATATGCATTTTCCATATCTCATGACCCGTAGGTGGCGCTGTTCCCAACTTTGGCATGGAACCTCAGATCATGCTTCCGATGAAGTGTACCAATTTTCGTTTCGATTGATCAAAGTTTGGCCGAGCTATAGCTTCTGAACCAATTTTGGGTCGACCTCGTTAAGTTTGCGACGTCATAACTTTTGATCAGAGAAGAATAAAAAAAATCGGGGACAGTACTTTTATGCGGCTCAGTCCGAAGATCATTTGAGTACATGTTTGGACAAAATTAGACCAATTTTGAAGGAGGAGTAGCAAAAAAACTGCATACTGTACTTTTCAAAATGGCCACTACTGTAATGGGCGGAGTCTTAATGTAAGATATTGGTTCTAATCAGCATGATGAGATGAATCAGGTGTACTAAGTTTCATTTTTCTAGATCAAAGGGTTCAAAAGTTATAACCATTTCAATGTTGAATTTTTGAACTGCTGGTGGCGCTATAGAGTTGGACCTAGAGACTCAAAAATTGCTACAATTACTTTTCATTACCATCACTACAAGTGTGCCAAATTTCATCATTTTCCTATGTATGGTTCATAGGGCTGCCATAGACTTCAAGAGGAGGAAGAAGAATAATAATAATAAATATAGCTGCAAGCAGCAATACGGGGCCAAGCCCTGCAAGGCACAGCAAGCAAAAGCCGCTGTAGCGCAATGCGGAGCCAAAAGAGCAAAACATCAGAAATTTAATGTACATCAAGCACAGCAAGTTCTGTAAGCACATCAATTACAGCAACACAGCAAGCATTTAAGCACCAACAGCAGTGCGGAGCCAGAAGAACAAAAAGAGCAGAAATTGAATATACATGTAAATGTACATCAAGCACAGCAGCGCAGCAAGCATTTAAGCACCAACAGCAGTGCAGAGCCGCAAGAACAAAAACAGCAGAAATTAAATATAAATGTAAATGAAGCACAGCGAGCATTTAAGCACCAACAGCAGTGCAGAGCCGGAAGGAATTTAAATGACAACTTTAAAGTCATCCCACATGGGACTCGAACCCACAACCAGAATGGCTCAGGATTTTAGATTCATGGTTTAGCAGATTGCACCACTCAGAGGACGTATAATCACAACCTTCAGAGGAGAGGCTTCAGTGTAAGAATGAGCACACAAAAGCAAGTTAACCAGATTAGCATGCTAAGCTATCTTAATGCTAATGTAGCTTATAACATGGTACATCCAATCCTGGCAAAATAGATATCCTCGGATTCGACATGACGCAAGGAATCGATAGACACCAATTTTATGATTTTGTGACAAACTGTTCACAAGTTACAGCCTCTGAACCAATTATGGGTCGACCTCATTAAGTTTGCGACATCATAACTTTTTTTTTTCCAGTATAGCAAAAAAATCGGGGACAGTACTTTTATGCGGCTCAGTCCGAAGATCATTTGAGCACATGTTTGGACAAAATTAGACCAATTTTGAAGGAGGAGTAGCGAAAAAACTGTTTTACATTCACTCCAATATGGCGGCCAGTAACATTGTTGAAAAATAACATATGAGATATCGTTGAAATCGGCATAAGCCAAGGAATATATTGCCATAAAGAAATCAAATTTCAAGCAATGTTAGCAAAAGTTATAAGCGTTTTTTCAAAAAACAATGATATCTCTGGAACACTAGGTGGCGCTGTGATCAAACTTCTCAGGTACCTTCGGGCCATGCTAATGACGATCCATACCAAATTTGGTGAAGAAATTTCAAATAGTTTAAAAGATATTGCAAATTATGACAAAATTCAAAATGGCGGACACGTGGTACATCCCATCATGGCAAAATCAATATCCACGGATTCATCATGACCCAAGGAATCGATAGACACCAAGTTTATAATTTTCTGACAAACCGTTCACAAGTTATTGGCCAAAATATGCATTTTCCATATCTCATGACCCGTAGGTGGCGCTGTTCCCAACTTTGGCATGGAACCTCAGATCATGCTTCCGATGAAGTGTACCAATTTTCGTTTCGATTGATCAAAGTTTGGCCGAGATACAGCCGCTGAACCAATTTTAGGTCGACCTTGTTAACTTTGCGACGTCATAACTTTTGATCAGAGAAGAATAAAAAAAATCGGGGACAGTACTTTTATGCGGCTCAGTCCGAAGATCATTTGAGCACATGTTTGGACAAAATTAGACCAATTTTGAAGGAGGAGTAGCAAAAAAACTGCATACTGTACTTTTCAAAATGGCCACTACTGTAATGGGCGGAGTCTTAATGTAAGATATTGGTTCTGATCAGCATGATGAGATGAATCAGGTGTACTAAGTTTCATTTTTCTAGATCAAAGGGTTCAAAAGTTATAACCATTTCAATGTTGAATTTTTTAACTGCTGGTGGCGCTATAGAGTTGGTCCTAAAGACTCAAAAATTGCTACATTTACTATTCATGGCCATCACTACAAGAGTGCCAAATTTCATCATTTTCCTATGTACGGTTCATAGGGCTGCCATAGACTTCCACTGGGAAGAAGAAGAATTGTTATTCTGACAATAACAATTGCTAATATAGCTGCAAGCAGCAATACGGGGCCAAGCCCTGCAAGGCAGAGCAAGCAACAGCCGCTGTAGCGCAATGCGGAGCCAGAAGAGCAAAACATCAGAAATTTAATGTACATCAAGCACAGTAAGCACATCAATTACAGCAGCACAGCTAGCATTTAAGCACCAACAGCAGTGCAGAGCCGGAAGGAATTTAAATTATTATTTTATACACAATTTCAA
Organism: Abramis brama; assembly: GCF_963993115.1. Lineage (NCBI taxonomy): Eukaryota > Metazoa > Chordata > Actinopteri > Cypriniformes > Leuciscidae > Abramis > Abramis brama. Next base: position 1,310,424 of record NC_139984.1, on the reverse strand, counting down.
AGTCGCCCCACACTGGTCTCGAACCCACGACCACAATGGTTCGGGATTCATGACGCATGGTTGAACCACTTGCGCCACCCAGAGGACATGTTTTACAAAGCTGCAGAGGAGAGGCTTCAGTGTGTGAATGAGCACACAAAATCATGTTAACGAGATTAGCATGCTAAGCTAACTTAATGCTAATATAGCTTATGATGTGGTACATCCAATGCTGGCAAAATAGATATCCTCAGATTCGACATGACGCAAGGAATCGATAGACACCAATTTTATGATTTTGTGACAAACTGTTCACAAGTTACAGCCTCTGAACCAATTATGGGTTGACCTCATTAAGTTTGCGACATCATAACTTTTTTTTTCCAGTATAGCAAAAAAATCGGGGACAGTACTTTTATGCGGCTCAGTCCGAAGATCATTTGAGTACATGTTTGGACAAAATTAGACCAATTTTGAAGGAGGAGTAGCAAAAAAACTGCATACTGTACTTTTCAAAATGGCCACTACTGTAATGGGCGGAGTCTTAATGTAAGATATTGGTTCTAATCAGCATGATGAGATGAATCAGGTGTACTAAGTTTCATTTTTCTAGATCAAAGGGTTCAAAAGTTATAACCATTTCAATGTTGAATTTTTGAACTGCTGGTGGCGCTATAGAGTTGGACCTAGAGACTCAAAAATTGCTACAATTACTTTTCATTACCATCACTACAAGTGTGCCAAATTTCATCATTTTCCTATGTATGGTTCATAGGGCTGCCATAGACTTCAAGAGGAGGAAGAAGAATAATAATAATAATAATAAATAGCTGCAAGCAGCAATACGGGGCCAAGCCCTGCAAGGCAGAGCAAGCAACAGCCGCTGTAGCGCAATGCGGAGCCAGAAGAGCAAAACATCAGAAATTTAATGTACATCAAGCACAGTAAGCACATCAATTACAGCAGCACAGCTAGCATTTAAGCACCAACAGCAGTGCAGAGCCGGAAGGAATTTAAATTATTATTTTATACACAATTTCAAAGTCGCCCCACACTGGTCTCGAACCCACGACCACAATGGTTCGGGATTCATGACGCATGGTTGAACCACTTGCGCCACCCAGAGGACATGTTTTACAAAGCTGCAGAGGAGAGGCTTCAGTGTGTGAATGAGCACACAAAATCATGTTAACGAGATTAGCATGCTAAGCTAACTTAATGCTAATATAGCTTATGATGTGGTACATCCAATGCTGGCAAAATAGATATCCTCAGATTCGACATGACGCAAGGAATCGATAGACACCAATTTTATGATTTTGTGACAAACTGTTCACAAGTTACAGCCTCTGAACCAATTATGGGTTGACCTCATTAAGTTTGCGACATCATAACTTTTTTTTTCCAGTATAGCAAAAAAATCGGGGACAGTACTTTTATGCGGCTCAGTCCGAAGATCATTTGAGTACATGTTTGGACAAAATTAGACCAATTTTGAAGGAGGAGTAGCGAAAAAACTGTTTTACATTCACTCCAATATGGCGGCCAGTCACATTGTTGATAAATAACATATGAGATATCGTTGAAATCGGCATAAGCCAAGGAATATATTGACATAAAGAAATCAAATTTCAAGCAATGTTAGCAAAAGTTATAAGCGTTTTTTCAAAAAACAATGATATCTCTGGAACACTAGGTGGCGCTGTGATCAAATTTCTCAGGTACCTTCGGGCCATGCTAATGATGATCCATACCAAATTTGGTGAAGAAATTTCAAATAGTTTAAAAGATATTGCAAATTATGACATCATTCAAAATGGCGGACACGTGGTACATCCCATCATGGCAAAATCGATATCCACGGATTTGTCATGACCCAAGGAATCGATAGACACCAAGTTTATAATTTTCTGACAAACTGTTCATAAGTTATTGGCCAAAATATGCATTTTCCATATCTCATGACCCGTAGGTGGCGCTGTTCCCAACTTTGGCATGGAACCTCAGATCATGCTTCCGATGAAGTGTACCAATTTTCGTTTCGATTGATCAAAGTTTGGCCGAGCTATAGCTTCTGAACCAATTTTGGGTCGACCTCGTTAAGTTTGCGACGTCATAACTTTTGATCAGAGAAGAATAAAAAAAATCGGGGACAGTACTTTTATGCGGCTCAGTCCGAAGATCATTTGAGTACATGTTTGGACAAAATTAGACCAATTTTGAAGGAGGAGTAGCAAAAAAACTGCATACTGTACTTTTCAAAATGGCCACTACTGTAATGGGCGGAGTCTTAATGTAAGATATTGGTTCTAATCAGCATGATGAGATGAATCAGGTGTACTAAGTTTCATTTTTCTAGATCAAAGGGTTCAAAAGTTATAACCATTTCAATGTTGAATTTTTGAACTGCTGGTGGCGCTATAGAGTTGGACCTAGAGACTCAAAAATTGCTACAATTACTTTTCATTACCATCACTACAAGTGTGCCAAATTTCATCATTTTCCTATGTATGGTTCATAGGGCTGCCATAGACTTCAAGAGGAGGAAGAAGAATAATAATAATAATAATAATAAGAAAACTAACAGATACAATAGGTGCCATAGCCCCTTCGGGGCTTGGCCCCTAATAATAATAAGAAAACTAACAGATACAATAGGTGCCATAGCCCCTTCGGGGCTTGGCCCCTAAAAAGGCACCTAAAATTAAAAAAAGAATATCTATCCTGAATAAAGCTAGTCTGATCCGGTGAAATAATTTGACCCACAGAGTTTTCAAGACAGATAGATAAAAGTTTTGCTAAGATCTTATAGTCACAATTTAAGAAAGAGATGGGGCGATATGAACCACATTCTAGTGGATTCTTTTCTTTCTTTAGAAGCAGTGAAATAGTTGCTTGATAGAGACTTGCAGGCAAATAAGCATTCTGAAGACTTCTGAAAACCAAAAAGTAAAATTGGGTTTAAATTAGAAAAGACAATAAAATTAGGATGGAAATCCATCAGGCACTGGGACCTTACCAGATTTTATGGACGCTATAGATTACTTAATTTCTTCGAAATGAATGTCTTTTGAATGCCATTTGAAGAGTCATGGGACACTTTATTAATTGTGGAAAATTCAATTCCATTAAGAAAAGTGTTCACTGTGAAAGCATCTGGTGGGGGTTCTGAGGAGTATAAGTCAACATAAAACTGTTTGAATTGAGAATCTATTTCTTTATAGTTTACTGTGATGGCTTCTAATTGTAATCCAAGTTGGGGAATCATAAGAGATGCTTTAGCTTCACGAATCTGCAGGGCAAGCAACTTCAAAACATGATGTGTTTTTGATGTTCCCATGTTCTGTTTTATATTTGAAATTTTGAGAAATGTGGTGCTTGTTTTTGATTGCAGGTTGTGGGAAAAAACGTGTTATTGCAATGCTTCCCCTTTTTGGGGATTGTAAATTCTTGAGGCTAATAGCAGAGTGAATTTCACTGGAGCTTTACTAGGAAGAAAGCGAGGGTCATGTTTACATACAACATTACATACACATACATTTGTCTTGGTGACAGGAGCTTTCAGTGTAAAAGGAAAGTGTAGACATACAAAGGAATCACACAAAAACTAAACAATATATAACACAATAATAATATTACAAAGAAAACTAAATTAAAATAATGCAACAGTGCAGCAATATATTATATATATATATGTATATATATATGTATATATATATATATATATATATATGTATATATATATATATATATATATATATATATATATATATATAAAGCCCATCACAGCACGTTTTTGATGTTTCTCTTATCTGACGCCTTCCATCTGAAGTCTTGGAGTCTTTACTAACGAGCTGATGAGTTGAATCAGGTTTGTATTTGATTAGGGACACCTGATTAATAACGTGATATTCAATCAGCTATAGGCGTATTCATGTCCTTTTTCACGTAACCAAAGGCTGAGGCCGTACACAGGTGTATTGACTTGGGTGAAATTGTCTCATTCCGTTCAAGAGTTATAGCCATTTAAGTAAAGCCCGCCTAGGCCACTCCGAATGTTTTGGAGTCCTGTCGCCAACGTGAATCGGATTTTTTTTCGATCACTATTGACAGTCAGACTCCAGAGAATGTTTCTGCACTGGTTTAGATCAGATTGAGCAAAAAACCTAGGACTAGTGTGCACAAGTATGTTTTTTCAAAAAATCCAAAATACCCGAAACTTGCATCTTGTCAAGTCAAGTCACCTTCATTTACATAGTGCTTTTATAAGATTGTTTTAAAGCAGCTTTACAATACTAATAGGAAATTAATGTAACAGAGATTGTTTTGGCTTTACAGTAGCTCTAGAATAAAGTTATTGTCCAGATAAAGTAAGTTTTAAAAGTTAAAAAAATTCTGAAAAAGAAAACTTTGAATGCGTTCTGGCCGTTCATTTGCATGACAACGTGTTTGGTGGCTCAAGAACGCAAACTTTGAAATAGGTACCAAGATGCAATTTTTTTTTTTTTTTTTTTTTAAACATTAGCACCTCTGTGTAAACTTCAAAAACATGAATCTGTGAAAACGGTGACGGCGTGCACATGCAAATTATGTTTTTAGTGTATAGGTATGTGCGTTTGAATATGTATGTGCGCAGGCGCACAGTCTTTCTTTACAAAGTGACATCACCAAATTACTTGTCTGGCTTTTATTTTATAAGTTTTATAAGTTTTATCTGTACAGAGGTAAAGATAGGGAAGGAGGCCTTTACAGGGGAGAGACTAGTTGGCACTTCAGGACTGCGTTGTCGTCATGTCCAGGTGCATATCCTTCATCAGATCTAGATATGACCCAGATCCGGTGGACTACAGTAAACCTAAATATAAAAATAATCAGAGACTAATATTAGCATAGACACCATTCTTCTTATGATGTAACAAGTACATCAGGTGTTATGGGAAATGTTCCCGGCTCCAGCAGACCTAATTTATGCAGCCTAACATTTTACATGATTTGAATTATAGAAGTTGATAATGTGTTATGTGTAAGCCAGGTTAAAGAGATGTGTTTAACTGGCCAGAATTTTGAGATCACAATAGACGTGAAGGACTATAATGCGTTAACCTCTGGGGTCTGAGGTGTTTTCTGGGCCCTGGAGGTGTTCTGACATGCTGGTACTTAGATATTTCGTAGACTGTCCTCACTCAATGGGCTTGGCTCTCTAAGTGGTGTCCGCAAAATAATATAGAATTCAGACAATTGGAAAGGTTTTTGGGGCAGACCTGACCTGTTGAAAAGTAGGGTTGGGCATCGAGAACCGGTTCCAACTGGGAACCGTTTAAAAAATAACGATGCCATTGGAATCTCGTTTAGAAAATTTGTTTTCGATTTCGATCATCGGTTCCAAATGCACAAGTTTTGGTTTCCATAGTGGCCACTGGATTTCCGGAAGTGCTTGCTGCGCCCGCTTGTTCTGTTGCAGCCATGGAGCACGGTAAGCGGCGCTCAAAAGTGTGGCTTTATTTCACCTTAAAAAAGCCTTGGTCGGCAGAGTGCAACACATGTGACAAACTTATTTCTTGCACGGGCGGATGCACTACAAATATGACTAAACACCTACGCCTGCATGGTGTACAAAATTAACAAGGAGTGTAGCGTGTTCGACATGCTGCGCGGCCCACTGTCTCTGAGCGCTGGTCCACTGTCTCATCCTCCTCGGGCAACCCTGCACGACCAACGTTAGTAACGTTGCCAGGAGTGCAAAATAATTAATCTGTAATGTTTGTTATTTTGAATAGAAATCATCACTCATAAAAGCAGTCATTCACGTCTTCTCCGGTTTATTTGTGTTCACATACATGCAATATACAGCATCCGCCAGTGCTCTTAATCCAATGGTGCGCATATTTGGAGAAATAATGATTTATCATCACATGTTTGTAAAATATTTTGTCATAAAGAATAACATTACTATTCATTTTCCACTGCATTATGTGATCTGAAGAGCTCAAACAGCGAACACATCGAGCTCTGTCTCTGCTCTTCCTGATTTGCGTCAGTTTATGATATCAGCGCTCTCTCATTCGCTGTACAGCTGTCAATCATCTCACGTGGACCAACGCGATTTGAGGTATTTTCATATATGAATAGAGAATGTTTATAGTATACGTGCTAAGCAATGTAGCTATTAGCTGCATATAAAATGCTAAATATAACATATTTCAACATCTTTTTTTGACTTAAAACCATTTTAAACCGCGACCGGAATATGATACAAATACTCAATGGTGTTTAAAAGTGAGCTTTTATACATTGTGTTAGTTTATACATGTCCAGAGTGTCCAGACCAGGGTGCAAGTTCTGCATATATAAATCTGTTTTTTGGTCTGGCGCAGAGGCATTCCTAATTTTCTCCCACATGGGCTGCAGCTCCCAAAACTAAAACTAAATCAAAATAAAATTTTCCTCTGTGAAATGAGCCTGTGACAGGTTTTGACTCCACCCCTCAAAGAATCGGAATCGAGAATCGAAAAGAACCGGAATCGAAATGAAGAATCGGAAACGGAATCAGAATCGTTCAAATCAAAACGATGCCCAACCCTATTGAAAAGAGATGGTATTCATTCCTCCTGGGATGGTGCTGCTCGTCTCTCTAGTAATATGGCACACAGTCTTAGAGCTCAAACGTGACTCTTTAAATGAGTCCACCCCGCAAGATTACTGTTATAAAAACAAGCCACGTCTGAAAGGAAAATGGGGTGGTGTTGCTGTAATCTACAGTAATATCTTCTAGTGATGGGAAGTCTGGTTCTTTCCCACAAACCGGTTCTTTCAGACAACAAAAAACCGGTTCACCAGTTCTTTAACATCCTCACATAATGACGTCAATTCTATCATCCCGGTGGATAAAAATAAATTCAGATAAAGGCATTTGTAATCATAACGTCAGTTAAATATTAGTAATCATCGTCACAATCATCTTGGATAAAGTTTCTTACATTTACGCTTTGCAAATGAACCCTGTACAGGCGATGTGCAAAGGCGGATGTTTTACATGTCTAAACGATAGTGAATAAACTAGTCTTCATCAATTTTATTTTATTTGTTATTAAATAAACATACATTTCGCCGAATTTGGCCCCTCATTAAGTCCTCGATTCACCTGTGCTCATGTATTAGCACAGCATGCACTTGGCCGAAAGAAAGTTCGGTTTAGAAACAGTGCTATCACGCATGCTCAGTATCTCCAGCTCATCGGTTCTCTCTATCAAACGTGTCCGAAAGAAACAGTTCTCGGTTCTGTACTGGTGATCAGAGAACTGCTGTAGCAGTATACATGTGCTGACCTGAGAACTGCTGAAACCTGAATATAGCCTATAGTCGACAAAACACCAAGCATTTTAGTCATATTACAAAATAATTTATTGAGGCCAAACATAAAATAACATTATAAACTGTCACTTCACCATGTGACAGCAGCAAGCAGGCTCCTGATTGGTTAACGCGGCGCGAATTGATGCCGAAGTTCAGATTTTTCAACTCGGGCGGCAGACGAGAAATCGTGTCAAACGCGTGAATGCACAAAAAGCACTACATAAAATGAGCGTCTACCGCGCTCTACGCCTCATTCGCGCCGCAAGATTTTTTTACGCACGTAACGCGTCTTTGCATTGGCTTAACATTGAAATCACTCGTGCCTGACGCGCTATTCGTGTCCGGTGTGAACGCACCATTAGACTCCGCCAGTCGGAGATCACAAAAATTAACATTAAAGAGGTGTGTGAACTTGCAAGTACGATGTCAGGCACTGTAATTTGCTCTGGTCCCCTTCCTGTTCGCAGGAGTGATGAGATAGTTAGTAGATTGTATTCACTTAATGGCTGGCTGGCTGATTGGTGTCCGCGTAATAACATAGAATTCATAGACAATTGGAAAACTTTTTGGGGGAGACCTGACCTGTTGAAAAGAGATGGTATTCATCCCTCCTGGGATGGTGCTGCTCTTCTCTCTAGTAATATGGCACATAGTCTTAGAGATCAAACATGACAATCTGGGGCTCAGGTCAGGAAGCAGACAGACTGGCTTAACCGACCGTCTGCTAGCTGTCTCACGTCACCTAGGTCAGATACATCCCATCACATAGAGCCTCTTTCACCTAGATATCATCATATAGAGACTGTGTCTGTTCTCCGAATTAGGACATACAAAAAACTCCTAAACCCATTCAAGGGTAAAAATTTAATTGATGTTCAACAAATAAAAAACAGATATAATACAGATGAACAAATGAAAAAGCTGAATATTCGATCCCTTACTTCAAAAGCACTCATTGTTAATGATATGATTACAGACTATAACCTAGATGTGCTGTGTTTGACATAAACCTGGCTAAAACCAGACAATTATATTACTTTAAATGAGTCCACCCTGCAAGATTACTGTTATAAACATGAACCTCGTCTGAAAGGCAAAGGGGGTGGTGTTGCTGTAATTTATAGTAATATCTTCAGAATTACTGAGAAGTCTTGTTTTAAATATAATTCTTTTGAAATGTTGTTGCTAAATGTAACACTATCTAGTGTAAATGATAAATCACATTTAACATTTGTGCTGGCTACTGTATACAGGCCACCAGGGCACCATACAGACTTTATCAAAGAATTTGCTGATTTTCAATCAGAGTTAGTATTGGCTGCAGATAAAGTACTAATTGTTGGTGATTTTAATATGCATGCAAATAACGAAAAATATGCATTGGGATTGGCATTTAAAGAAATTCTGAATGCTATTGGAGTTAGACAACACGTGTCAGGACCTACTCATTGTCGTAATCATACTCTAGATCTAATATTATCACATGGAATAAATATTGATGCCATTGAAATTTTGCAGCAGAGCGATGACATCTCAGATCATTATCTAGTCTCGTGTAAACTTCATTTAGCCAAGGCTGCAAAATCGACTCTGTGTTACAAATATGTTAGACCTATCACTTCCACCATTAAAGATTGCTTTATTAATGATCTTCCTAATCAGTTTCATCATCTCAGCATCCCAGATAACTTTGAAGAATAGATATTGCGACAGAAACTTTTAACTCTCTCTTTTCCAGTGAGCACACTCGGGCCCTTAAGAGAGCAGCCAGAAAAATGGAGCGCAACTGGAAGAAAACAAAACTAGAGGTATTTCGCATTTCATGGAAAGAGAGTTCGATTGCATACAGAGAGGCCTTAAAAGCTGCTAGATCTGCTTATTTTTCAACCCTATTAGAAGAAAATAAACAAAACCCTAAGTATTTATTTGAAATAGTGGCTAAACTAACGAAAAATAAATCTTCAATCCCAGACGTTTCCAAGCAACACAGCAGTAATGATTTTATGAACTTCTTTACTAACAAGATTGATAATATCAGGGACAAAATTATAACTGCAACCGTCTACTACAGTATCGCATCAGGCAGTGGATTGTAGTCTCCTTGAAGAAAAATTTGATTCATTCGTTGCTATAGGAGAGGAAGAATTTACTAAACTCATTAATTCATCTAAATCGACAACATGTATGTTAGACCCTATACCGACTAAGCTACTGAAAGAGATGCTTCCAGAGGTCATAGATCCTCTTCTTAATATCATTATTTCGTCTTTGTCTCTAAGATACGTACCAAAAACCTTTAAGCTGGCTATGATTAAACCGCTTGTTAAAAAAACGCAACTTGATCCTACAGAATTAGTCAATTACAGGCCGATCTCGAATCTACCTTTTCTGTCAAAGATACTAGAAAAGGCAGTATCCTCACAAATATGTTACTTTTTAGAAAGAAATGATATCTGTGAGGATTTCCAGTCAGGATTTAGACCATACCTTAGTACTGAGACTGCTCTCATTAGAGTCACAAATAATTTGCTCTTATCATCTGATCGTGGTTGTATCTCGCTGTTAGTGTTACTCGATCTTAGTGCTGCATTTGATACTATCGACCACAACATTCTTTTAAATAGACTCGAAAATTATGTTGGCATTAGTGGAATTGCATTAGCATGGTTTATATCATACTTATCTGACCGTTATCAGTTTGTAGCAGTAAATGAAGAGATGTCTTATAGATCACAAGTTCAGTATGGCGTACCACAAGGCTCAGTACTAGGACCGTTGCTGTTCACTCTGTACAAGCTACACTTAGGAGATATCATTAGGAAGCATGGCATTAGTTTTCACTGTTATGCTGATGATACTCAGCTCTATATTTCTTCACGCCCAGATGAAACTTACCAATTCACAAAATTAACGGAATGCATAGCTGATATAAAAAATTGGATGACTAGTAATTTCCTACTTCTAAATTCTGAAAAAGCAGAGATTTTAATTATTGGACAAAAAACTTCCTCACGTAATAACCTAGAATACTGTCTAACACTTGATGGCTGCTCTTGTTAAGTCTTCATCGTCGGTTAGGAACCTGGGTGTGCTCTTTGATACCAATCTTTCATTTGAAAGTCTAGTATCTGTAAAACCGCATTTTTCCATCTTAAAAATATATCTAAATTACGCCATATGCTCTCATTGACAAATGCGGAACAATTAGTTCATGCGTTCATGACCTCAAGGCTAGATTATTGTAATGATATTATGGGTGGTTGCCCTGCACGCTTAATAAACAAACTACAGCTGCTAGAATGCAGCAGCTCGAGTTCTTATCAGAACCAGGAAGTATGACCATATTAGCCCGGTTCTGTCAACACTGCATTGACTGCCTATTAAACATCGCATACATTTTAAAATATTGCTGATTACTTACAAAGCACTAAATGGTTTAGCTCCGCAGTACTTGAGCGAGCTCCTAACGCATTATAGTCCTTCACATCTATTGCGACATGTCGAAGCAGACACACTCTGTCAGTTCAAAGCTAAAGACACATCTTTTTGACCTAGCATTCACATAACACATTATAGACTTCTATAATTCAATGTTAGGCTGCATAGATTAGGTCATCTAGAACCGGGAACACTTCCCATAAATCCTGATGTACTCGTTACATCATAAGAAGAATGGCATCTACACTAATTTTAGTGTCTTTGTTTATCCCAAGGTTTTCCCGCAGCCTGCCGGATCCAGGCAGTATCAAGATCTGACGAAGGACCTTCGCCTGGACCCGATGACAACACAGTGCTGAACTAGTCTCTCCCTATGGAGGATCCCTTTACCACTCTACTGATAAAGCGTTGTCGGAAAAATTTGTTTTGCGTATCTACCCCGAATTGACAAAATAAAATAAAATTCTGTATCAAAATTTATAATGAAAGACCAGTTTCAATTTATAATGAAAGACCAGCAAAGCTTAATGCTAAATCCTGAAGTATCCCTTTAATGCGCATGTGAATGCCATCAGCGTTTCTCACAGGTTCACGTTTAAAGTCTGTGTTTAAAGAAAATAACTTTATTAAAGAACCGCTATAAAGCCAAAACAATATATGTTACCTTAAATTATATGTTTATCTCGGTAAAGCTGCTTTGAAACATTGATAAAAGCGCTAAATAAATGAGGATGACCTGACTTGACTTGACATGAATCAATGCCTTCTGAAGTCTAGATAAGGCTAGATAAGAAAAATACTCATAATGTAAACTGTTTTAACTATTAAAAATCACTTCCGACCAACTGTCTTACGTCAGAGATGGGGACTCGAGTTTGAGACTCGGTCTCGAGTGCGACTTAAGTCGCACACACAGTGACTTCAGACTCGACTTGTGACTCGTCCTCGAAACACTTTAGACTCGACTCGGGACTCGAGCTGTGGGACTCGTGAACAATGTTTATTTTTAGGAAACAACTAATGAACAACTTATTCCCCTCCCTCCGTTACCTATAACCTGCCCACGTAACACGTGACGTAGGCTACTACGTATCTGCTGCGCGCGGGCGCGGCCACACTTTTTTCTTTTTTTTTTTTAGGCGCGGCCGCCACACATGAGAGGACAACGAACAAACATGTCGACTGCTGTGCCATTCATTGTTAGCTTTGGATTTAAAAACTTCAAACGGGGGGCGCTAGAGAGCAGCACATGGAGTAGGACGCGTTTTCACTTAAATCCGTCACACTTGACGAAATAAATAATCTAAAACTTCGTTATTCCTGCTAAATTTGATAGTTGTGCATAATTAACACGCCAATGATGAATAAATCTAAAAAGGCTATCAAAAAGGCTCCGTCCCCGGCTGCCGATACCGTGGAAGGCAATCCAGCAAGTCCGAAGTTGGCCGTTACAAACACGTGCGGTCAAGGTAACGTTAACTCCGTTAGTATGGCCACAGACATCGAGGTTTCTCAAACTCTGGAGGGTGAAGACGAGCCTTCACCTAGGGCTATTCTTTCGGCCATTAGAAAGATGGACAGTTCCATGACTACCCGATTTAATGACTTGGAGGCTTCCCTGTCAGGAGTGAAGTCAACACTAGCGGCCAACTCATCCCGTATCGTTGACCTGGAAGAGGCTAGCACTGACTATGATCGCCGCATTTCTCAGCTGGAGCAGCTTTGCTCCAATTTATCACAGGAGAATACGTCTCTGAAGTCTAAGGTAACGGACTTAGAGGCCAGATCCCGCAGGCAAAATATCAAGATCGCTGGTCTTCCTGAGAACGTCGAGAAGGGCAACCCCACACAGTTTGTATCTGGCCTGTTACCTTCGCTGTTGGGCGAAGCTAACTTTCCGCGTGGCGTAAAGGTTGACCGAGCTCACCGCATTGGCCCCGTCGTGAACAACAGGCCGCGAGTTATGATTGCCAGGATTCATCATGATAGTGTTAAGACTGAAATACTGCGGCTTGCCCGTGACCAAAGTCCGCACTCTTTCGAAGGGGGTTGAATCAGTATCTTCCCGGATTTTCCAGCAGAGGTGTCCTCCCAACGGAAGCAGTTTGATGGTGCACGGGAGAAACTAAGAGCTAAAGGAATAAAATATGGTCTGTTGTATCCTGCCCGTCTCATCTTCACTCATGAGAAGACGAAGAAAATATTCTCGTCCTCGCAGGAGGCCGAATCATACATTGACAATCTCTCACGGTGATGGATCGCGAAGCAGATTAACGTTATGGTGGTACATCATGGTAAGACACTGTTCCTAGCTACGTTACCGATGGCCTGCGCAATCCATGGACTTGTTAATTTTGTCATTAAGGACTAAAAATGACCAGGACAGTAATGTCTTAAGATTGTTCATGTGTTTATGCTTTTGTGTTTGTTTATAGGTAACGTTAGACAGAATGTGCATTCGTTTATTTATACGCGAAGTTTTTTTCCTTACTATTACGAGTGGAGACGGAGCTGTGTGTTGTTGTAAGGTTAGGTTAAAAGCAGTTAAGTCGTCGATCGATTTTTGTTTTCTTTTTCGCTTTATCTTTTTTCCCCTCCTCTTTGTGTCCCGTTCGGCTGTCCCACGTTTAAATGGGGTATTTTGATTTTCGCGGGGGTTCGAGATGCGAGTTTATTGGGTTAAACTTATGCCAGCTTATTTTTGTGTTTATTCGTTTTTTTGTTTGTTTTGCACATCTAACAATGCCTATGCCTGTACTTAACTGTCACTTATTTTACCCTGTGCTTTACCTCAAGCTACACTTAAATGAGCTCCCTTAAGAAGCATTTGAATATTCTGAGCTAGAATGTGCGTGGTTTAAATGATATTGTTAAAAGATCTAAAGTCTTCACGCATTTAAATTCTTTGCATGCAGACATATTGTTCCTACAAGAGACTCATATTAAGCATTCCTGTGCTCACAGACTTAGATGTAGGTGGATAGGCCAAGTGTACCACTCTACTTTCTCTTCGAAGGCCCGTGGTGTGTCTATATTAATACGCAAGAATATTCCCTTTCATCATTTGTCCACTAAACAGGATATCAATGGACGTTATCTTATTGTGACTGGCACAATTTTAGAGAAACATGTTACATTTGTGAACTTATACGCTCCTAATTTCGATGACCCACATTTTTTCCGATCTGTTTTTAATATCATTCCTGATGTCAACTCCACTCATCTTATTATTGGAGGGGACTTCAATTGCATCTTGGATCCTTTTATGGATAGGCACTCCCCCAGCCCTCTCAAACCTTCTAATTCAGCTACTGTTCTTAATAATCTCATTCATTCACTTAATATACTTGATATTTGGAGGCTTCAGCACCCTGCTGACAAAGACTATTCTTTTTTTTCTAATGTTCATAATTCATACACAAGGATTGACTATTTTTTAACAGATTTCAAGTTAACCTCCAAGATCTTATCCTCTTAATATCATAATATTCTAATATCTGATCACTCCCCGGTTTCTATTGCAGTAGACTTTGGGATTGAAAACTCTCTCTACTCTTGCCGTTTTAATCCCACTTTGTTAAATGAGGACTGTTTTAAGGAAACTTTTGCCACCCATATTGCTGAATTTCTTACTTTGAATGATAAGGGGGATGTGTCTGATTCAACATTATGGGAAGCTCTTAAAGCTGTCATTAGAGGCCAAATTATAGCTTTTCAAGCAGAATTGAAAAAGCAGAGGGGCAAAAGACTTTCAGAAATTGAGACAGAGCTGCCAGTGCTAGAGCATCAGTTCAAACTCACATCGTCCCATTTAACTTTGGCGAGTATTATGAAGCTAAAATATGAATATAATACACTCTTATCTGCCCAAATTAGTACCCTTTTATCAAAGATAAAGCAGACAATTTGAACTAGGTGACAAACCCAACCGCTTGTTAGCTCGTCAACTTAGGGGCATACAAGCTAGTAGAGCCATAAAAACCATCAAGCTTAAATCCGGGGCCTTGACCAACAAACCAACAGAAATAAATAATGTATTCCGGGAATTCTATCAGGAATTATATTCCTCTCAAAGTACTGTAGACTCAGTTGATATTACAAAATTCCTCCGCTCCCTAGGACTTCCTAAAATCAGTGAAGATGCGAGGGAAAACTTAAATTCAGACATCACATTGGAAGAAGTCTTTACAGCCATTAGAAGTTTTCCCAATAGGAAAGCGGCTGGTCCAGATGGTTTCTGCATAGAATTTTATAAAGCTTTTTCTAATCAAATTGGCCCCTTAATGTTAAGGATGTTCAAAAATTCTATTGAAAACAAAAACTTACCAGAAACACTTTATTCGGCCAATATTGCATTGATTTTAAAGAAAGATAAAGATAGTACGGACCCTTCCTCTTATAGACCTATTTCCCTCCTCGGTAATGATCTTAAAATATTTACTAAAATCTTAGCAAATCGGTTAAGTAAATATATCAGTTCAATAATACATGAAGACCAAACAGGCTTTATTCCCGAGAGATTTTCTTTTCATAATGTACGTAGGCTCATGAACATTGTCTATAGGAGTAAAGGAAAACATGATAAAATAGCCATTTTAGCCTTGGATGCTTATAAAGCATTTGACAGTGTGGAATGGTCCTACATAATAAGCACCATTAAAGAATTTGGACTGGGACAAACATTTTCTTCGTGGGTTGAGATGTTGTACCTTTGCCCCTCCGCCTCTGTTCTCACAAACAATAACAGATCAGCCTCTTTCCGCCTTCATCGTGGTACCCGTCAGGGTTGCCCACTGAGCCCTTTACTTTTTGCTATCGCGATGGAACCTTTAGCGATAAGTATAAGAAATCATCCGCATATTTCTCCTGTTATGATGGGGGGTGTAAAACACCAGATCTCATTATATGCGGATGATGTTCTTCTTTTTCTTTCAGATCCAGAGAGATCTCTGCCTTTCTTGTTCGACCTAATCAGGGAGTTTGGTACCCTCTCTGGATACACTGTTAACTGGCAGAAAAGTGAGTTTATGCCATTATATGATACGATGGATCCAGTTTTTGTTAATAACCTCCCCTTTAGAACTGTAAGTGAATTAAAATATCTTGGTATCACTGTTCCTAGACATTTCAAAAGTTTATATGAAACAAATCACAAAGTTATGATAGACAAACTGAAGAGTGATGTAGAGACTTGGCGAGTACTCCCTTTAACAATGATTGGTCGTGTCAACGCAATCAAAATGGTTACCTTACCCAGGTTTCTCTATTTGTTTCAAAATGTCCCAATATTTCTAACCCAATCATTCTTTAAGACAAGATGAAGGCCAGTGGGCCGATACACGTTGGTGTTTTTATCTTCAATGTTTTAGCCCTCTACTAACTAATAAAGGCTTTTTTTACTTTTTTGTAACCTACTGAGTGCCTGGACTTGGATTTTTTCCAATTTTTTTGTACATTCTTTAAGACACTTGACTCGGTGATCATGCCATTTATTTGGGGGTATAAAGCCCATCGTATATCTAAAGCTCATATCTGTAAAACGAGAGATGTAGGAGGCTTAGGCCTTCCCTGTTTTCAACACTACTATTGGGCAGCCAACTTAAGGGCCTTAATGTATTGGCGTAGTGCATATCCCGGGGTATTGACTACTACCGTTCCTGCATGGCTCGTTATTGAGCGGGATATTCAGGACTCCTCCCTCCCTGCTTTACTCTTTGCAGAAAATAAACCTATTAGAAAATTTAAGAACTGTAACCCTATCATTGTAAATTCTTTAAAAGTGTGGCATCAGCTTAGGAAGGTCTTTAAACTCCCTCAAACTTGTTCTCTTACTCCTATAGCCTATAACCATGCATTTCCTCCCTCGCAGACAGATACAACTTTTTTATCATGGAAAGAAAAAGGAATTGTATTGATAGGTGATTTATACATTAACAATGTATTTGCTTCTTTTACTTAGCTCAGACAAAAGTTTGAACTACCCCCCTCTCATTTTTTCAGGTATTTACAAGTACGAAACTATGTTAAAAGTAATATACCTAATTTTGAAACCTATAAACCCCCTGAGCATCTTTATTATTGTATGACCTCTGAACTTGACATGAAGGGTCTGGTTTCTAAATTTGTTGAATGCTTAAATAACTCCAGAGTTCCTCGTACACAATATTTAAAGATATCCTGGGAAAAAGACCTGGGTATAGATATTTCAGAAGATTCCTGGGCCGAGGCCCTCCGAGGTGTTAGATCTTGCTCCATCAGCTCTAATTTTCAACTGATACAATACAAAGTTGTGCATAGACTGCACTACTCTCGTACAAAATTACATTCTATTTATCCCTCTGTCTCACCTTTGTGTATTAAATGCAAGTCTAATGAAGGTACATTGGCTCATTTATTCTGGTTCTGTCCAAAAATATGTAAATTCTGGTCTGAGGTTTTTTGTTTTTACTCAAAGGTACTTAAAACTGATTTTCCTCATGATCCCCTTATTGCGATATTAGGCTGGGCCCCTTCTTTAGAGATCTATAACCTTAATCAAATCCAGTTGATACAATATGGGATGACAATAGCGAAAAAGACAATCTTGTTGACGTGGAACAAAGAGTTTGTACCTAAATTTGAGTTGTGGCTTACAGAGTTTAGCAGTGTACTACATATGGAAAAGATCAGATATGAAATTGCTGGTAAACCAAAGAAATTCTTACAGATTTGGAAGTCCTTTATGGAATTTCTGGAAGGGGATCATGGAAGTGAACATACTGGACATATATTCTAATAGGTGTGGTACTGTAGATTATATAGCATCTTGCAGGGTGCAATAATTTATTTATTTTCATAATTGGGTAAACATTGGTATTGGCATTTTCTTTTAAGTATCTTACTTTTAATGTATGTATATGTAGAGGTTTGCAATGTGTATATGTATGCATGTATGTATGGATATTGTATGTTTCTGTGTGTATATGCACTTTTGACAGGCATTTGTCATTATTGTATTTTTTTGTTTTGTTTGTTGTTGTTTTTTGCTGGCATGGGGTGGTGGGTTGTTCTGTAAAAAATGTGAAAAGCTTTAACCCTCTGGGGACCAAGCTGTTTTTGGGGTCCTTGAGATGTTCTGACATGCCTTGACATTTGTGCTTTTTTCAGTTATTTATAAACATGTTAATGGCAAAGGTGTAAATTCACTCTATATAGCACAAACAGGGCTACCATAATATGCGAGCAACGTGTATGTAGATGTTTGTATTTTTAAGAGAATAATGTTTATGCGTGGTTATTGGAAAAAATTAAAATGAAAGTTGCTGAATTAAGACCACAAAACACATATTAAATATGTGTCCACAAGACTTTTGACTAATGGATGTTGTCCCTTTGAGTTCTACCTTCAAAATGATGTAAAAATAGTCTTGCTTTATCGTTCACAAAAAAAAATACATTGATTTAAATGGTGTAAAACAGGTTTTGCTTGGAAAGCCAATATGCGAGGGGGAGGAGTAGTTTACACCTTAGATTACAATGTCCCACCCACTCTGCATAATGAGCCATTCACTCAGGTGTGAAACGCCTCGGTTACGACTGTAACCTCGGTTCCCTGAAGAGGGAACGAGCGTTGCGTCGAGAATGACGCTATGGGGAACGCTTTGCGTGATGACGTCTTGAAGCACATGTAAAATCAGTCCAATGGTGTGGCGGAACGTCAGAGGCGGGTGACGTCACGTACCAGGAAGCTATAAAAGCCGGCCCGAAACAGAAAACGAAAGCTTCGTAAAAGTCTGAAGTCGAGCTGACAGGCATGAAGGAGATATGGCAAGGCGACGCAACGCTCGTTCCCTCTTCAGGGAACCGAGGTTACAGTCGTAACCGAGGCGTTCCCTTTCAAGGGAACTCCCGTTGCGTCGAGAATGACGCTATGGGGAACGTCTATACCAACGCCTCCATAGCTACGAATGTCTGTCCTGTGTGTAATCTAGAGAGCAGCACTAGGAAGATAAAACATGAGACCCTGGAGCAGAGTCTAGATCCAGAGAGTAAAACCTGACGAAAGTGTGCGGTGAGGACCAGCCTGCCGCATCACAGACGTCCTGTAAAGAAACTCCTGAAATAAGGGCCTTAGAGGCCGCCATACTCCTCGTCGAGTGCGACCGGACAGCCAAAGGAGAAGGCTGCCCAGCCGCCTCATAGGCAAGTGAGATAGCCTCGACCACCCACTTACTCATCCTTTGCTTAGACACCGGGCCTCCTTTGTTAGGGGACCCAAAGCACACAAATAATTGATCACTTTTTCGCCACAGGGCAGCTCTGTGGACATATGCGTCTAACGCCCGCACAGGGCAAAGCAAATTATTAGCCTCCTGGTCCGCATTTTGAAAGGGAGGAGGACAGAAGGCCTGCAGAACAATAGGTCTGGCCACATTAGTGGGGACCTTGGGGATATAGCCCGGTCTCGGATGAAGAAATGCTTTGATCATACCCGGAGCAAACTCCAAGCATGACGGAGCAACCGACAACGCTTGGAGATCCCCTATTCTCTTGAGAGAGGAAATGGCAAGAAGGAAAAGAGCTTTCAGCGTTAAAAACTTCTCAGGAACCTCCTCAATAGGCTCAAAGGGGGCCAGGGACAAGCCTTGTAGCGCAATGGACAAGTCCCAAGGTGGCACCCTAGAGCGAACTGCAGGCCTCAGCCTCCAAGTGCCACGAAGGAAACGAGATACCAAAGGGTCTTTCCCCACAGACATTCCACCCAAAGGAATGTGGTAAGCACCTATGGCCGCCACATAAACCTTTAAAGTGGACGGGGTTAGACCTGCTGTGAACCGGTCCTGCAGGAACTCCAGCACTGTACCAATTGGGCAGTTAACTGGGTCCAACCGACGGTCACTACACCAAGAAGTGAAGACTCTCCACTTCAGGGCATAAAGTTTCCTCGTGGAGGGAGCTCTGGATTGTAGAATGGTCTCAACAACCTCAGTTGAGAGACCTGACTCTATGAGCTGGGCCCCCTCAGAGGCCAAGCCCACAGGTTCCACAGTTCTGGGCGGGGGTGAAATATTGAGCCCCCTGCCTGGGACAGAAGGTCTCTCCTGACGGGTAACTCCAGAGGATGCCCGTCGAGGAGGGAGACCAGATCGGGAAACCATACTCTGCCCGGCCAACGCGGGGCTATAAGAAGCAGGCAAACCCGGTCCCTGCGAACTCTCTCCAGAACTCCCGGGAGCAGAGCAACTGGGGGAAAGGCGTACAGACGTAGCCTCGGCCACGTCTGAACCATAGCATCCAGTCCCAGAGGAGCTGGATGCGTGAGGGAGAACCAAAGTGGACAGTGAGACGTCTCTCGAGACGCAAACAGATCCACTTGTGCTTGGCCGAACTCCCTCCATATCAGCTCCACCACCTCGGGGTGGAGCCTCCATTCCCCGGGCCTCGGCCCCTGCCTCGACAGAGTGTCTGCTCCTATATTCTGGACCCCGGGGATGTAAGCTGCCCTGAGTGACAGTAACTTCCCCTGGGACCACAAGAGGATATGGCGTGCCAAGTTGGATAACGGGCGCGAGCGCAAACCCCCTTGGTGGTTGATATAGGCGACTACCGACGTGTTGTCCGTGTGTACTAACACATGGTGTCCCCTGAGATCTGTGATAAAGCTCCTCAGAGCCCGGAAGACAGCTAACATCTCTAGGCGATTGATATGCCAGGAACGATGATGGTCTTCCCACAGACCTTGAGATGAGCGACCCTCCAGGATCGCTCCCCAACCCGTGAGGGAAGCATCCGTCGTTAGCAGTTTGCGACGACAAGGAGCTCCCAACACTGGGCCCTGGGACAGGAACCAAGGTTTCTTCCACATAACCAGGGCATGTAAGCATCGCCGCGTGACCCTGATTGTGCGAAATGGGTTGCCCCTCGGGGAAAACCCCCTGGTCCTGAGCCACCACTGCAGGGGCCTCATGTGCAGCAGTCCAAAAGGTATCACGTTGGAAGCTGCTGCCATGAGACCCAACAGCCTCTGGAACTGTTTGACAGTGAGTAGCTGGCCTAGCTTTACACTTTTCACAGCTGCAAGGATGGACTCTATACGTGGCGGTGACAGGCGCGCCTGCATCGACACTGAGTCCCAAACCACGCCTAAAAAAGTGGTCCTCTGGAGTGGAGAAAGCACACTCTTCTTGGCGTTCAGCCGTAACCCCAGCTCTTTCATGTGGGCGAGAACAACATCTCGATGTTGAACCGCCAACTGATGCGACTGAGCTAAAATCAACCAATCGTCGATGTAGTTCATGATGCGAATACCCTGGAGGCGCAGCGGCGCCAGAGCTGCATCCATGCATTTGGTGAAAGTGCGGGGTGATAAAGCTAGGCCGAATGGAAGAACACGATATTGGTATGCTTTGCCCCCGAAAGCAAACCTCAGGAACTTCCAATGACACGGACGGATGGAAATATGGAAATATGCGTCCTTGAGATCTATCGTGACAAACCAGTCCTCGGACCTGATCTGTGGCACGATCTGTCTCAATGTTAACATTTTGAACTTGAGCTGCATGACTGAATCGTTCAGAACTCGAAGATCTAAAATGGGACGCAATCCCCCGTCCTTTTTCGGAACAATGAAGTACCGGCTGTAAAACCCGGTTTCCCTGTCGGAGGGAGGTACATATTCTATGGCCCCTTTCTCTAACAGAGTGTTCACTTCCTGTTCCATGACCAGAACCTGCTCGGGGCCCACCACTGTGGGCAGGACCTCCATAAACCGAGGTGGGCGTTTTTTGAATTGTATCTGATACCCTTTTTCCACGGTCTGCAGGACCCAACGAGAAACATTTGACAGTAGCTTCCACGCTGTCAAAGATTCTACTAGAGGTACCAGCCTCTCGAGACTGGTTTCTGGATTTCGTTGTTGTTGAGTAGTCAATTCGTCGCCCTGTAACGGCGCACCGGCAGGGAACGACCGAACAGACTGCTCTAACACCCTCCTCGGAGGGGGCGGGCATCCCGAGGCCACTACGTTTCCGGGTGGTCCTTGAGATATGTGCTCGCCGGAGACCGCTGCGCCCTGTAACACCTGAGGCGGCAGGGTTGGCAGAACGGTCCCCTGAGGGTACCGAAGAGAGACGGGCACCGTGAAAAGAGGTGTTAACCGCTCTGCTTCGGGGGGGACTACCCTCATTTGTCCTGAGCCCTCGGACGTCAGGACTTTTTCCCAGCAGCCTTCTTGGCGGTAATAACGGTCCGCAGATCCGTTCTACCCCTCGAGGGCTGCTGGGTTTGAGAGCGCCCTCCGTGTCCCCGAGATTTTTGTGGGGGAGCACGAGAGGACACACTCTGTTTTTGAGTGGCACGATGGCTAGCGCTCTTTTTAGAGGAGTGAGGCTGCTCCCGCTCAGCAGCCTCATAGAATGAACGGCGGGGGAGAAGTCTTTGGAGTGCAACTGCCTGTTTAGAGGCCTCTTGTGATTTAGCTATCGCACTGTTCACAACATCACCAAATAGACCATCAGTGGAAACCGGAGCATCTAAGAGAACATGTTTTTCTTTTTCTTTTATGTCGCTCAGATTGAGCCACAGATGCCTCTCAGTGGCCACCAGGGCTGCCATAGACCGCCCGATTGATTTAGCGGTCTCCTTGGTGGCCCTGAGAGACAGATCCGTGGCTCTGCGTAGTTCAGCCACTGTGTCTGGACCAATACCCCCGCCCTCCTCTAAATCCCCCAATAATTCAGCCTGATAGGCCTGCATGATAGACATCGTATGCAGACACGCTGCAGCTTGACCAGCGGCTGCATATGATTTATGAACCAGCGATGAAGTAAATTTTACTGGTTTAGAGGGAAGAGAGGGAGCCTTCAAGGAAGATGCCGTCGCTGGAGAGAGATAGCTCGCGAGCGTCTCTTCCACCTTCGGCATCTCCCCATAACCATGCTCTTTATAATTGTGAATGGAAGAGTAGTGAGAGGTTTGTGTTGTGTAAACTCTGTAAGACATAGGTTTCCCC
Organism: Abramis brama; assembly: GCF_963993115.1. Taxonomy (NCBI): domain Eukaryota; kingdom Metazoa; phylum Chordata; class Actinopteri; order Cypriniformes; family Leuciscidae; genus Abramis; species Abramis brama. Next base: position 1,287,665 of record NC_139984.1, on the reverse strand, counting down.
CACGATCTCGACACCTCGGTGTGGAGATTATAGAAAGATTATAGGCCTACATTTTATCATATGTATTCATTAGTTTGAATATAGCCAACATTGGAACATCTAACATCTTAGTCTATGAATTTATTTTTGACAAAAATAGTATTTTTTTGCAGTTTAATACGTTGCTTATACAAATACATTTTATTTCAACATATTCCAGTCGATTTTTACTCATCTCAGTAGGCTATAGCAAAGCAGTTTATTCTTTCACACACAGACGCGCGATTCATATTTAGGCTAAACAGTCTTTACAAATATGTCCCCTTCATTCATCTCACAGAAAGGCGAGTCATATTATAGAAATGCGATTCATCTTTTTGCGGTTTACATAGGCCTACACTAACGTTATTCCATAACGTTATTCCACACGTGAGAAAAGAAAACAGCCTACCTCACTCCTCAGCGGAATCTGCTCCTCATTTCAGGAGATATTGCTCCTCATCAGCACTGTTCTGAGGAATCTTTTCTCCATAAGGTAGGCTATAATGTCTCACTCGCGAGGAGTCGCGACGCGCTTTGTTTACAGCTGATGTGGGCGTTTCACAGCTCTGAAATAGTTCTCAGAATTTGCGTTTGAATAGCACGCGCTCTCCGGGGAGTGGTCACATTACTGTGAATTAGCTCGTAATGAGCTCGACAGGAGTCGCTCTCTTTTTATACAGATTACAGAAGCTGAGAATATTTGTTTTTTATATAAATGACTTCATTTAAAAGATGCGATCTCAAGCTTTATGCCCGTGGGTCTGTTTGCCTGTTTGACTGAATTTTCGCGGAGTTATAGATCATTTTCGAACGCGTTTCAAATGGGAGTTTACTGACAGAGAGAAGGCAGAAATCGCATCATGTTAATTTTTCTTTATTTGTCAAAAAGCAAAACACTTTATTTTTATTGTGAGTATACAGAAAAAAAATAGAAACTGAACAGGATCGATTGATGTATTACACGAAAATGAAAGATCAAAATTAACAGAGCATTTAGTGTTTATTTTCATTGCTAAAAAAAAAAAAACGAGCAAAACGCGCGGGCGCGTTTGTGGTCCCCAGAGGGTTAAATAAAATATAAAAAATATATATATATAAAAAAAAAAAAAACTTCAAACAAGATGGCCCAAACAGAAGAAGTGCTCAATGCAAAATATGTGATATGAGGATAAAAGATTCAGGGTCAACCACATCTAATTTTATCAGGCATCTGAAAACGCATCCTGATAGGTCAGTAACGTTAAACATGTTTAGCTCAGCATTGACCATCTACCGTTAGCTTGCTTCTTGCTTTAGCTATGACCTAACGTTACGGGAGGTTAACTCCGACTGTCTGTCTTCCTTATGAAATATAAATGAGCGTTTGTTTAACACTTGTATGGTGTTCTGTAGGACCCGTTTTCAAAAAGGGAAAAAAAAAAGAGTTTTTAAAAGTTTGGGAATTTTAGGTCCAGTGTACCTTTACTCTGTTCTCCTCCTGTCAGGGCCTACTGTTATTGTGTGTGTGTTCTTGTATATGGTTTATGAGGACACAAATGCCTCATTATTTATGAGGACATCTGTGTCCTCATAAACCAAACGGCTTAAAAAACATACTAAATGATGTTTTGTTTTGTTTTATTCAAAAAAGGCCAAAAGTTTTCTGTGATTGTTAGGTTTAGGGGTAGGGTTAGTGTAGGAGGATAGATTATACAGTTTGTACAATAGTAAAACCATTACGCCTATGGAGAGTCCCGTAAACCACATATCCAAGTGAGTGTGTGTTGTGTGTGTGTGTTGTACACGTGTGTGCGTGCTTGAGTGCGTGCGTGTGAGAGAGTGTGTGACCAGTGTGTGGTCATTGAAAATGTGTTCAGATATATATTCTTCACAGAAAATGAGCCAAGGCCAATGAGTCTGAGTTTGAAAAAAATTATTAATTGTATCATTTTTCTCTTGATAGACCCGAACACCATATAATGGTTAATTGCCAAACTTGTGGTGGTCGATTAACGTAATAATTTACGTGCCGCTGGCTGCCATCACGTTGATCATGTAACATTACAGTTTAATTTAGTTATAACGTTACACTGGTTTGAGAGTCTGGGATGTGTTGACTTACAGTAGTTTATAAGCTATGATTAGTTGCATAGGCAGTGCACATTACATGGATGTGCTCTGTAAGTGAAAAAAAGTTAGTTATTGTTTATAAATTTTGCAATATTTTCTTGATCCCCTGAGTACCATTTTTTCAGTTCAGAACCTTGTGGTTTCAGATGGGCTTTGTTGCACATAAAATGGTTAGCAATAAGATAAGCATCTAACTTGTTGTCTTTTCATATTCATCAATGACATCTGCAGGTTTAATGAGTTCAACAAAGCAAAGAAAGGGGCCAGTGCACAGGGACAGAGCAGCATTGATTCATTCTTAAGCCAGACAAGAGGTGTGCAGCTATACAGCCAGGGGCATCCCAGACAGAAGGCCATTACTGAATCCATAATACAGGACCTCATCATTTCATGCAACCTACCTCTGTCTTTGATTGACAAGCCTAGCTTCAGGAATTTTATGTCAGTGGTAGAGGAGAGATACTGCCCAGTAAGTCGAAACACCGTAACCAGACGTCTGAGTGAGCTAGTAGCAGATAAAGAGTCCAAGATAAAATGTAAACTACAAAAGACTGACAATGTGTCTGTGACAGTGGACATCTGGACTGACAGGAGCATGCGTGGCTTCTTAGGGGTAACAGCCCACTTCATGGAAATGGAGGAGAAAGACTGCCCAAAAAGACTGGAGACAGTTCTCCTAAGTTGTGAACAATTCACTGGGTCACACACTGGGGAGAGAATAAGTGAGAAATTTGAGGAGATATGTGACAACTTTAATATAAAACATAAATTGGATTACATCATCTGCGATAATGCCTCAAATATGAAGAAAGCCTTCACAGTTTGTTTCCCTTCTGCTAAAACTGACAATGAAGATGATGATGAAGATGAGCTGGGAAACAGCTGCATGTGGGAGGAAGTAAGTGAGGAATACCAGAATGATGTGGAATCCATTCAGAGCAGCTGTCGGAAGCAGCGGCTGCAATGCTTTGCACATTCATTGCAGCTTGTTGTAAGAGATGGACTAAAGGAGACACAAACTCTGAACAGTGCAATGTCAAAAGTGACAAAATTTTGCAGTTTACTCCATTCTACTTGTAGACTGAAGGAAGCATTTGAGGCGGAGTATGGAGCAAACCGAAGCATCCCCTCAGCTGTGTCCACACGATGGAACACAACTCTTTGCCTTGTGGAGGCAGTCACTGACCTGGATCCCCAAAGCCTAAACTCTCTCCTGGAAGCCCAAGGACATAAAGGTCTGTGCTTATCAGCCAAAGAATGGAGTCAGCTCAAAGAGCTTGTGGACATTTTAGCCCCATTTCTACAAGCAACAGACCTTACACAAGGAGAGAAGGTGGTGACTGTCAGTGCGGCTCTCCCTTGTGTACTCTCACTCAACAGCCACCTCATCCATATGCTGAATGCATCTCGTCACCTGGATGGCTTAGTGAAAGCACTACAGAAGTCACTCCAACGTCATTTCCAGGGGATGTTTGCAAATGTCAGAATGGATGAAACCGCACAACCCCCCGTAGAGCTTCCATTTGGAGATATGGTCTACATGTTGTCTGCACTACTAGACCCATCATTCTGCCTCTTTTGGCTAGAACAAGATGTCCTCGCACCAGATGAAGTCAAGAGTGAGGTGAAGGAGATGATGATAGGTAGGTGAATACACATGAACAGATTTAAAAGATTACCCTCACATTATGCATCTAACATATTAAAATCTTGTCTTACTTTTTATTGATTCATAACTTAATCATCACCACTGTGCATTTAGTGTATTAACGTCATAATATTGTAACTAAACATAATTTTTGTGGAATATTTTCAGACCTTCTCTTGGTTGAGGTTTAGAAAGTCACCATACCCAAGGGCAGCAGTGGAGAAGATGAGGAGGAGCCACCAGTACCTGCTAAAACTCCACAGCTTTTCTCTGGCTACCGCAAGAAGAGTACCAAGAAAAATGCAGACCATCACACATCCTGCAAAGATGAGGTCATTCGCTACATCCAGGTGTGCTCTGAAGAAGAAGTTGACTGTATGGATTTCTGGCAAAAGCACGTGTAACCGGCAGAGTAGTCGCTTTCTGGTTGAAGTTTGTCCCTCTGCAGCTACGGTAGCCCTCTGACGTCACCCAGCTAGCCGTGAGTGGCTTAACAACTCATTTGCGTCTAGGCCAGTTTCTATAAAACAGTCTGCACTGTTGGGCTTAGAGAGATTCGCTGGTGTCCAGATACATTTTCAGTCTTGTTACTGCTTGGGTATGTGGTTCTCCTGTGCAACGAAGGTATGGTAAATGTTTATATGATGTAGCAAGCTAAGCATTTATATTGTATCTAATACGGGGCTATTGGAAAATAGGTGTTTGACTGATTGCCAGACGCTTCCGGGTAATCGTGCTGTGTATTACTGAAGGTATTATTTGTGCATTTTACTGTTAATCATAATGTGGGTGTCATTGTTGGGACATATGCATTTTAATGAGCACATTTGCGCACAGGTCTTAGGCAAAGCACCCGCCGGGTAGCTGTACCGCAATTAAGCAGCAACGTCAAGAAGGTAAATGTTTATTGTTTATTGTGTTACGAGTAGATCCAGTGTGTTAGGACTAAAAGCTTTGAACACATGTAAAATGAGTCTGATTGTGTTGCCCTGACGTAATGCATGGCTGTGGTTTATTGTCAACTCTTAATATAAATGTATTTAATGAATATGCTGTGTGCAACTGTATCAACTGTTATGTAGGATTGTGAAGACTGGTGCAAAGGGCTGTTTTTCCACTGTGTCAGTTCGTATGTCAACATTGAGGTAAAAGAAAATAATGTTTTCATGAAATGTTTGCGATGCTACGTGACTATCTGTGCATGTGTCACAGGTCGGGGTGGAGCGCCAGCGGGCCGCCCACCCCTCGCTTGCGTACCGCCCCTGAGGAGCCGACCGAGGACACGAAGGAGACAGACACAGCATTAAAAATAAATATGTTCTCTATTAAATAAATAAAAAGCATCTAAAGTCTCTTCAGCATTCTCTTGTTCAGGGAACAGGTTCTTCCATGGACTCAGATAGCGATTTGAGGATACGCATAACTTCAGCATTAGCAGGTTCTTCTCACAGCACTAGCAGGTTCTTCACTGGACTCGGGAGTGGAGGAAACGTATAACTCACAGCATTAGCAGGTTCTACTCACAGCTGTAGCAGGCTCTTCACTGGACTCAGAGAGAGAGAGATATGAGCATAGATGAACGTATCTCAGCACTTTCAGACAGAGAGAGGAATGAACATAATTCACAGCTTCCGCGTTCTCTTCTTCACGTATCTCAACACTTTCAGACAGAGAGAGGAATGAACATAATTCACAGCTTCCGCGTTCTCTTCTTCAGCGTTCTCTTCGCGTATCTCAGCACTTTCAGACAGAGAAGAGGTTAATAGCATTTCACCAGCGCAGCTGTACACTCACAGGGCTCAGGCAGGGAAGAGGTTAATAGTATTTCACCAGCACAGCTGTACACTCTCAGGCAGAGAAGAGGTTAATGGACAGCTGTGACTGCGAGTGAACAGCAGAAACAATTCCCACACTCGCATATCCACCACACACTGTAAGATTTCACTCGTGCTCATTTTCATAATAAAACTGCAATTCAACGGACTCACGGTGCAACCAAGGCTTACACCCGCAATCCAGCCGAAGTCTTCTCTGTCTCTCTCTCGTTCTCTCTCTCCCGCGGCCTCCCTCCGCATCCGCGGCCGCTCACGTGCTGCGTGCCTCACATGTCCCCTCTCCGCGTATCCCCCTTCCTCACCGCCAAAGTGTCCTTTTATGAGCCACCTTCCTCCTACATGTCCCAATCACCATCCTATATCCTCTCCTCTCACACCTGCCGCGAGTTTTCCTCATCAAGCCTCCTTAGCCACCATTACTCACATAGGAAACCGGAACCGTCCTAATGTCACATCGGAAGCGCTCCCCGGGGGAAACATGTTCTCAAAAAAAAAAGGTTCCGCCCAGCCGCTTGTCACCCCGTGACACCCCCATGTGTATATCAAGCACTAATTTTAATGATTTTGTGTCTGCAGGCAGATTGCTCCTGCTGCTTTGCCTTGCCTAAATTAAGTTTTATATATATCTTTTCTTTTCTTTATTGTGGTTATTTTGCTGTAGCCTCCGTCTAATGCTCTGTCTGACTGATGTGGTATTGGCTGTTCTAGTAGTGTATAGTTTTACATCCTCTGTCCACTCTGCTAGTGATAACTTTCTTGTCCTTTTCTTCCTTTTTCCAGAGTACTAGAGTAGCTGCTCACAAGAGAGGTTCCTGGTTCCGTCCTCGCGCACGTACTTCACCACGTATTGTAGTGGTAAATTGCACTTCACAATATTGATTGAATCATCGGCTTGTAGTGGTTGTGCCTGTGTGTGTGTGTGTGTGTTTGTGTGTGTGTGTGAATGCATGTGATCGTGGGCACCAGATTCCAGAGCACGGGCGGTGAACGTCACGCGTATCCCGGACAGGTAACCTGCCTTGACAGTGAATCAGTATTTTCCAGTTAAATTGTTAATTGTATTGTCCCTTGTAACAGCCAATACCAGGTCTGGTCTCTCGCTTTAGTACTGTGCCTCTAGTATGACGGTGTGGCTCTTTTAATTATACCATTGTATAATAAAGTTTTGTAATTGTTTTTCTGCTGAAAGCACGTCTCTGTCTAGTTTATCTTTGGTGTACTTCTACGAACCTGCTTGCCTTAGATTAGGTATTTAGCAGTTAAGGTGCAAAGTATATCCTGGTGTGAGAGGCACCAGGTGGCATAGTCAAGAACCTTTAAACCTAGATCTGGTCAAAGTTCCATAAGGTCACACATGCAAAGATCTCCCCAAGGCTTTATCTTGTGTCTATGAAACTGCTTGCAGTTCCTGCCACAAGTGCACCAGTGGAAAGGGTATTTAGTCATGGAGGACTTATAATGCGCCCTCACCGAGCCAGATTTAGTGCAAAGACACTGTCAAGCTTGATCTTTTTGAAATGCAACCATTCTGTTGCTTAAGACTTTTCTAGTTCTTAGGCCACTGAAGGACACCTAGAAGCCAGAAATGTTTTGTGGCCCATACCTAGTGTGTTAAGAGAAGAGAAGTTTAACCAGTCTGATCTCATCCTTTGTTTTTATTTTATTTTATTATTTCTAAACATTTTGTTCTTAACAAGTTACATGCTATAAGTTGGTTAGTTGCTTCACATTCACTCTAAAAATGTTGAGCGTTTGAATGTTGTGCTATCCAGCCACTAAGTAAATAACAAATAATTGAGGATTCTCTATCATAAGGAAGTGTAGTGTGTTAATTTGTGTGGATAATTCACATCATTTGGTTTGTTGCAATAGTGTTTTGCATTTAGCTACAATGTGATGTTTGACCATATTTGGTCTTTCTTAATTTTTGGTCTGTACTGTACTGTGTGTTCATGCTACAAAATACAGATATTAACTTAAAAGTAAAGCATTCTTGGTGTTTTTGTCATTTTGCAAAAGCCTGTTTACACTGATTATATACCAAAATCAAAGCTGATACTGTATGCTAATAGATAAAGGAGTCATAATAACATATTACATGCTTTGAATTCCTTATATATAGCTATGCAGTGTTGGATGGGTCGCTGTACGTGATGCAACACTTATTATAACCAGAGACTTAATATAATAAAGAGACTTGAGACTTGACTTGGACTCTAGCTCAGAGACTTGAGACTTGACTTGGACTCTAGCGCAGAGACTTGAAACTTGACTTGGACTTAAGCTCAGAGACTTGTGAGCATCTCTGTCTTACGTACATGGGTTACAATCCACTTGTATTATATGGACTCACAGAGATGGATTATTTCCTTAAAAATCTTTGTCTGGTTATGTGAAGAAGAAAGTCATATACATCTGGGATGGCATGAAGGAGAGTAAATGATGAGAGAATCCTCATGTTTTGGGTGGACTATCCTTGTACTGCTTGTATCCAGTCGCTGCTTTGTTATTGTACTGTAACAGGAACTGTTCAAAGGATCATTGCATCATTTAAAATGTATATTAATTTTTAAAATCTATTCTGTATTTGTAATTGTGCATTTTGTATAATAATGTATATCATGATAATACTGTGCATGTTTTGTGGATTAACAGAGAAATTGACATGGTAGTGTAGCATAACAAAAAAATAATAAATACAGGAATGCAGTTCCTAATGTGAATGACACCGTGGGGGAAGAGGACCTCTAGTGGTTACCCAGGAAACACAACCCAGACACTGTGACAGTATCATCTGACCGCAGGCCACGATTGTAATTTTCATATTGTTTAAATTCCTCTTATTTAAGTGATCATTAATTCTGATGGTGTAAATGCATATGCTAACAATGAGTAGTGTGATGGCCATGGTTGCCAACCCTGATTACCTGGTTGAAGTGAAACTTTCTTGACAGCTGAATATATCACACACGTTTGCTAGTATTCTCTTTAAATTGTAACAGCTCAACCTAATCAGAGAATAACATGCAAAATAATAATCAGGAATAAAAAAATATTCTCTAAAAAAAATTGGACACTATACAATATTTTAAGTATTATATACAGTACTTTAATGTACACTTACACCTGAGTAGACTAAATAGATCTCTTGTGCTCCTAAAAGCTTCTGTCGACAAAGTAGTAGCAGCAGGTAAATACAGATAAAATTAAAAAACATAACTTAATATCACTAAAATGAAATAGAAAGCTGCGCTTACAGACGCTCACATCCACACATGTAAACACAACACTGACGTCTTCCCTTCCAGGTCAAGAAGCTGTCAATCAAAAACTCAGTAACCAATGAGAACACACTGCTACTAACCCTGCCACAATGAGAGCAATGTGTCAGAATTGCGAACGAAAACTCAGGGAGCGTAAACGAAAACTTCAAAAGCGTAAATGAAAACTGGAAGCACATTTGTAAGTTCAGATCAGCAATAGAAAGATGAGAAAACAGTTAGCAAAACATGCAGTATATTAAAAACGAAGTCAAAAAATTTGCCTGTGATTTATTCTTTTTCAGTTTCAAAGATATGTTATTCAGTTTCAATTTATATTTTCATGAAAATGTTTCTTGAAATGTTACGTTCATTATTATTGGCCCAAAAGTAATTCCATAGATATTTTAACCCTTTAAGCATGCGCAATGTTTCAGATAGTATGGCAAGTGTAAACACATTAATCGGATATGGGTTACAGTTGAAAGAACATGTAAACGGACGGTCGAAAAAATCGGACAAAGGTAACAAATTGGATTTGGGCTTTTATTAGGCTATGATTTTTACCACTCTCCACACTTCCACTGGTATATTCTCTGGCGCCCCACACTTTGAAAACCCCTGGTCTAGTTCTAAAACTCTGTTACACCATACAGTTTTTTTGCTTATATTTATAAAATAAAATGACAATGCATTTCCATTTTACACTAAGGAATAGATATTATCCAAAAGAATGACTGAATTTACATTTGTATAATAATTCCAATCGCAATTTCAAAAGCAGTTATTTTAAAAAATATATATATATTTTGGGGTTCCCTATACAGAAAGAGTTTTTAAAAACAAGAGTAAGCAAGGTGCGATTTGCGGGGGGGAAGGGGATTTCCTTCTGGTCTAAACACCCCTGCTTTTGCTGAATTATTTTAAATCACCCTGAATTAAAATGTAAAAACAGATCAAATAATTGGGTAACACTTTATAATAATATTCAGTTGTAAGTCATTTATAAGTGGTTAGTTAATGATGAACTAATCATTTACAAAACATTCATAAATAATTAGGAAGTGATATACTGTAATGTTACTGAGGAAGACAAGCGAAGACGAGGATCTAAACGCAGGGTTATTTAATAAAGTAACAAGAAACAGGGAACACAGAACTCAAAGATCAAAGGAACAAAACCAGGGGAATCACAGAAGCAACCATTACACGTATAACAACTGACAAAGTAACAAGTGAAACACAAGGGCTATAAATACACAGGGACAAACAAGCTAAACAAGATAACAAGGGGGTGTGGTTAATTAGAAACACCTGGGAAGACTAATAAACAAGAAAAACTACAAAGGACTAAAAAACATGGCACAGAACAGGAAATAACAAGTCCACACAAGACAAGGGGAACACAAGACAGGAATCATGACAGAGCCCCCCCTTTAAGGAGCAGATTCCAGACGCTCCACAAAAAAAAAAAAAAAAAAGGTCAAGGAGGGAGGTGGAGCAGAGGTGGAACGGGGGAGGGATGGAGGGCCAGGTCCATGGAATGGAAGAGGACCTGGAGACTGCGGCAAGACGGGAGGCCAGGGCGGAGCAGGCAGTGCAGGTGACCAGGGCGGAGCAGGCAGTGCAGGCGGAGACGACCCTTCAGGCGGCCAGTCAGTCAGTCATATTTATTTATTTATAGAGCACATTTAAAAACAAACGGCTGTTGGCCAAAGTGCCGTACAGAGTGTACACAAGTATCCTAATAAGTAAACATAAAACCACAAATAAACAATGCACAAAATAATGCAAAACCACTACGGCCACATATGACCATAAGCAGCAGTAAATAAGTGGGTTTAAGCAAAGATTTAAAATCAATATATGTTGGGGCAGTCTTTATGTAAGATGGCAGATTGTTCCAAAGCTGTGGAGCGGCCACTGAAAGGGCACGGTCTCCTTTTAATTTTAAACGTGTCCTTGGAACAGTCAGCTGTAGACTACTGGTTGACCTAAGATTTCTAAAAACATTATGGTGGGATGAAAGGAGATCAGAGATGTATGGAGGAGCCAGTCCATGTAATCCCTTATAAACAAACAGCAGTGTTTTAACTCAATACGATGTTTAACTGGAAGCCAATGGAGAGAGAACAATACTGGTGAAATATGTTCTCTTTTCCTTGTTCCTGTCAACAATCTAGCAGCAGCATTTTGGACAAGTTGAAGACGTGACAGTAGGGACTGTGAGACACCCAAGTATAGTACATTACAGTAGTCTAATCTTGATGAAATAAAAGCATGTATCACAGACTCCATGTCTCTGGGTGTTAAAAATGCCTTAATTTTCGCAATATTCTTTAACTGATAAAAGCAACTTCTGAACACACCATTGATCTGTTTGTCAAAAGTCAGAGCAGAGTCAAAAGTAACAGGGAGGAGGCCAGGGAGGAGACGAACCTTCAGGCGGCCAGGGCGGAACCGGCAGTTCATATGGAGCTCATAATATGACAAAACGATTTGAATTTGAATTGTGTAAATTTGAATATGACTAAATGATTTGAATTTGAATTTTGTAAATTTGAATATGGCAAAATGATTTGAATTTGAATTTTGTAAATTTGAATATGGCAAAATGATTTGAATTTGAATTGTGTAAATTTGAATATGACTAAATGATTTGAATTTGAATTGTGTAAATTTGAATATGACTAAATGATTTGAATTTGAATTGTGTAAATTTGAATTATTTGCAAGTGTAAAAATAGTTCTGAATTTGAATTTTTTTAAAACAAATATCGAACATTTGAAATTTAACAAATTGAAATGTTTTTATGGCTGAATTTTATAGACATGTATTTTCAAACAGCTAGTTTTTTTGTTCTGAATTCGTATACTGCAAATATTCAGTTTAAAAAAATACAGATTCAAGTTTTCAAGATGAAGAAATTCGGAACTTCAAATTCAGTTTTCTAAAATTCAAGTTCAAAAATTCAAGTTCAAAAATTCAGATCTTACAGAAAGTAGGTCACAGGTCATCCACAGGGAAGAGTAGTGGATCTCAGAAAGGTCGAACAGAGCATTTCGGCCAATTACAGGACTGCAGTAGTTTTCCGGCGCGAACGTGGTGGTTCAAGAGGTTGCCACTCTCTGACTCTGATCATGAATCGCCCGGAGGTAAGTGAATTCTCTTAAACATGAATGATTTTGTGTTTATATGTTAGGTTAGCGTTCTCAGCACGTGAGACATTTGTCTCTGGTGTTTGTTATAAAGTAAGTTATATGTTGTGTAAAATTGTTTAGCATGCCACTGTGTCTGTCTACACAGACAGGACGCGAGCGGCGCGACGCAACACAGTGCTTGAAGCGACTGTTGCAAAGAGCTGGGACTAATAAGAAATAGAATGGGGAATCCGTGTGCTGTTGGGGATTTCACGGGTCGCGTCGCACCGCTCACGTCCGGTCTAGACTGCGTCGTACATGTAAGCACAAGGTACGAGAGGGTGTGCTGTGGCCCTGGCCATGAGCAGCAGCAGAAGTTAAAATATTTTGCCTGTAATGTTAGATGGCGACAAAGACAAGTCTATTACTGAGTCAGTCATCAGTCAGTAGAGAAGACTTTAATATTGAAAGGACAATTGCATTATGTAGGCTTATTGTAAGACATTTAATGGCTAATTCACACGCCAAACTGCAACAAATAGTTGTCACAGACCGTCGTGTTCAAAGACTACCATTATTACCCTGCGCCCTGAACTGATATCTAGCTAAAAGCAGTGGACCGTTAAACCAATAATGAACGAGATAAAAATTATTCTGCTTAAACTGTGTTTACAGGACAGTGAAGTTGTAAGATCAGCCAGGCACTTGTTGTCACTGCTGACGTCTGGCAGTACAGCTGGTCCCAGTCAGGAAAATGGCAGGTTTTTTGTGTATTTTTTTTTTTATTGTGTTAAGGATAGTTTGTGAGAAAGTAAAACCCTGTTATATAAATGAATTTGTGCATGTATGGTTATGTTGAAATTACTTAAAGTTGTATATGCATTCATTTCATGATTCCGCCTCCATAGGCAGCACCTTGTTCAGCAGCACCCTGTTCAGCAGCACCCTGTTCAGCAGCACCCTGTTCAGCAGCACCTTGTTCAGCAGCACCCTGTTCAGCAGCACCCTGTTCAGCAGCACCTTGTTCAGCAGCACCCTGTTCAGCAGCACCCTGTTCAGCAGCACCTTGTTCAGCAGCACCCTGTTCAGCAGCACCCTGTTCGGCAGCACCCTGTTCAGCAGCACCTTGTTCGGCAGCACCCTGTTCAGCAGCACCTTGTTCAGCAGCACCCTGTTCGGCAGCACCTTGTTCAGCAGCACCCTGTTCAGCAGCACCTTGTTCGGCAGCACCCTGTTCAGCAGCACCCTGTTCAGCAGCACCTTGTTCAGCAGCACCCTGTTCGGCAGCACCCTGTTCGGCAGCACCCTGTTCGGCAGCACCTTGTTCGGCAGCACCCTGTTCAGCAGCACCCTGTTCAGCAGCACCCTGTTCAGCAGCACCTTGTTCAGCAGCACCCTGTTCAGCAGCACCTTGTTCAGCAGCACCCTGTTCGGCAGCACCTTGTTCGGCAGCACCCTGTTCAGCAGCACCCTGTTCAGCAGCACCTTGTTCAGCAGCACCTTGTTCAGCAGCACCCTGTTCGGCAGCACCCTGTTCGGCAGCACCCTGTTCGGCAGCACCTTGTTTGGCAGCACCCTGTTCAGCAGCACCTTGTTCAGCAGCACCTTGTTCGGCAGCACCCTGTTCGGCAGCACCTTGTTCGGCAGCACCCTGTTCGGCAGCACCTTGTTCGGCAGCACCCTGTTCAGCAGCACCCTGTTCAGCAGCACCTTGTTCAGCAGCACCCTGTTCAGCAGCACCCTGTTCGGCAGCACCCTGTTCGGCAGCACCTTGTTCGGCAGCACCCTGTTCGGCAGCACCCTGTTCAGCAGCACCCTGTTCAGCAGCACCTTGTTCAGCAGCACCCTGTTCAGCAGCACCTTGTTCAGCAGCACCCTGTTCAGCAGCACCCTGTTCAGCAGCACCTTGTTCGGCAGCACCCTGTTCAGCAGCACCCTGTTCAGCAAAGGGCCACCATCCAAACTGAGATGACCCGGTTTTGCAATTACTTTATTTTTTTATTTAATACTGACATTTATGAAACATGCCATTATTTGATGGTAGTTTTTTTTTTTTTTTTTAATTGTACTTTTTTGCCAACAGATCATTTCCTGGTTTTTTTAATAAAGGACGGGGTAAAAGACGGATTACTTCAACAACCACTAGCAAACCCGCTAAAATATTACCAGTCAACATTTATTTGCTGCCTCACCTCTTTGACCGAACACCTAAAGAGAGTGATCAACTAATACATATGCAAGCTGGGTTGGGCCGAAAAACGTTGCATTTAGAGAAAAATGACACCTATGAAGAAGTAAGTATAAAGGATGTCTCTCTTGCATCTTTTAAAATTGTATTTTGCTAAGTGCAACAGAGATTAAGATTAATTCATTAGTACATCTGTAATCCGTATACCTTCGGATAATTTGTTTTCTCGCTTTTGTCTTCTAAACGGAAAAACAAAGAAACCGTTCATTTATCACACATTCAACCCTTCTCATGAACATAAACAAATCTTGTGTCTTTTTAAAAATATTTTTATTTTCATTACACTTTTTTCTAATCCGCCAAATGGAAAAACAATAAATCCAAAATGGATAAACAGCTTGAATATTAGATCTCTACATGGTTGGGAATAAAACGCTCCTTTTTGATGATTGGTCCACCAAAATCAAGCCGTGTTGTCATCAGTTCTTACTCAGCTCCGGCCAACAGAAAGAATAATAGTCATTTGATACAGTTGTACGGATTATTGCAAGTTGCAACTACATTTAATCTCTTTCTCATCAAACAGCAAGACTAATAAATGTCTTGACAAACCATACCTGAACAGAGCTTACTTCTGTGTATAGATACATTTGCGTGCTGTGAAATACTAATTTATTCTTATTGAATATTCATTTATGTGGCATTTGCTCTCACAGCTACCCCTAGCCTACATATTTTGCACACCGCTGTTTTATTTAGCTGACCAACTCTTGAAATCTGTGTGCTAAAGCTATATGCGATGCACTGGACAGCGCGGAGAGAATTGCATAAGCTACATTGTAGTGAAGCACAAAGCAGAATCGATTCAAGGGTAGACACTTTGAACAATAAAGCCAGAGATGAAGAGTATTTTTATATTTATTGCCATCTAAAAGATTTTAAAACGATTTTATAAGAATTAAATTAGTCAATAAAATTAGTTTGACACTAAAGTCAGTTTTAACCAAAGGCATCTTGCACTGCATCGGTGGCATAGAAGCAGCATCATTCTGAAGTTGCTTTTAGATGTATTTACACAATTTAATGCTGCTGTGTACTGCCATGCTTTTCTCCCCTTGGTTGGTAAGAACAAAAGTGGATGTTCAGATGACATTTTGAACAGGTGAACAGTTGCAGTTTTGGCTCCTCCGTCTCAACATTCTGTACAACGAGATGTACATTCATATCACACGTTAACGCAGCGGTAGAGTTACGCTCACGTGACACTGCAGTTTTTCACAGTCATGAACGTTTATAATTTGCGTGTGTAAGTAAATGCATAACATTGCTTTAACATTTCATTTGTTTGGTGTTCTGAGCGCGTACACACGAAGCGCGTGCAATCTACAGAAGCTTGCAGCGTGTGAGTACTGTTATCTTATTGGGCTTAAACTGTCAAATACACAAATTACATAAATACAGTTGGTTCTGTCTAAAAAAATAGGCTAGGGGTAGTTGTGACAGCAGATGCAACGTAAATGAATATTAAATACGATAAACTAATTTCAATCAGGGCACACAAATGTGTGTGTGTATGCAGAAAAAAGCTCTGTCTATGCTATATCCCCCGGTACGGTTTGTGTCGAGCCATTCATTAGTCTGGTTGTTTGATGAGAAAGAGATTAAATATAGTTGTAATAATCCGTACAACTGTAGCAGATGACTACTACTTTTCTGTTGCGTGGAACTGAGAAAGAACTGATGACGGTACGGCTTGATCTACACTGTACACAAAACCTGCAAAAACAAATAAATAAATGGATAAATGTATAATACATAAATCCACATATTCCTGCAAAAATAAAAGTATAAAGCCACCTGCTAGGCAGGGCTAAGAGCATTGTCAAGGTCAGACTCAAAAGCAGCCCTGACGAAGCCATCTCCCCTGTAACCATCTATGATGTGTTAAGGCGTTACTTCAGTGAAAGTCCTGGATCATGTCAACCGCTGGCTGACTTTTACGCGACTCGACCCAAAGTAAATGAGTGCCCTGTTGATTACTGGGTAAGATTGAACGCAGCTGCCGAGTTAGCAGACAGTCATTTGCAGAAACAAGGCGAAAAGATGAAAAACATGAGTTCTGAAATTGCGATGATGTTCATCAGAAACCATCGGAGCCAAACCTCTCTAGTATGTTTCGGTGTAAACCTATCAGTAAATGGTCAGTCACTGAAATCCAAGAGGCCATTGACGAGCACCAGAGGGAAGTCCAGTCTAAAAAACTGTCTGCTGTCGCACATAATGTTAGCGCGGTCCAAGTCGCTGCAGCTGAATTATCTACCTACCCTCATGCTGTCACCAAGGGAGAGAGTTTGAAATCAGATGCACCCATTAATGTCCCTGTAAATTCTTTGAAGGCTGCTGATCCTGCAACTTCGGAAGCAGGCACTTTGGAGCGTGTCTTGAGTATGCTGGAAAGGGTATTGGAGCGTACTAGTCAGAGTGCTCCTGCCTCACAGCAGAGAACTACTCAGTGGCGCAACTTTTCCCCATGCAGAGTCTGCGGTGATAGGAATCATTCCACCCGTTCACATTGTATGAGAGAAAGGAGATGTTTGTCATGCATGGAGATTGGGCATCAGCAGAAGCAATGCCACAAAGTCGTCAGCTCTGCTAGTCCATCTGCTTCTGACCCGCACGTTCAGGGAAACTGATTCACTCACGTATGGGAGGGGATTATGTGAGTGCAAAGTGTCAGACCCGCAATGTGGATGATGATTTATTTGTTTATGATGAATGTTGCAAGTCTGTCTCCAGTGACAGTATCGTCTTGTTCCAGAATGTCACAAAGTTGGGAAAGGCAGACAGTCTGTTCTATACTTCAGTACTATTGAACGACAAAGTCACAGTCCAAGCGCTACTAGATAGTGGATCTATGGCGTGTACAATCAATGAGGAAACAGAGCATGAACTGTTGGGTATGGGGATGTCTGCACAGGTTGACCAGTTGCACATGGACGTTCTTCTTGTTGGCTGTGGAGGTGTTAGAGTCAGACCGAAGGGAGTTTATCAGCTGAAGATGGACGTGTGTGGCGCATCAGTGAGTGTGCCTACGTTTGTTGTCCCGGGACAGAGGGATCAGTTAATTCTGGGAACTAATGTTATTAAATTCATCCTCACCCAACTCAAGCAAACCTCTAGCTATTGGAACGTCATGAATCGTCCTGAGTCATCTGGAGAACCTGAAGTAGAGCAGTTTCTAAACATGTTGTCAGGCATTAACAGGTGGAAGGGTAGTGTAATCCCTGATATTGTGGGCACTGCAAAATTGGCCCAGGCTGTCACTTTGTTGCCCCGGCAAGAACACCTCGTGTGGGGTAAACTTCCGTCAAGCACACCTATTTCCATGGGAAGTACTATTGTGATTGAGCCACCCAAAGCGCAGACCCACAAGAAAGGCATCATGGTGGGAAGAGTCATAGCCTCTATGTCTGGTGATGGGTGGGTCCCAGTCAGGATCATGAATCCCTTTGAGAAGGCTATTACACTGAGAAGAAACTCAAAAATAGCTGATGTCTATCCTGTTGTGGCTGTTGAGGACCTCAGTGTGCATCCTGATCGCAACAGTACAAATATGGTGAGTGTGCAGAGCCAGGACATCAGAGACATTGATGAGGGAGGTTGCCCTGACTTCGGGCTAAGTGAAAGCCTGCAGAAACTGGGCCTTGGTGATTTAGATATTGAGTCATGTGAAGTATCCCACTATTGGAAGAAGCAACTGGTACAGCTCATTAGGAGGCATGAGGACGTATTTTCCAAGCACAAACTGGATTGCGGAAAGGCCAATGAGTTTGTCCACCATATTCGTTTATCAGACGATCGTCCCTTCAGACTTCCATACCGCCGTGTTCCACCTGCACAGTACCAGAAGCTGAGGAGTGTTCTCTCTGACATGGAGGAACAGGAAATCATACGCAAGTCCAATAGTGAGTGGGCCTCTCCACTTGTGTTGGTATGGAAGAAGAATGGAGACCTTAGAGTGTGTGTGGACTACCGCTGGCTGAACGCTCGGACTGTTAAGGACGCCCACCCCTTGCCTCATCAGGCAGACTGTTTAGCAGCTTTGGGAGGGAATGTCTTCTTTAGTGCAATGGACTTAACCTCTGGTTTTTATAACATCATAATGTCTGAAGAGGACAAAAAGTTCACTGCCTTCACGACTCCTATGGGTCTGTATGAATTCAACCGTCTGCCGCAAGGGCTCTGTAACAGTCCAGCCAGCTTTATGCGACTAATGACCAACATCTTCGGGGATCAGAATTTCCTCACGTTGTTATGCTATCTCGATGATCTTCTTGTGTATGCTCCAATTGAAGAAGCAGCAATTGAGCGGCTTGAGCTGGTGTTTACTAGGCTGAGAGCACACGGACTGAAGTTAGCCCCAAAGAAGTGTCATTTTCTGAGGAGAAGTGTGAAATTTCTGGGGCATGTCATTGACGAAACTGGAGTGGCAACAGATCCAGATAAAGTTAGTGCCATTTCTGCCATATCTGAATCTGATCTGATGATGCCAGATGGAGTAACACCTTCGCAGAAAAAGATAAGGTCATTTTTGGGAATGGTGTTATACTATCAAAACTTCATCCAAAACTGCTCCAGTATAGCGAAGCCTTTGTTCACCTTGACCGCTGCACCCAGAGGAAAGAAGACCACTGTGAGAGGTGCTGCGTCATTTAGGAGACTGAATCCCAGTGATTGGAAACATGAGCACAGTGTCACGTTCCAAAAGCTAAAGACGGCTCTGTTAGAATCTGTTGTGCTAGCTCACCCTGATTTCAGCCAACCATTCATTCTATGTACTGATGCGTCTATGGATGGATTAGGAGCTGTACTATCACAAGTCTCAGAAGGAGAAATTAAGGCACGTCCTATTGCCTTTGCCAGTAAAGCTCTCACTCGTGCACAAGCTAAGTACCCTGCTCATCGCCTAGAGTTTTTGGCTCTGAAGTGGTCCGTCTGCGATAAGTTCAGTCACTGGCTGAAGGGACATGACTTCACTGTCTGGACGGACAACAATCCCTTGACATACATCATGACAAAGCCAAAGCTTGATGCATGTGAGCAGAGGTGGGTGTCTAAGCTGGCCCCCTATAGTTTTAGCATTCAATACATACCCGGCAGTAGAAATGTGGTCGCAGATGCTTTGAGTAGGCAACCTTTCATCCGTGGCTGTGTCAGTCATAGGCTAATGTCAGAGCCGTATGGTGCGCTGCTTGAAGAGGCGGAGCAAGTCCGTGAAAATACCATACAAAAAGTTTTCAGGTTGAGTGCAAACACCTGTAATGTTGAACATTATCCCTCTGCAGTCTCGGAATCATGTTCACTTACCAGTGTTGAGGTGTCGGCAATCCTTGATGTTCACACAGAGTGGGAAGTAGGCACAAGAGATCGGGCGGCCCGGTGGCTCACTCAGGATACCCACCAGTTGTCGTCTCCAGGTCTTAGTCCTCTGCCTGTTTTCTCATTGAGGGAGTTACAGGAGAAGCAGCAGGATGACTCAACGCTGTCAAGGGTCTTGTTCTATGTGAGCAGAGGTTGGAAACCATCTAGACGTGAGAGAACTGGAGAAACTCACAAGGTAATCAAAACACTTAAACAGTGGGAGAAGTTCAAAATGCTTGATGGAATACTTTACAGAGTGTCCAAAGATGTCCTGACGCGAAAAAGGAGACTGCAGTTTGTTGTTCCGAGTTCGCTGGTGAAGCAGGTTCTTGAGGGCATTCATGATGAAGCTGGGCATCAAGGTCAGGGTAGGACTTTATCCCTTGCGAGACAGAGGTTCTTTTGGGTCAGTTTGGAACGGGATGTGCGTGAACATGTTAAATGTTGCAAACGCTGTGTGGTTAGCAAAACTCCAGAACCTGAAGGGAGAGCTCCTCTGGAAAGCATCAAAACATCGAGCCCCCTGGAATTGGTCTGCATAGATTTTTGGTCTGCGGAGAATTCCAGTGGTCGCAGCGTGGATGTCCTGGTCATAACTGACCACTTTACTAAGATGGCTAACTGGGTTTGCGCCTTTTTATTTGATGTTCGGCAGGGTTCCGAAACTCCCAGTAGATGTAATGTTCAGCAGTGTGGAGAGGGATGATGTCCTCATTGATTATGATGTGTATGTGAGGAGATTGAGGAATGATTTGAAAGAAGCTTTGATGCTTGCTCAGAAGAATGCTGAGGCCAGTCAGCAACGCCAGGCAGACCTATACAACAAGAGGACGAAAGGTTGCAGTATTGAAGTTGGGGACCAAGTCTTGCTGGCTAACAGAGGTGAACGTGGTCGCAAGAAATTGGCGGATAAGTGGGAGTCCATTCCATACACCGTTGTTGCCTTGAATCCTCAATGTCACACCTACCGAATCCGCAACACCCACACTGGTCAGGAAAAGACTGTTCATAGGAACTTGCTCCTCCAAGCTAACTTTCTGCCGATTGAGTCTGAGGAAGTTGAACCCTCATTCAGTGAAGGCACTGACTCAGTTGATGACTGCAGCGGAGTAGCTTTGAGCAATGCTCTAACGCCCATGTCGGAATACAGCAACGCAGACCGAACTGCCAGTTGGGTAGCAGGGTCTGTGGCTCCAAATGTTAACCTGGGCAAGTACATCCTCTAAGGCAGAGAGTGTCCTTCCAGTGGCAGTAGATCCTGATCCTGCACAATCTGTGCTTTCAGCAACTTTGGGTGATTCTTTCAGATGTGACAATGTTTCTGAACGTTCAAGTAATGGAGGATTGACCTGTGATACACTGATATCTGCATCAGTGGGAGGTTCATTTGATGATGTACAGACCTCTGATCCTGTGGATTCGCTCCCTAATCAGGTGGTGACTCAAGTCAGAACCAGACTTGGTAGGCTCGTGAAACCTGTGAACAGATTAATTCAGAACATGACCCAAAACATGAATATGACCAGTTCAGTTAATGGGGTTGCCAGGTCTTTATTGTCATAAAATGGATTGAGCAGTCACATTAGTATGAGAGTGTTTCCTTTGAGTTTATTCAAATCATTCTATTGAGTTGACAGAGCCAAAATTCATAATTTAAAAAAACAAAAAGTAACTCACATTGAAGTTTACGTAGTGGTGTTTGGGGCACCCTATTTACAAGTGTTCCCTCAGTAGGCCTGATCAGCCTACTTAGGTCACTTTCCCTGTGGTTTGGGAAGCATATGTTGCTGTGTCGAGTGTATCAAGTGTAAAATGTTTATCCTGTGTGTAGCTTTTTGAACAGCTATTTATCCATATTGAACTAGTTTTGTGAAGTTCAGTGGGGAGTATGTAGCTGGTTTAAAAAAATTGTAAAATGTCATGAAGATCGTTAGTGAACTTCATCAAAACTTAATTATTATTTTTTTTTGTGTTTTTATATTTGTGTGCTGAGTTGTAATCCGGTACAATGTACATAATTCTAGTGGGAACCATTTATGCAGAATATTGTTGTATATGGGGCACATATTGGTGACGCAAATGATACCTCGTGCGAACAGCGCCATCTTTAGAAGCACATTTGCCGCTGACTGGTTCGGATGTGCTCTCTCTCGCTCATCTGACGAGCGTGCTGCTTTCTCTGTGCTGTATGAGCAGAAGGGGAGAGACGTGTATCCCAAGTAATTGTGCTCTGTATTTCTGCAGAATAAAGATCCTGAGACCTCTTCCATCAAAGTCGTCTTCACTGTATAGAGAACAAACACAACCAGAGTAAAACTGTTACACTTGCTGTATATGAGCTTCTGCCACTATCTCGCTTGTACAGTAAACTGTTAATATAACCGTCGGCCAATGGTTACACAGAGACCGGCTTATGTTTGATTGACACCCTCTCATTTGCATGTGCCAAGGAAAAATAAAAATACGGAGCTACATTAAAAAATGAATAGACGGTTAAAAGGAAGAGACAACTTTCAGTTTAGCATTTCCTTTAACATTTTTTCTAATTTCCCCCAACATGTTTTATTTATTAAATTATTTATCTCCTTGTCCATTTATGTGGATATAGTGGATTTATGTATTTATTTGCACACTTATTTCTTTGTGCTATACTGACAATAAAGGCTTAATGATAAGGCTACCCTGTTTGGCGTTTTTGTATTTTTAGATATGTGCCCAACTGAAGGAGATGTACCCCAAATTTCAAGAAATAAAGGGGGGTTGGCTTCTCTATAAATCTTCAGGTAATCACCAGGGACAAAACATTTAGTAAAAACTTACCCTGATCTCAAAAATACAGATAGCATTTTGTATTTTTCTGTATTTTTGTACAATGGTCTTTTTTATTTACTTTTATTTTAAGGAGGATGGGGCTCCCGGAAGCTCACTCTGATACCACCGGATGAAAGTGGGTACAATGCAAAGAGTTTGAAGACGGCAACAAATGGATTTAAAGGAGTTCTTTACATTGCTCCACTACAAATAGAACTTGACACCACTGCTCTGCCACGTGAATCTGAATCTTTTAACGAAATGCCTAAAGAGAAATGCCAGAAATGTGGAGTCAGTTATCCACTACTGATTCTGACTACACACATAAATACATGTGTGACCACCATTGATGATGCTGAACAGACTGGTGATGAAGCTGAACAGACAAATGATGATGCTGACCAGATCAGTGATGACGCTGAACAGACAAACCAAGTAATGTATATTAAAAATAGTTATTTTAATTTGGTAAATAATTTGCAAGTTTAGTAGGGTATAAAATAAATGTATACTTGTGTTTTTTTTTACATGATGCAGATGCTTTTTTTACTTAATATAATATTTCTATACTTAAAATAATATGTACTTTAATACTTTTTTTTTTTACTTTAGGCAACTTGCCCCATATGTCAAAAAGAAATGTCTCTCGAAGTAATAGAGATTCACGCAAGTTTTTGCATGGGTGACAGGTGAGGAATTATTTAATTTGACAGTTTATGTTTTGATAGTGCACAAAATACTTATTTCCAGAATAATCAGTGAATGTTTTTTCTTTAAAATTTACAAGGAGCAATATTATATTACTTAGAGAGCATGTAACATTCTCTGAGAAATCTGTAGGAACGTATCACTGGTCACCAATGGGTGTCACTAGGCTCTTTTTAGGGGGTGGGGGCTTCAGCCCTGTATTAGGCATAAGATCAAAAATTCATTCACAATGTACATATTTATTAAATAGACTTGGTTGCCTAGCTTTCCTGGTAGACTTCAGTAACTTAACATCTCTGAGAAAATGATTCATAAAAGCAGTTGACCCTATGTTTACTTTCTTCACTGACACAGACAAAAATGAAAAGCCTATATCACTCAAAGCTCAGCTTTAGGAGGGGAAGATACAGGGCAAGATAAGAACAAATGGAAAGAGAGTGATGGAGATAAGGAGAGAAAAATAATCTACTGTGCCCACTTAAATGGTTTTAAAGCTATTGTTATCCTTTTTTTGGCCTACAAAACATCTTAAAATGTTATAGCCCAGACCACCACACATTTGGTACCTCAGTGATTATAAAACCCTGCCATTTATATCTACTAATAAACGGCTAATATCCTAGTAGTCCATGCATGTTAATAAGCAACTAATAGTGAGAATTGGACCCTTAAAGTGTTACTTTTTTAAATCATACACTCATTGGGGGCTGAGCCCCCCTAACATGAAAATCCTAGAATCGCCCCTGCTGGTCACATAATGTATACTTTTATTGTGTGTGCTGTTAGGATTGCCTCAGCTCTTCACAACAAATATCAATTGAATATTGTGTTTTATGTTAAAATGATGAATGTTTAATTTAAAACTTTTTAGGTAATTCATTCTAAAGGTATTTTTGTTCTTTTGTTGCACACAAGTATGGTAATGAAGAATGTGTGTTTTATTTTAAGTATACAACCTCTGGAATTAAATGTGTCTATGGAAGAACCATCTACATCTGGAGTTTATGTGCCATTGACGTATACCCCTGAACATTCAAATGCAGCTAAAGCCACAAGCATGAGTCATGGTATGTGTTTTTGTTTTTTAAGTTTTGAAATAGAACTGATAAACGTAACACATTTCTGAGATGTAGGCTAGCACTGAAGTAGTGGAGTACACAATTAGCTTCAACTGAAAGTGTTGACATGTTGCTTCTATGTGTTTTGCAGATTGGAAAATTGAACCAGATTAAAAAAAAGCAGCATCCTTATACACTAAGGAAATAATTCGCCAACATGAGACTGGAAAATCCCTCTTGATGACCATGGATGTGAGAATGGACAAGGAAGATCAAGACAGAGAACTTGTTGCATTCTACAAACAAAACGGCATAGAATGGGCATGCCCTGTGAAGTGCAAACTCCAAGGTGGTATTAAACAAGTATAAATGCATTTATTCAGTGGCATTCTTAGCTTTTAATGGCCTTTTCTTTTTAGACTGTTGATTTTAATCTGTTACAATCAGGGGATGCTGCCATTGGTGAAGGTGTGACTAGACACTTCTTTTCAACTGTTATACAGAGGCTTCAGCATGGTTTCAATTTTAACATGGGTATGTTAACTATTTTTATGGAACATTGACTGGCATTTTGTTTCATCTTTGAATCCACGATGTTAATTAAGCCCATTATTTTAAAACAGGAAATACTGCAAGGACCTGTCTCTTTGAAGGTGAACCAGGCCATCTTGTTCCATCATCTTCACAATTTCTCATAGAGAGTGATCTGTTCCTAGTTGCGGGACGCATGATTGGACATGCATTCTTACATGGTGGACCTCAGCTGGCTGGAGTCAGTCAAGCAATAGTCCATGTACTTCTAGGTGGTTCAGCTGAGACTGCTACAGTGCAAATCGAAGACTGTCCTGACCATGATATTCGTGAAACCATGAAACTGGTAAGTACATTGGTAGTATAATCAGTAACTTAAACAATTCATAATTGTTGCATTATTTATTTTTCTTCATTATTCTACATTGAGCTTGATGGAGAGGCAGAACTCAGTAGTGAAGAATATCAAGCTGTCCTTGACCTGAGTCTTGCTTGGGATCTTCCTGGCCCAACCAAAGAAAACCGGAAGTGGCTTTTTGAGCGCCTATTATCACATGCGGTAGTGTTCTTTTATTGTCTGAGCTTTAAGTTTTAGCATTGCTGTACTGTAGCATTATTTTTTTTTTTTCCATGTAACCTAATAATCTAAAATATGCAATACTATAGGTCATTGGAAGGAGATTACGGCAGTTGAAACAAATACGTAAAGGACTTAAAGAAACCAGAGTGTGGCCACTGTTGAGTGAAAGGAAAGATGTGGAAATCTTTCTGAGGGAAAATGAAAATTCACTCACCCCATCGGTAAATTTAATTGTTATAAGGTGGTACGTGTGTGTGTGTGTGTGTGTATATATATATATATATTATTATACATTAGGGGTGTGACGAGATCTCGTGTTACGAGATCTCGCGAGATTAAAACGCGACGAGATTTCTCGTCGAGGTGAAACTTTAGGCTTGTTTGAGATGCGCCTTGCCTCGCCTGAAATGTATGCGAGAGTAGGCGGCTGCAGTGAGAGGAGGAGTGAAAAAAGCGCAGGCAAGCCGGACAGTTCTCTCTTCTCGTAGTGGATCTGACACCTGCGAGATCAAATGGATATCGCGGGATTCACGCTCGTGCACAGTGTTGCTAATAAACTGGATGTAATTCAAGTTCTGTTGCTTTTATATGAAAATAAATAAAATGAACAAGACACCCAAAGTACTTGTTATTTAATTCCATTCCAAATACATGTTTATCAATATTTTTTTTATTTAATACAGACATATGTGTTTTTTATTTTTTTTATTTTTTTTAAATAAAAATTTAATTGCATAACCCAAAGAGATCGCACTGTCAGATAGTTTGGGAATATTCACACATAACATATACACATAAAACATGATATTAGAGTTTTAAAATCAAACATTTTAAAAGAGAACAATAGCCTACATCACAGTTCTTTAAACCAATGAACATTAAGCTGTGTCGTCAGCAAGTCGTTTCCCATCATGCTTTTGATCAGCGCAGTCGGTGGAGAGCAACTGCGCTCGACTGCAGAATCCGACACGTCTGCCTTGCGATCGCGAGAGATTTTTGACATACGTCAGCATGACATCAGAGCAAGGCGGACCGCAGTCGGACACATTTCTAACCGGCATGCATCTCGCGCTGATCACCGGTGATCGGTTCTGCGCAGATTTTGCTCATCTCAAACAAGCCTTTTGTCTCGTGAGTTGTTGTGATGTCAGAGTGATGGAGCGTGAGGGTGAAATTAGTATTGAAGATGCCCCTGCCACTTTTAAATCATTTGTGTGCCGGGCCAATCACACACACACTCCGCGCACACACACACTTACTGTCCCTCGCTCACTCACTCACTTGCGCGCGCACACACGCACACTCACTGTTGCTCGCACTCTCACTCACTCGCGCACACTCACTCTCGCTCACACTCAACCCGTCGTGGAGGACCGTTAAAATTAAACATGCTAGTCTTTCTGTCGTGATGTCCTGAAGCATCGCAGACGCGTAGGTTGTCGCTCACTATGACACACTATACGAAATGAAACGATCGAATCTTGCGTCCCGACGCCCGTTGTCCTTTACGAATCTCCACGAAACGGATCGTGCCAAAATCGCGCTAAAATACTGTAATCTGAACCAGGCAGGTAATAAACATTTGACCTATCGCGCAAATAACCTATTAAAGCACTAAGACATGGGGACAGTATAGCTAACATTCACATATCACAAGTCATATCGACATCGCAATATTAAACAATGTTATCGCACATCGCAGCTTTTCCTCATATCGTGCAGCCCTAGTTACTGCCCAAAGGTCTCAACTGCTGCCAGAAATCGTCGACATGCTTATATTCTTGAAAAAGAACATGACCATAATCTTAGTCTGTTCTGTGTAGTTAATTTATCTCTTTTTCATGCTTGAAGAAAAAAAAAAATTCTGTTTGAACTTGTAGTTTTGAGAGAGCAGTAGGCTACTTTGATTATGGATACACACTTACTGTTTGCATTTAAAGTGTTATTTCAGTTATTTATATTAATTTTATTTATACTGTTTTATTTATTTTTTATGTTCGATTTGTGGAAAGGATTTAGATTTCTCATGTGAAATCGTACAGGGGAGAAGCCAGATGGTAGAGTTTATAGCAAAACATTTTGCAGTGTTTGCATGTCCTTTACTGCATAGAATTCATTAAAATAGAAGTAAAATAACATTCATTACAAGTTGATTTCAAAATGGACCTAAATTGTTTTGCATTTTGTGATTTTCAGTTGAATAAAATACTATTTTCCATTCATACATTTCATCATTGAGGATTTCTTAAAAATTGTGTAAAAATCTCGTCTTGTCTCGTTCTCGTGAACCCAATCTCGTGTCTCGTCTCGTCTCGTGGAGTAAGCGTCTCGTCACACCCCTATTATACATATATACAGGTGAAACTCAAAATTTGAATATTGTGCAAAAGTTAATTTCAGTAATTCAATTTAAAAGGTGAAACTAATTATATAGACTCATTACATGCAAAGTGAGATGTCTAATTTTGAGAATTTTGATTATTATGGCTTACAGCTTATGAAAACCTTTTCGCAATATTCTAATTTTGAATTTTGGCTTTTCATAAGCTGTCATCAAAATTATAACAAATAAAGGCTTGAAATATCTCACTTTGCATGTAATTAGTCTATATTAGTTTCACCTTTTAAGTTGAATTACTGAAATAAATGACATTTTGCACGATATTCTAATTTCTCGAGTTTCACCTGTGTATATATACATAAACAGTTTTTTGAGATGTTGTGTGTGTGTGTATACATACATGCATACATGTTGCAACAGAAATATGTAATTGTTTCCAGATGCTGCTTCAGTGTATCTGCTGGCCCTCGGATATCAGTGTGAATGATGATGATGATGATGACGACGAAGATTGTTCGCTAGAAGATAGATGTCGCATCTCATGGTATTTGCGTCACTTCATTGAGACAGGTATAAATTAATTTTTTTAAATATTTTCCTATGGGGTTTTACAATTTGAGTAAAATAAAGCCTGTGGTAAACTACTTGATGAAACTTTTTTGTTGGGTTTGGAACGACATGTTGGTGAGTAATTAATTGTTGATTTTGTTTTATTTAGCATCCAGCTCAGACCTTAAAAACTTGGTGAAGTTTTGGCTTGGGTGGGAAGTGCCAGAAGGAAAGATGGTAGTGGAAGTGGTTAACTCTGAGATGCCGAAGTCCTCCACTTGTTTCAATGTACTACGCCTCCCAGCCCACTACAAGGATTTCAGCAATTTTAAGGATGATCTCCTTATGTGCATTGGCACTTCAGAATATGGTTTTGGCCTTGTTTAGATCTGTGAAATCCAAAACTGTAATAGTAACACCATATCTATAAATTAGATTACGTTACCAAAGTTTGTCCTGTTTTTTGGACATTGATGAAGTTAAAATAATACGTTCATGTATTATTGCCGTTTCATTTTGGAGAAGGGTAAAAAACCCATGCAATAGTTAACACACCTGCTCTAAAGCAATCCATAGTTCTATGTATTCAAAAAATACACATGTAATCTTATGGTTTATTTATCCATCAAATTCAAATTGTTTCAGTAGTTAAACTAATACGTTCATATATTATTGCTGTTTTATTTTGGAAAAGGGCAAAAAAAAAAACATGCAATAGTTTACAACATACTAAATAAATGGATAGCTCTAAAGCAATTTAGCAATCCATACTTCTATGTATTCAAAAATACACATGTAATCTTATGGTTTAATTATCCACCAAATAAATTAAAATTGTTTCAGCTGTTAATGTGTCATTATTACTCAAGTGCTTGGCAAAACTGTACTGCAGCCATGTAAATGTCTATCCCATAGGTTTGTGATGGTGACCTAGGATCCACTGTGTCCTTCAGTGCAGTAAGTTGCTCTGGTGTAAGTGGACATTGTACAGTAGGAATGTTAACACCAACACTTTCACCAGGAGACAGCCCACTGCTTTCCCAATCAATCTCGGCAATGTTCATTTCCTGGGTATACAAAAGACATTATATATATATATATATATATATATATATATATATATATATATATATTTTTTTTTTTTAATGCATCTTAAATGGTATACATTCTCAGTTCCTATAATACTGTAGTTCCAAATATTACATTTGTATGATTACTAGAATGCTAATTAGGGGTTTAAATGCCACTGAATTAATATTTGAATTGTCATGACCCTTGTAATTTTTCTAAAAAAATAATGTAAACATGACTGTACATTTGCACAAATACCTCTTCGTTTGGGGGATCGTCAACTGGATAGTGAATTTGACCCAATTCCCAGAGCTGGTTTGGAGACATGTTATGTTCTGTTCTCAAAGGGTGATTATCCCACCCATCTCGGAAAAAGTTTAGATCATCTTGTAGCCTTGGTAGGAATGTATAGTGGCAACAGAAGAGATGTGTTTGGTCTGCAATATTAAGGTAGCTGTCCTCCTCAAGATAGTGTAGCACATCATAGTACACACTGGTCACTGCAGTCCACACATCTCTCCACAGTCTCTCGATTCTATAACAAAGCATTACAAGAAAACTTATAAGCAATTAGGTGGTTCAAACAAACACTTGAAGCATAAAGCACACAGTTACATAGTGGAGATATGTCTGTCACATAATATTTTCTTTAAATACCTTTGGTTGTGGACACTTTTTCCTGAAATGAAACTGCTTCTCCCTGTGCCACGAATTGTGAACATTAAACGTGCAATGTCCACATTCTCAACTCCATGGTCCCCTCTGACCCTATAATGTTACAAAGTTGGTCAAGGCAATGTTTTAATACTTAACCCAGTCCTCATTTCCAAAGGTTAATTTAATGTTCCTGGTGAAAATGATGCATAAAAACAATGAATAGTTACATTTGTGCATTGGACAACATTTGACATTAACATGCCTACACCATACTTCTGTAAGGAATAATTGACTTCAGGCCATTGAATTATTAGAAAAATAATGCACACCAGATGTGTAACGGCCACTCCGCTTCGTGACTGCATTACCACCTCGGGTGTGCATTATTTTTCTAATAATGCAACGGCCTGAAGTCAATTATTCTGCTTATACTACAGTTACCACACCTCGAAACATTGTTCAGATTATGTATTTCAAGACGTTTGTAAAGTTTTTGTCATTAAAACGCTCTTGTATGTAGGACTAATTTCTTACGCATCTAATCCCATGCCTCCGTTGCTAAGTCCAAAACGTCATTTTAGAGTTAGTAACGGAGGTTTGAGCCACTGATAGCAGACTAATGCTGGGGACACACTTAACGACTAGATGACACATTCTCTGACTGTTTTCATCGACGACTGCAGAAGATTTTAAACACCGCTGTAAACATAGACTGAACGCGCTGAACACTCGTTTGGGCATGATCAGTCTTACTTTAAGTGTGTCCCCGGCTTTATGCAGTTATTAATGCAGTTATTAGAGAGAGATGTTGCAATGAGACAGAAAAGCATGTGCGTCAATATTATTATTTATTTATTCAATTCGTTTTAATTAATTAGTTTATTCTCTATTGACAGATGACAGTAGACTAGCCTAATAAATGAAACACAAAACCCTTTTAACAAGTAGGCCTTTTAATAATTTTTAATTTTTTTATATTATCTTCATTAAAAATCCATGCTGCAGGACTATCCATTTATTTAGCCTATATTCAGTTTAATTTTCTATTGATTACAGATAGGACTATATACTTTATTTATTAGAATTAAACTGCATGTTTCCATTGATTGTGAAGCTAGACATTGAAAATTGCAGATCAATCGTA
The DNA here is from genome assembly GCF_963993115.1 of Abramis brama. Classification (NCBI taxonomy): domain Eukaryota; kingdom Metazoa; phylum Chordata; class Actinopteri; order Cypriniformes; family Leuciscidae; genus Abramis; species Abramis brama. Next base: position 1,256,592 of record NC_139984.1, on the reverse strand, counting down.
TGGGAGCATGGTTTTACTTGTTATGAATTGTATCCTATTTTCCGTTATTGCAGTTAACTACACAAAGTGATATGGAACTGTAATGCAGTCAAGACCTGCTGGAACTACTTTAGCTGTGCGTTTCCCTGAAAATAATTGAGCGTTCGTCAACCAATCAGATTCAAGCATTCAACGGCCCTGTAGTATAAACTTCATTAACTTATTTATGTGCTATTAGGGTTGTGGGGGACCCCAAATGATGTTAAAGGAGTGACACCACAACACATCCACGATGAATAACAGATACAAATATACACACACACGCTTGTTTAGGTTTCACTGTAATGTCAATTGCAACAAAAATCAAGCGTAGCGTTAGTTCTGGAAGGTCACGTTAGTCAAGCTCGCATCAGTGACTCTCAGCTGATCCTCTATAGGAATACAACGCCTTTTACTATATACATATATAAGCTCCTTCAGTATTATCAGCAGCTATCGTGTTTCTCAGGAGTTCATTACCCTCCCCCCTCCTAGTGCATATTAAGGGTTAAAATGCAGAAATTTACAATTGTATTATGTTACTGTCAAATTACTAAATTAGCATTGTAATGTTAGATTTATTAAAATTTCTTTTTTTTTCTTAAATGCATTAACACTTGCATGGTGACGGGCAGGGGACATGTTTGTTTCTCAGAATTGGGCCTTTTCCTTGCAATTTCTTTTATATTATTATTTTAAATGCGATTAACATTTGATATGTTTGGGGAATTTGGCTATTAGCATGTAACATTTTAAATACATTCTGCTGAAATGAACGAGATTACTTGAAAAAAAATTGTTCATTTTGATGAACGAGTTTCAAAGATCCGAGTCAGTAAAATGATCCAAACTTCCCACTACTAATTGTTATGAGATCCTCTCAGCCGTGCGATAAAGCATGTTCAAAGGCATTGTCTGAAGTCTCTCTGAATTATCTGCTGCGCAGCAGTTTAGTGGGACACTAAAGATCTTAACCCCAGGAAGTAGTGTTCATAAGGCGCGAGACATCTTCTGACTCTCAGTGGTCATGCACTAGAGGACAAACAGTGTTATTTATTAAATGCCCCCAATTTAATTTAAAGGGATAGTTCACCCAAAATGAAAATTCTGGCATCATTTACTCACCCTTGAGTTGTTCCAAACCTGTACAAAATCCTTTGTTCTGCTGAACACAAAAGATGATATTTTGAATGTTTGTAACAAAACTTTTGGGGCACCATTGACTTTCATAGTATTTTGGAATATGGAATATGGAAGTGAATGGTGCCAGACGACTGTTTGGTTACCAATATTCTTCGAAATATCTTCTTTTGTGTTCAGCAGAACAAAGGATTTTGTACAGGTCATGTGCATACTAGTGGGGAATTTTCAACCACAATACCCCACGATTAATGTAGTGAACATATGTATTAAAAAAACAAACATCTTTATTACTCTGTACCACAACGTACCTGAGAGGGAAGCCATATCTTTCCACAGACTCTTGGAAGAAGGTCAGTGCAGTTAATGCTGTATTGTTTGTGGCAGCACCCAGGTACATTATCTGTAAAATTTGAAAGTGTTGTTAGTTCTGTTTATCTGGTACCCTGTACATAATTCCAATGTTACTTTACACTGTACAAAAGAAGAAAAACAAAATCACCTTTCGCGAAACGCCGTCCACCCCTCCAAACAAGACAATGTTATACCTAAAACCACAGGCATTAGACCAGGATTCTCAACTCTGGCTCTTAAGTTACACTTTCCTGCAGTTTAGCTCCAGCCTTGATTAAACTCACTTGCCTTAAACTTTCTAGTAATCCGGAAGACATTGATGGTAAATGGTAAATGGACTGCATTTATATAGCGCTTTCACAGACCTATGGCCACCAAAGCGCTTTACATAGCCTCACATTCACCCATTCACACACCGACGGCGGTGTCAGCCATGCAAGGCGCCATCCAGCTCGTCGGGAGCAGCTGGGGTTAGGTGTCTTGCTCATGGACACCTCGACACTTGGTCAGGTGGAACCGGGGATTGAACCACCAACCTTTCGGTTTGTAGACAACCTACATGAACCACTGAGCCACTGTACACAAGCTTGATTAGCTTGTGTAAGTGTTTTTGATTAGGGTTGGAGCTAAACTCTACATTAAAGTCCCCCTGTGGTGAAAATCTTTTTTTTTTTTATTAATGTTTGTGTGGCGTTTTTAATCTGCTTTAAGACAAACCATGTGTAAATTCATAAGTCGACAGCATTGCTGAGTATTTCCTCCTTAAAACTGCAGTGAACCAAAGACAGTCTCAAAAACACGCTTTGAAATCACTGGTGTTTCTGACGTCACAAACTACCTTGTAACCATCAGATCAACGTGTGATCGTCAACCAGTGGATCTCTGAGCTGAGTGAGTGAGTGGAGGTGGGGCTCATTTGCATATTCAGAGAACCACGCATACTAAATGAGGCAAGGGTGTCGAGTTACATTCAAGATTTTTTAAGGCATTAAAGGATTAGTTCACTTTCAAAAAAAATTTGTGCTGATAATTTTCTCACCCCCATGACCAAGACCACCCAAGATTTTCCATGTCTTTCTTTCTTCAGTCAAAAAGAAATTAAGGTTTTTAGGAAAACATTCCAGGATTTTTCTCAATATAATGGACTTCAATGGAAACCAACGTTTTGAAGGTCCAAATGTCAGTCTCAATCAAAGGCTTTACACAATCCCAGTCGAGAAATAAGCGTCTTCTCTAGCGAAACGATCGGTCATATTCTAAAAAAAAAAAAAAAAAAACGTTTTAACCACAAATGCCCATCTTGTACTATCTCTGAGATGCGCCACGCATTACGTCATCACATTGGAAAGGTCACGCAAGACATAGTCAGATGTAACAACCCAGTGTTTACAAATATGATATGTGTATGTTGAATGACACATTTATATGTATTTGTGTCAGTTTATTGTTTAAAATGGTCCTTACGTGTGCATATCATTATTGGTACGTGTATTAGTCTTTGCCCTTTCGCTTTGTAAACAAGTCTTGCATGACCAGTCCAATGTGATGACGTAATACATGGCGCATCTGAGATGGTACAAGACAGGCATTTGTGGTCAAAAAGTATCTAATTATTTTTATTTATTTTTAGACAATGACCGATCATTTCACTAGATAAGACCCTTATTTCTCGACTGGGATCGTGTTGAGACTTTGAAGCTGCATTGAAACTGACATGGACCTTCAAACCATTGGTTACCATTGAAGTCCATTATATTGAGAAAAATCCTGGAATGTTTTCCTAAAATAAATAAAAATAAAGACATGGACATCTTGGATGCCATCAGGGTGAGTAAATTATCAGCAAAAATGTTTTAAAAGTAAAATAATTCTTTAAAGGGATACTCCACCGTTTTTTCATATTAAACTATGTTATTCCCTTAACTAAGACGAGTTGATACATACCTCTCTCGTCTCAGTGTGTGCACTCAATCGCTCTGTCTTGCGGCGAAACTTTGTTAGCACTTAGCTTAGCCCAGTTCATTCAATATGGGCCAAGCTGAGAAGCTACCAAACACCTCCACGTTTTCCCTATTTAAATACAGTTACTCGCGTAGTGTAACTCGACCTAGGACGGTGACACAAAACAAAAACGTTGCGCTTTTCTAAGCGTGTAAAATGAATAGCTATATTGTATGGCGGAATGCCATAGCAAGTGCTTGTAAGCACTTCGACTTGGCGCAGTAATATCTTCACTCGTGAAAAATCCTCTCACCGGCCCCCGCTCCCTCTAGTGAAGATATTACTGCGCCAATTCGAAGTGCTTACAAGCACTTGCTATGGCATTCCGCCATACAATATAGTTATCCATTTTACACGCTTAGAAAAGCGCAATGTTTTTGTTTTGTGTCACCGTCCTAGGTCGAGTTACACTACGCGAGTAACTGTATTTAAATAGGGAAAACGTGGAGGTGTTTGGTAGCTTCTCAGCTTGGCCCATATTGAATGAACTGGGCTAAGCTAAGTGCTAACAAAGTTTCGCCGCAAGACAGAGTGATTGAGTGCACGCACTGAGACGAGAGAGGTATGTATCAACTCGTCTTAGTTAAGGGAATAACATAGTTTAATATGAAAAAACGGTGGAGTATCCCTTTAAGATTTTTTTTTTCACAGGAAAAATACAATGTTTAAATATGTCATTTTGGTGATCAAAAATGAGTTTTAAGGGATAAGTTTCAATAAATGATTGATTACAGGGGGACTTTAACCCCCAGAGGGCGGCGGTATCGCCGGCGATACCAGCTCGCTTTTTTTTTAGCAGTGTAAAAGAAACTCAAAAATACTCGGTTGACTTTGATTTTCCATTGGAGTTTCATACATCAATCGATTCTGTTAAATGTGTATTATTTTTGTGTATACTCACAATAAAAACAAAGTGTTGTGCTTTTTGCCAAATAAAGAAAAATAAACACGAAGCGAGTTCTGCCTCCTCTCTGTCAGTGTAGTCCATTCTGAAACGCGTCCGAAAATGAACCATAACTCAGTGAATACTCAGTCAAACAGGCATTCAGACATACAGGCATGAAGCTTGAATTCTCATCTTTTAAACGAAGTAATTTTTATAAAAAACAAATATTCACAGTTTATGTAATATGTATGCAAAGAGAGAGATGTCAGTCGTTCTCATCTCAGCTAATTAAGTTTTAATGTGCTCCGCCCACGGAGAGCACGCGCTATTCAAACGCAAATGTGAGCCGATCCAAACAAACCTGTAAAACGCCCATCAGCTGGATAACACACACCGCGAGTTCACTTTCAGACTTATGTACTTTACGATGCTGTGAGGAATAATACTGTCTTGATAATAATCCTGCAAAAATTTACCTCAGAAGTTCTGGAAGTATCATTTCGAGGAGCAAACGGATCCCGCTGAGGAATTAGGTCAGTTCTGTTTGCTTTGTTCTAATCGGAATGAATGAACGCAAAGATGCGCGCTGTTGTGGAGCTACTACAGCTGGCAAAAATACTGTTTAAATATGAATCGCGTTACTATGAATGAATGAACGCAAAGATGCGTGCTGTTGTGGAGCTACTACAGCTGGCAAAAATACTGTTTTAATATGAATCGCGTTACTATGAATGAATGAACGCAAAGATGCGTGCTGTTGTGGAGTTACTACAGCTGGCAAAAATACTGTTTTAATATGAATCGCGAATACAAAGAAAGATTACACTGGAAATATTGTTACAATTATAAATGTTGTTGTAATTGTATAACCTTAAACAAAAAAAAATTATATATATATATATATAAGGATAGATGTAAACAAAATCTTAAAAGGTCATTATAAGCCTTATCTTTAAATAATTTTATTATGCTTTATTAGTGACACATTTGGGAAGAGAATATATTCCAAATCTGAAAATACAGTATGAGAACAATTAACTGCACAATTACTAGAAATGTTTACCTTGGATATTGTACAATTTGCAAGCAAAATTTGTGGAAAAAACAACAAACCAGTTATATATTGTCCTTGCATTCTTGTGGCTCATTCACACACCTGAATGAAAGGCTCATTACCTATGCAGCCTCATTATGCGGCCCCATTGACTCCATAGGTGTGAATCACGCCCACCCGCATATGGCCTTTCCAAACAAAAAGTGTTTTACAAGATTTAAATCAATGTATTGTGTTATGGGAATGATTAGGCAGGACGATTTTCACATAATTTTGAAGAAAAAATACTAGGCAACGACATCCATTAGTCAAAAGTCTTATTTACATATATTTAGAATGTGTTTTATGGCCTTATTTCAGAAACTTTAGTTTTTTGTTTTTTAAAAAACCATGCATAAACATTATTCTATCAAAAATACAAACATGTACATGCAAGTTGTTCACATATTATGGTAGCCCTGTTTGTGCTAAATAGAGTGAATTTACACCTTTGCCATTAATATGTTTATAAGCAACTGAAAAAAGCACAAATGTCAGGGCATGTCAGAACATCTCAAGGACCCCAAAAACCCCTCAGACTCCAGAGGGTTAAACTAAAGTTTCCATCTTAAGACAATAAGAGTTAAAAAGAATAAAACCTTACACAGAATATTTACCTTATTAATTTGTGATTAGTGTCAATGTGCATCAATGATTTGGGACCTGGGACTGAATATCTCCTCCGTACAACACAACCCAGCTCTGTCATCCTGGATAAAACTCCCAGTGTGTCCACTCGATGAAGTGATGCCCTCACCCGCTCATATTGTACCTTGTGCCCTTCAGCTTTCAAAGCTCCCTTCACCATCCTGTACCCAGAGTTTGGCATTCTGGACTTAATAGAAGACACTAATGTGTCTAGTTCACTGTCTGTTAGTGAACTATACAGTGATCTAACTGATAGGTTGAACTCTGCCAGTCGTCTATGTACAGTCTATGTACAGGGTGTACGCTGGCGCGTCTGGCTGCCGCTGCCGCTGCTCACTGGGACTAGAGCCCTCATTTGGATTATTTTATACCAATCAAAGTTTGACCAACCTGAAAATCCCTGTATTACCGTTTCCACAAACTTCCACGAACTTGACTGGAGTTCACCGTGAGAGGTTTTCCTGGCAGCTGCTCCATGATCTGGGCTGTCCTCCTGTGTCTGACTGTTTTCCGTCTGTGGGACTCGTGCACGGCGCTGGCACACGTAAGCGGGCTATCGGCAGACAGGCTGCCTTGTCGGCCAGCGGCTTGCGAGGCTGCGTTGCATTCGTCCTTGTTTGGCATGGCGTTCAGTTATTCCTCTTCACAACTCCACAAACTCAGTTCTGCATTCACTCCTGGACTTAACTTTCCCATTATAAATTAACTCAGAATTTTGCGTCGCTCCCGTTATGCCCACCGGAGTACACGCAGATGCTTTGTTTACCACCAGCAGCCTGAGCAGTGCATTCCATCGATCTGGACGCCCGTCGCACAACTGACACGTCATCAGAGCGCTGCCACCAAGAGGCTATTTCATTCCAAGCAGGACAGAAAACGCGGAGTGGATCACGGCCTACTCCGGCCCCTACAGAGACACTCTGCTATCACAAACCCAGCACCCCCTGTTAAAATGGAATTTTTAAATGCACAATCCCTCAACAACAAGGCATCTTTTATTCATGACCATATCATCAATGAGCAGATTCACTTCATGTGCCTAGTTGAAACCTGGCAAAAACCAGAAGTTTACTCTAGTCTCAATGAAGCCTGTCCTCCTGGCTACACCTACCTCAGCAAGGCCCGCACCACTGGCCGAGGTGGTGGCCTTGCCGTTGTGCACCGGGTAGACTTTGAGTTGTCCTCCCTGTCCCTGCCTGTCCATTCCTCATTTGAATGCCTTGCATTCAAATGCAAACCGCCACTTTCCACTACAATGCTCCTGATTTACCGGCCTCCCAAACCGAACCCTGCTTTAATTTCTGAGATGCATGATCTTCTCACCACACTCTTCACAACCCCAGGGAATATCATCATACTTGGTGATTTTAATATCCATGTAAACAACCCCGCTTCCTATTCTGTAGCTGAATTCAATAATCTTCTTGACAGTCTCAATTTCACCCAACATGTCAATGTCCCAACACACTCCAGAGGCCACACTCTTGATTTGTTGATCACCAACTCCGCTTCCATCAGCAATCTCTCGGTGCACGATCTGGGCGTGTCCGACCATAAGGCCATCTCAATGGAGCTACCCACTCTGTCCTCCCTCAGTAAGCCCAGCAGAAAAATCAGCCACGACATCCACCTCTCATCCTTAGTCACAAACCTTGGTGTTAGAATGGACCCAAAACCTCCTTCTTTCACCTCAGGAATATTGCAAAACTTCGCCCCATACTCACTCTCCCTGATGCAGAAAAACTTGTCCACGCCTTTGTCTCCTCCAGGCTGGACTACTGCAACGCACTCCTCATTGGGATCCCAGGTAAGAACATCCAGCAGTTGCAGTACATTCAGAACTGTGCTGCCAGGATCCTGATGGGGGTGCGGAAGTACCACCACATCACACCCATCCTCAAATCCCTCCACTGGCTTCCTGTCCAGTACAGGATTGAATTCAAAGTTTCCCTTCTGACCCATCAGTGCCTCCATGGCACTGCCCCCTTATATCTCAAACAACTCATCACCCCTCTTTTCTCCTCACGCCATCTCCGCTCTGGACAGGCCAACCTCCTCCAGCCTCTGAGGACAAGGCTTCGAACTATGGGCGATCGCGCCTTCTGTTCAGCTTCACCCAGTCTGTGGAATGCTCTCCCTGTCCATCTAAGGGCCCCACAGACTGTTGACTCATTTAAAAAAGGACTTAAAACCCATCTTTTTAGAAAAGCCTATGGCTAAAAGTGCTATTTTTATGTCTCTGTTTTCCTTTTATGCTTGTTTTAAAGTTTAAAGTTTGTTGTTTTATGTGTATTGTAGCACTTTGAGGTCATTGAATTGATGTAAAGTGCGCTACAAATAAAATTTATTATTATTATTATTATTATTATTATAGTCCGTTCAGATACCCCCAGAAGAGAGGCAATGCACCTCACTGGTAAGTTCATCTCAAGCAAACTGGTGAGATATTCACAACCAATGACTGCTTTTGGTCATCCACAACTACCTTGTTCAAAGTGCGCTGTCACAACATGCGTCTCATTTCTTTGTCTTTCTGAAGTAATTGCATGATGCAGACCAGTCAAACCTTCCCATATATCAACAAGAATGATGACCTGGGGAGATACAGCACTGAGAAACACCGACTCCTGAACACAGATAAATTCTAAGAAGTCCAAATCCACAGGCATCCTGGCAAGTGCATGCTCCAAACGTGAGCGAAGTCTTTCCCATATATGATTTAGAAGTATCTGTTCCTGTAACAATAAAGGCTTAAGTTAGTTACAGTGCCAGCACTTGGGAAAAGGAGTGCATAAATTACATTTTCAAAATGGTTAGTAGGCTACTCATGAGGGACTTCATTTGGAAGACTTGGTAGCTAACCCTGTTGTACATAATTTATTACTCATTTTTATAAGGGCAGTAACTTTATCATTCAGGAAACATTCAGGACAACAGATGCGCATTGTTTGAACACGACGGTCTGTGACAACTATTTGTTGCAGTTTGGCGTGTGAATTAGCCATTAAATGTCTTACAATAAGCCTACATAATGCAATTGTCCTTTCAATATTAAAGTCTTCTCTACTGACTGATGACTGACTCAGTAATAGACTTGTCTTTGTCGCCATCTAACATTACAGGCGAAATATTTTAACTTCTGCTGCTGCTCATGGCCAGGGCCACAGCACACCCTCTCGTACCTTGTGCTTACATGTACGACGCAGTCTAGACCGGACGCGAGCGGTGCGACGCGACCCGTGAAATCCCCAACAGCACACGGATTCCCCATTCTATTTCTTATTAGTCCCAGCTCTTTGCAACAGTCGCTTCAAGCACTGTGTTGCGTCGCGCCGCTCGCGTCCTGTCTGTGTAGACAGACACAGTGGCATGCTAAACAATTTTACACAACATATAACTTACTTTATAACAAACACCAGAGACAAATGTCTCACGTGCTGAGAACGCTAACCTAACATATAAACACAAAATCATTCATGTTTAAGAGAATTCACTTACCTCCGGGCGATTCATGATCAGAGTCAGAGAGTGGCAACCTCTTGAACCACCACGTTCGCGCCGGAAAACTACTGCAGTCCTGTAATTGGCCGAAATGCTCTGTTCGACCTTTCTGAGATCCACTACTCTTCCCTGTGGATGACCTGTGACCTACTTTCTGTAAGATCTGAATTTTTGAACTTGAATTTTTGAACTTGAATTTTAGAAAACTGAATTTGAAGTTCCGAATTTCTTCATCTTGAAAACTTGAATCTGTATTTTTTTAAACTGAATATTTGCAGTATACGAATTCAGAACAAAAAAACTAGCTGTTTGAAAATACATGTCTATAAAATTCAGCCATAAAAACATTTCAATTTGTTAAATTTCAAATGTTCGATATTTGTTTTAAAAAAATTCAAATTCAGAACTATTTTTACACTTGCAAATAATTCAAATTTACACAATTCAAATTCAAATCATTTAGTCATATTCAAATTTACACAATTCAAATTCAAATCATTTAGTCATATTCAAATTTACACAATTCAAATTCAAATCATTTTGCCATATTCAAATTTACAAAATTCAAATTCAAATCATTTTGCCATATTCAAATTTACACCATTCAAATTCAAATCGTTTTGTCATATTATGAGCTCCATAAGTTCAGGAGACCATGGCGACGCGGCCTCCATGGTCCCATCGCGGGACCTACTGCCCCCCCAAAAAGTTTTCTTGGGGGCAGCTACGGGGTCATAGGCTGGAGCAGGCACCGGCTCAGGAACACACACAGGCTCAGGAACAGACACCGGCTCAGGAACAGACACCGGCTCAGGCACAGGAACACACACAGGCTCAGCGCCGGCCATCTTGTCCGGAGACACTGGCTCGGCGGCGGCCATCTTGTCTGGAGACACTGGAACAGACACAGACTCAGGAACAGGAACACATACAGGCTCGGCGGCGGCCATCTTGTCCGGAGACACTGGCTCGGCGGACGTGACGTGAAGCTCGGGCTCGGCATGACTGACGTGGAGCGTAGGCTCAGGAACAGGCTCAGACTCCGGAACAGATGTGATCTCAGGAACAAAAAGAAGCGTGAAGGCAGCCATCCTGGGGACCACAATTAGGCATGGCCGCCTTCTTGGCTGGAGACTCCCCAAAGCTGCTGCTAGATCCATTTGTTGGTCAGTTGTTCTGTAATGTTGCTGAGGAAGACAAGCGAAGACGAGGATCTAAACGCAAGGTTATTTAATAAAGTAACAAGAAACAAGGAACACAGAACTCAAAGATCAAAGGAACAAAACCAGGGGAATCACAGAAGCAACCATTAAATGTATAACAACTGACAAAGTAACAAGTGAAACACAAGGGCTATAAATACACAGGGACAAACAAGCTAAACAAGATAACAAGGGGATGTGGTTAATTAGAAACACCTGGGAAGACTAATAAACAAGAAAAACTACAAAGGACTACAAAACATGGCACAGAACAGGAAATAACAAGTCCACAAGGGAACACAAGACAGGAATCATGACATATACTAACATTTTATGTATGTTTTGTAAATTTCGTTACAAGTCATCTACAAGTGATTAGTAAATGATTAACTAATTATTTATGAAACATGACTATGCGTTCATAAATGATTAGTAAGTGATATGTTCATTATTGTATGTATGTTTTGTAGATTCAGTTATAAGTCATATACAATTGATTAGTTAATGTTTAACTAATCCTTTACAAAACATGACTATGTGTTTCATAAATGTTTAATAAATGATGTTATTGTTTTGTATGTATCAATTAGAGGGTGCAGAAAGTTTTGTAAATGCCTTGTATACTCGTACAGATCAGATCATTTGTAACAGGTGTTGTGTTACAAATTTATTAAATGTTTAATTTAGGTTTCCACTACAATAGTATATAAACTGAGAAAGTGATTATTGAGTTTACAGCAAGAGATTCCTGCCAGATCTGTTTTTCCTTTGTAAGTTAAATGAGTTAGATCACGGAGACGCTAACCTATTGTCTTTAATGGCTCTTGGAGCCAGAGCCACAGTCCAGATGTTGAATCGTTAGGCTGATTGGATTAGCACATATGCGTTTGAATGGTTATGCTGATTGGATTGAGACTGGTAACACGCTGGAGTCTGGGGCGGGTTCCTTAACCTGTATACTCATTTACATGCTTTGTTTGAATTTGTCTCCACCTTCAAAAGTCCATCCTCCTAAAATGCCTATAAGACACCATGAACAGTTATGTACGAGAGATTGTTGGACGGCAGCCACACTCAATAAAGAAGAACTTCTGTTTGAACGCGATCCCAACGTCTCCTGGTCTGCTTTGAAGAAGGAAAAAGTTCCCAACAATTTGGTGCCGTGTGACCCGGATGGAGAAAAAGGAAACTCAACAAAGAACTTCAAGCTCAAAGAACTGAATCTTGAAACTTCTTCTGAATCCAGATTGAAACTTCAAGCTCAACAAAGATCTGACTAAAGTTCCAGACTGAATCTTCTGAATCCAGATTGAAAACTTCAAGCTCCAAAAAGATCTCAAAGAATGAACTGTTCTGACTGAGTTCCAGACGAAATTTTTCTGTACAACCAACGATTCGGTGAGTTTCACTCTATTCAAAGAACTGATGCAGACCAGTATAAATTTGTTTTCCTCTGCGCCGACAGAGAAGAAGTTAACAAACAGCTGTAGAGTTTTGTTAACCCTCTGGGGTCTGAGGTGTTTTCTGGCCCTGGAGGTGTTCTGACATGCTCTGACATTTGTGCTTATTTTTGTTACTTGTGGCATTGTCATGGCTAAAGTCTTATTACACTGTATTCAGCACAAACTCTTCTACAATAATATATCAGCAGCATGTATGTAAAAGTTTGTAGTTTTGAGATAAAGACATTTATGCGTGGTTTGTGAATATACAAAAAAAAAATGTCACTGGAATAAGGCCATGAAACCCATACTGATTATTTCTTCACAAGACTTTTGAAAATTGTATCATGTAGCCTAGAATATTTGCTCCAAAACTATGTGAAAATCACCCTGACTGCTCATTCAGGTAAGACAATATATTGATTTAAAATTTGTACGATGTGTTTTGTGTGAGAAAGCTTTATGCGGGAGGTCCTTAATATGTAAGCTTTTCACACCTGAGAAAGACAAAGACCCTCCCCTAACGGCCCTATTAGGAGCTATCAGGCCCTGTCATTCTGAGCAACCTTGCACAAAGAATGAGGAGATTTAAAAAATAATGGCTTTTAGATTGTTTGGATTTATTTACAACACAACATAATCCAAAGATACACAACAAATGACAAAAAGCACTTATTGAAAACAATGATCCAAAGACAGAAACCTTTGTGCCATTCTTAAAAACATTGTACATACCTTTCATTTCCAAGGTGTTTGATTTTCACTTTACCATGTTAATGTACAGAGACTCATGTGAATGTTGAAGTCAGCAGGACTCAATGGCATCTGGGCCCTGAAAAAAAAAAAAAAAGTGAACATACTGGTATCAAGAGAAACTATAGGCCACGATTTTGGGAATACATTTTAGATTTTTCTGGTTAAAATTGCTTTTTAAAATTCACAGAATACACACACACACACACACACACACACACACACACACAAATGTTTCCAACAATATATAATATAATGAACACCAGGTTTGTTGTGCCTTGTAGGCATAGGCTACGCGCAGTGCTGCATAAAATAATAATAACAATAACCTATAGCAGCCTATAAATCTTCCAACAGATTTCAGTAACAACTACGCTAGAGAAAAATATATTGATTATCATATGTTACTTCAAATGTTTCCATTCGTTATGATGATATGAAATGAGATAATAGTAAACACATAAAGCCTACTGTTTGGTGCGTTTTGCTTTTCAAACGCGATCGTGCTCCAAAATATACATTCAAACGCACAGCATGCTCCAGAATATGAAACATTATGGTTACCATATTATACATATCTATGTTTGAGCAGATATCCACAAACACAGTATTTAACAGTACACGGGTCTAAATTTTATAATATTCACCATATATCTAGCAACAGTTCAATTGCAATGTGAAGTTTATGCAACAATAACAAACTAATTTGTAAGAATGTCTTACCTTACATCTTTCTTGTCTTCAAATCGCGTTCTTCTTCTTCTGAGGTAAATCCAATGTAAGCTCACGGCGCGTCTTTCAAACTCGACGAAAAGCAGAGACTTGTGAAGTGTTTTGGTGTTTTGTTTTTGAGGTAATGAGCGCGTTCGCGTTCCATGTGGAGATTTGCATGTCAATCTCTTTTGCGCGAGTGGGCGTGGTCAAATTAAATATAATGAGCAAGCGTTTGAGATACTGGACATCTTGTTGGTTTTATACAAAATTACTTAAACAGAGAATATTTGTTTTCAGTTTGAATCCGATCATTTAAAAGTACACACTTAAATATTTATAAAGGTATATGGCTCATAAATGTGTGACAAGTATTCGCTGAGTTTTGTTTCAGTTTATAGACGTGCTCAAGAAAAAAAAGTTCACCGCGACGGAGAGGCAGAACGCACACCCTGTTTATTTTCTTTATTTTACAAAAGCACAATGTTTTGATTTGATTGTAAGTGGACACATACAAAAGTAGAAATATCACAGATTCTTTTTTTTATATTTCCTTTTTCTGTATGACCATAAATGACGGAGTAATTTAAGTTTATAGTGCTACAATGTGAAGAAAATCCAGCAAAACGCGCCGGCGCGTTTGCCGACCTCAGAGGGTTAACTAAGTAATCCTCTAAAGTTGTCTTTTAGAGATGAAATTTATCCTCTGTTTTCAGGCAGGGAAGATTAGCGTAAAGTGCTAGTAATTTGTGTTATCCTTTGCTCTGGGCAAGGAAGGTTAACAATAGTTGATCTGTGTTAACGTGTACCCTCTGTTGATCAGAGAAGTTTTAGTGTTTGTGTGGTAACAAAGAAATTCCCAGACTGAATCTTGAAACTTCAAGACAACCACAAAAGCATAAAATGATTAGAAGGAATGCTAGACTAATCCCCACAACTGAAAAATGTGGTCTTGCGACTCCTTTATGGACAGACAGTGAGTTCAAGTCATTGTTAGGACAGCACATGGACTATATAGCGACTGAGTCAGTCAGATTGAATTTAACAAAGAAATTTAGCATTCACCCAGAAAAAGTATGGTCAATTGAAGATACTATGAGCAAGTATTCGCAAGAACAGTGTGAAAGCCATTATCTGTTGTCACATAGAATTTGTTTTAGCAATAGCTACAGAACAGTCTAAACGCAAATCAGAGCTAGAGAAACAGAACAATGAGCTCCGTGCTAGAATATCTTCTTTGACTAAGAAATTAAAGCGCAACAAAGATGCAAAAAAACTGATGTGGGAGAATTTAGTCAGCCTGATAACATTTATCCTTAAAAGCTTTCTTTGAAACAGATGTAGCCATCCAATCAGTAACTGATAAGCCCATAGATTCAGTGAAGGTGTGTGGGGCAAGGAGAAGATCTCAGGGAATTGAGGGAACTGAAAGTGTTCCTCCCAACTCTTCTGTTGTCCAAATACAAACTGTTTCCAAAGCGCTAGGACCTGAAGATGTAGAGAGACTATACCAGAGCTTACCCTCAGCACGCACACATTTTTCTGAATTTAGAAAAGCATTGATCAGTAAAATACGTCTCTATGACATGTCGTTGGCAGAAGTTACACAGCTGATATCACAAATTCTAACTGAATCTGAATTCAACAGTTTTGAGTCTGCTGTTACTTCTGAACTACAACATGCCAGTAAAGGCGATTTGAGAGAAGGTGTTTTGAAAATCCTAAAGAATATCTTAGGACCCAAAATAAATTGGTCTAGAGTTACTAGCTGTGTACAAGAGAAAGAAGAAACTGTGAGTGAATATACTGAGAGGTTTTGTCAGGCAGCCGTAACTTACAGTGGAATAGTGGATGATTCCGAAAGTGTGCTAGCTGACAAAGGAGCTCTAATCCGAATTTGGGCAGATGGTCTTGTAGCTGAGTACAGAACAGCCTTGCCATTCCTAGATATTACGTGGGCTAAAATAACTCTCAGAAGTAACCTAGAAAGTTTAGCTATTTGGGAAAGAGATTCTGATGTTAAAGAGAGAGTAAGAATTGCAGCAGCATCCTTTAAGGTCAACACAGAGAATGAACAGAAACGCAAACGTCCTAAGAGAGAGGGCAGCTGTAATTACTGTGGTAAACATGGCCATTGGATGAGACAGTGTAGAAAAAAAAAAAAAAAAACTTTTAAGCAGTTAACAAGGTTACTCAGCTTCTGCTCAGCTTGCTTGATACTCTGAAGCAGCCCCTCCCCTCCTCGTTAAACTTGTGGGGCAGCTTGATAAGGTGTTAAACATTTAGGCTGTGAGTGCTTAATTTCGCCAGAAACAGCAACAAAGACGAAAGACTGATTTTTGTTTAATAGAAAAGACTCACAGCCTTAAATGTTATAGCATAGAATATTCCAGTAAAACACCCATGCTCTATTATTATGTCTATTATGACTGATGTTTCACTGGAGAATGGAAATGTGCAAATTTTCTCACACACTGTACAGTGTGCACACAACAGGGACAGCATAGGACACACAGACCAGGGCGGAGCCCATGGAAGAACCGAAGTGCAACAGGCCTCGGGGGTCAGCCATGTGGTGAAGATTTCCTCATTCCCCATCTTATTCCCACCTCACTGGTCCATAGGTGTCAAATCAATTAAGAAATAGGGAAAGAACAGAAACAACAACAGCAGACTCTGAAAATGATACAACCCGTGTTTAAACAAATACTGCTACAACCCTAGTGTTTGAACAAATACTGCTCTGTTGTCTTTTGTTTTCTTTCTTCCTCTGTGCAGATACCACTTGATGGCTGTTCCGAGATCCATATGCAACGACCGTCTCACCTGCATATGAAGCCACAACCTCAAGAAGACAACTAGACCCACTGCTGAACGATCACAAAAGAAAAAGAAAAAAATACACAACGCAGAGACTCACCTACGGGAACTTCAGTCATCCATCAGAGAACTTGAACAAAATACAACAAGACATTCTTGATCTCTCAACAAAATTACACCAGATGACTGAAGATAACTCTTCACGGTTCGGAAACCTGTTAGTATCAAGTGTGTCAACCAACAAATGACTCACATCCAGCACAAGGAAATAACAGTTTTTCAACTAGAAAAGACTATTACTCGTAAGGACTTCAAGGACCCTAATTGCATGTTTTGTTTCTGTGGCAGCATGCAATTACAGATGAACAACACAGATCATGCTATGTGCCTGTAACTATCACACGTTAAAAGAATGAACTTGCTATGTGCCTGTAACTTTTTCAAGTTACAAGAATTAACTTTTAAGTGTCTAAATTTGTATTTTGTGAGAGTTTTTAAGAACCCTCAAAGGGGGAAGTGTTGTATTACAAATCTATTAAATGTTTAATTTAGGTTTCCACTACAATAGTATATAAACTGAGAAAGTGATTATTGAGTTTATAGCAAGAGATTCCTGCCAGATCTGTTTTTCCTTTGTAAGTTAAATGAGTCAGATCACGGAGACGCTAACCTATTGTCTTTAATGGCTCTTGGAGCCAGAGCCACAGTCCAGACGTTGAATCGTTAGGCTGATTGGATTAGCACATATGCATTTGAATGGTTATGCTGATTGTATTGAGACTGGTAACACGCTGGAGTCTGGGGCGGGTTCCTTAACCTGTATACTCATTTACATGCTTTGTTTGAATTCGTCTTCACCTTCAAAAGTCCCTCCTCCTAAAATGCCTATAAGACACCATGAACAGTTATGTACGAGAGATTGTTGGACGGCAGCCAAGCTCAATAAAGAAGAGCTTCTGTTTGAACGCGATCCCAACGTCTCCTGGTCTGCTTTGAAGAAGGAAAAAGTTCCCAACACAGGTCAGTAACAGTGTTCAACACAGTGATCATTTACAACACTTTCTGCATCCCCTAATCTAAAGTGTAAACTATTCATCACTTGTAAATGTGTTACACATCATTCATATATGAGATTCGCAGATCTAATGTCTTATTGATTCTTGAAGTGGTAATCTACGAATTCTACGAACCACGGTCCTGTGTATACTTCCTCATTCTGACCTCGTGTTAACAAATGAGTTAATCTTTCAAGATACTGAAGGCCATATTAATCATTTATATTCAAAATTCCACTCAGCTGAAGTAATTTGTGGTGGTGACTTTAATACAGTGTTTGATGGAAAACAAGATCGATTGCCACCTAGAATTGACAATATGGCAAGTGAATTAAGCAATAATTTTTGTGACCAAATTAAGAATTTAATTGTTAAATATTGGCAACAAGCTTCTTTGATTCAAACTTAAGGAAATTCGCAATATTGTATGGAAAATCCATTTAAAAAAAACAAACATCTTGGTGCGCTAAAGCAGCGCATCATGTTGTTTTCATTATTAAGTTATTTCCCCTGCTGAGGAACAAATTCAAGTTATGACGCCGACGAATCGCCCTTTAACGACATATTATCAGTTCACTTCTGGCATTGCTAACTTGACATCGCAGCCTGTTCATTATTAAAATAAAACACAGTCAACCAAACAGACAAAAACTTATTCTGCTTAATTTAATTGGTCTGTTGTACAATATAAAGGCTGTGCCGTCAGTCACCACCTAGGCTACTTGCTGTTATTCCAAACTCATTTCCCTTACTGTGAAGATGTTGTTTTAGCCTATACGTGTATATTAGGACTTGACTTAAGTACGAAGCCTTCTTTACATTAATAGTTAGCATCCAGATGTTACATTGCAAATATGGAAACTTTGGACCGAATGAGAGATGCACGAACCCTATGTCGGTACAGTTTCAGTTTCAATTCAAATAAATTTAAACTCTGTCCACTTCTTATACTGTCTATGGTTCAAGCTGTTTAATGATTTTTCTACCTCAGAACGAAAAAAGAAAAATCAAGCTGAAATCGTGTTTTTCGTTTTTTTTTTTAAAATGAAAAAGGAACTGTTTACTCATTTTTCTACTTTCAATATTAAATAAAAAAACTACTGAACGAATGATATATGGATTAAAGAGGCCTGCCTTAAAAGTATTATTCTGGTTGGATACCAGTTGTGTGTGTGTGTGTGTGTGTGTCTGTGTGTGTGTGTGTGTGTGTGTGTGTGTGTGAGAGAGAGAGAGAAAGCGGGGGAAAAGTAATGTAGCTCACCTTATAGTGTATAATATTCACATACAATATACGTCATATATTAATATTTATAATATTTAACCCTAAGGGGTCTAAGGTGTTTTTGGAGTCCTTGAGATGTTTAGACATGTCCTGACATTTGAGCTTTTTTCAGTTATTTATAAACATATTAATGGCAAAGGTGTAATTACACTCTATTTAGCACAAACAGGGCTACCATAATATGTGAGCAACATGTATGTACATGTTTGTATTTTTGAGAGAATAAAGTTTATGCATGGTTATTGAAACAAACTAAAAATTAAAGTTTCTGAAATAAGGTCACAAAACACATACTAAATACTGTATGTGTCCACAAGACTTTTGACTAATGGATGTCGCCTAGAGTTTTTGCTTCAAAGTGATGTGAAAATCATCCTGCCTAAACATTCACAGAAACAATACATTGATTTAAATTGTCTAATGGTGCGTTCACACCGGACACGAATAGCCATCAGGCGCGAGTGATTTCAATGTTAAGTCAATGCAAAGACGCATTACACGCGTAAAAAATTCCTGCGGCACGAATGAGGTGTAGAGCGCGGCGCGGTAGAATTATTTTATTAGTGCTTTTTGTGCATTCACGCGTTTGACGCGAATTTGCGTCTGCCGCCCGAGTTGAAAAATCTGAACTTCTGCGTCAATTGGCGCCACGTTAACCAATCAGGAGCCTGCTTGCTGCTGTCACGTGGTGAAGTGACAGTTTATAATGTTATTTATGTTTAAATAATTTTTTTTGTAATATGACTAAAATGCACAACAAAGCAAATCTTTCACATACAAACTCGATTTCAATATATGAGAGATACTC
Organism: Abramis brama; assembly: GCF_963993115.1. Taxonomy (NCBI): domain Eukaryota; kingdom Metazoa; phylum Chordata; class Actinopteri; order Cypriniformes; family Leuciscidae; genus Abramis; species Abramis brama. The sequence goes on along the minus strand of NC_139984.1, from coordinate 1,236,878 downwards.
ATTTTGTATTGAATGCTATTTATTCCATATCTATTCTAGATTATATGAAACATTGTCTAATGTAAAGACAACAAACACAATTTAGTGTATAAAAACTTTTTAAAAAATCACAGGACAGGTTTCACTTTTGGAGGCTGGCTCCATTTATTATCCAAAAAAAAATAAATGACAGATTAGGTGGGTGCGGGCGAGGGTGAACCTCGCGCCGGGCTGTACAGCGCGGGCTCATCAGGCAGCGACCACTCGAGGCCGAGGCCTTATCGGGCCTACGCTGTCCTCGTCAGCATCCTCACCGTTAGGTCCATCAAACCTAGCTCCTGGAGCAAATTGTTAAACTCCTGAAACCCTCCGGAGGGTCTGGTGGACCCGAGTACAGCGACGATGTCCCCTACGCAGCTGTTTCTGCTCTCCAGAGCATATACGAGCGGTGACTCTCTCGATTAATGCTAATGCTAATGCTCGATAAACATCTAAAAAAGATGGCCGCCAACGGGTTTCGAAACTTTCGCCTCCGGATTTCACCCTTGACACGCGAATTAACACAAAGTGGTCAAGTGTATAACTAGACGCGTCAGGCGTGAATTTGACGCGCTATTCGCGTCCAGTGTGAACGCACAGTAAGAGACTGTGTAATGTTGTGGTTGAATGATAGAAGGAAGCAGGATGCACGTGCAGCAAACTTTATTAAATAAACCCAAAACTAGACAAACTCAGACTAGGGAAACAGGACACAGGAACCAAACAGCCAACATACAATAACAAGAACTCACAAAGACTGAGACTAGACACAGGGCTTAAATACACAGGCAAACAAGCTAAACAAGATAGCAAGGGGGTGTGGCTAATTAGAAACACCTGGGAAGACTAATAAACAAGACAAATTACAAAGGACTACAAAACATGGCACAGAACAGGAAATAACAAGAGTCCACACAAGACAAGGGGAACTTGGCAGGCATGACATGAAGAGACTCAGACTTGGCAGGCATGACATGACATGAAGAGACTCAGACTTGGCAGGCATGACTTGAAGAGACTCAGGTTTGGCAGGCATGACGTGAAGAGACTCAGGTTTGGCAGGCATGACGTGAAGAGACTCGGGTTCGGCAGGTACTGTGGGGTTGCAGGGCTCCTCGTTCACCAAAACCCACACTAAAAGTTGAACTGCTCAGTTGCAGGGCCAAGTCAATATACAATTCTAAAGTCTAATGAGGATTGTGCAGTGGCATGGTTGAACCGAGCGGCTCAGATAGCCCCCCTCTAAAAAAATCATGAGGCATACAGAGTCCATCAAAGTCAAATTTGCCAGTTCGATAAAGCCTCTCACATACTCCTCAATAGGACGTTTTCCTTGACGGAGACACATGATCACAAGGCAAACAAGCTAAACAAGATAACAAGGGGGCGTGGCTAATTAGAAACACCTGGGAAGACTAATAAACAAGAAAAACTACAAAGGACTACAAAACATGGCACAGAAAAGGAAATAACAAGAGTGCACACAAGACAAGGGGAACACAAGACAGGAATCTTGACACACTGTATGTTTAGAAATGCAATATGCGTGGGGTATGTATATATTGCTTTTAATTTATTTAGAATATAGTTAACATTATAATCCAAATATAAATGAAAGTCAAAAGCACATTTTGAGTATACAGTCATACCTGGAAACAAATCCTGTTCAAATATGCTATCTGGGCAATTCTAGAGAATGGGTTCAAAGTTAGAGTTGGAAACATCTAGAAATGTTTTGTTTAGAAAACATTTGTGATCTTTTTCCACAAATTTTGTATGCATGCAAATTGTCTAATATCCAAATTAAACATTTCTAGTAATTGTGAAGTTAATACTCCTACCGTATTTTCAGAAAGTTTTGGAATATTTATCCTCTCCCCAAATTTGTCACTAATAAAATAATAATTATAAATAATTGAATGAGAAGGTTTATATTGACCTATTAAGATTTTGTTTACATCTACCTTGTAAATATATTTTTTGCTATTTTATTAAATAGTTTTCACATGTAAATCAACAACAACTACAATTTTAACAATATTTTAAGTGTAATCTTTCTTTTTAAAAAGCATACATTTCAAAGTTAAGGATTCATTAGTTTGAATTGGAACAAACACTATAATAACATCTTCGTTGATAATTCAATATACTTTATTTTTGACAAAACTGCATATGAGCAGAAATTGGCAAACAAAGCTTATTTGATGTGGCAGTAGTCTATTTTACTGTAAAACCTTTATAATTATCCTACTTAACGAAATCTTGTTTAAAGGTGCTCTAAGCGATGCCGGGAGATGTAACTCCTTGTTGACATTCGAATTGTTGTCAAACAAAATGGAGGCTAGCTAGACCCTCCCTCCTCCCCTCCCTTCCGGCATACAGGAAAGTCAAAGTAGTCACTACAAAGTTAAGTTTTACTGATACTTCATTCAATGTGTAATGTCACCAAGTTAGATAAATGCTTTTATATATTGCAGAACAGAATGCAGAAAAAGAGAAACATTATCTTAAAATCGTTTCGCCACCTGAGGTTATAACTATAGCTCCCATACAAGGACGCAATAATAGCAAGATAATGTTAGCTTCGCGTTTCCCAGTGAGCATAAACAACGGCGGCGTCGTAAACAAATTTAGTCAACGATGTCAATAGCCTATACATGAACATTCGAATTCATAAACAGTGGGTGAAAACGATCATTCACACAAATTGTCGCCCTACTGTGAATTTACAATAAAGATTGATCGCTAGCTGCTAGAAACATGTTGTATTCACCAAAGTTAACGCTGACTGCATAGTTCTAGCCAATTACATCCTTGTGTTGGTTTGGCGAACATGAACGTCTGTTTAGAAATAAAAATGGATTGACCCACCTGTTCTGCAAAAACAGAGCAACTGAATGTCGGAATGCAAATTCTTCTTGTCGGTTATTGGCTGGAGCACTGTTTGTTGTGTTTCGTGGTGCGGGTGAGCCCAGTTTGTTTTTGTTGCCATTTGTGGAGCCTGTGGTGTCTACAGAGACCGCGTTTTTTCACAGTGTGTTCAGGGGACAGGCAGCTAGCGAATAGTGAGAAGATGTTTGCTGTATGTGACAAAAAAATTATTTGGCCTAAAAAACGCGTGGCATCACTTAGAGCACCTTTAAACATTAATATTTCATCTGTAACATATTGTTTTTATGATATATCAATATAGGGCATATCAATGTTAATTTGCAGTTTAATACGTTGCATATACAAATACATTTTATTTCAACATATTTCAGTCAATTTTTACTCATCTCAGCATAGCAATATAGTTTGGGAAAACCTAAAGTAGATGTGTTCATGTTCATGTAAAAATAGCATGTTGTAAGTGCCTGTAGTAAACAACAGTGCTCATCTGTGCCATTCATTCACACATAGACACATCTTCTTGCGGTTTACAGACACTATCGCGATTAGAACAAAGCACTTAAGAATAAAGAACTTACTATTCACAATCCTCAGCTGGATCCGTTACTCCTCGAAATTAAACTGAAACCAGCACTTCTGAGGTAAATTTTTCCAGAATTATTATTACTATTACGCTATTATTATTCCTCACAGCGTCACAAGTCGACATAAAGTACATGAATCTGATTAAACTTGATGATTTTATCGAGCTGATGTGAGCATTGACAGGTTTGCATGGATTGCTTCAGATCATTTGCGTTTCAATAGCACACACTCTCAGTAGGCGTGTTCACATTAGTAAATAATGAGTTGCCATGAGAACGACTGACATCTTTCTCTTTTCATACAGATTACATAAACAGAGAATATTTGTTTTCTTTTTTAATTAAATCATTTAAAAGTAGACACTTAAATAAATATAAAGATACTGTATAACGCTCTTGCCTGTGTGACTAGTAATCGTTGAGTTTTGTTTAAGTTTAGAGACGTGCTCCAGAAAAAAGGTTCACGGAGAGGCAGAAAGTACACCCTGTTTATTTTCTTTCTTTCTTCATGTATTTCAATTACCCTCTTCCTCATCATTTCTAAAAAATGTTTCACCTTTGGCAATGTTTGATACTAGTTTTTGCTTCCAAATCTCAAAATGTTTATCAGTGTATAGTGCAGTGTCATCTGTAAACTGCAGGAGCTTGACAGAAATGTACTATATAAAAATATATATTTTGCATTATTATACACTGTCCTCAAGTCTTTCCACACATTTACAAGGTTAAAACATAGAACACTACAGCTTTGAAAAGACATGGTTGCACTGAAGAAAGTGTGGACATGTCATAAGTCAGTTTCTCAGTTGTTTTTGTTCAGTCTGATGAGAGAAACTGAAGAATCAGGATAGATACCAAATCCACAATAGAGGGGTTCGGTGAATGTGGTGTTGAATGTGTGTAAGTGTGTGAGTGTGTGTGTGTCAGAAACGCTGTAGAAGGACAGAGTGCCAGCTGACCAGTCCATATATACTCCTACTCTATTAGAGGGAGGTGACGGGCAAGGTATGTAATTGTTCTTATTGTTGTGCCAGGCACTAAATCTGTCAAAGGAGTAGTCCAGACTCCAAGACTTCTCATTGCATCCAAACACACAGTCATCATTCTCGCCTTTTCTGCTGATTCCTTTATATGCTACTGATATATAAGTGCCCTTCCCGCTCCATTCAGCCTCCCAGTAACAGCGTCCAGTCAGACACTCCCGACACAGAACCTGAGAACATTTATCAAATCTCTCTGAATGATAAGGATATGGCTGATTTTCTTTTAAATATGTCACCTTTGTGTCCTCTTCAGACAAAAAGAAACGAGTATCTGCTGTATTTGGATCCAGTGTGAGATCACAGGCATCTGAACACAAGAACAGCAATTAGAACCTAAAACTACAATAACGATGTGTGTCTGTAAAAAAAGAAAGAAACAAAGAGTACCTACATTTCTGCAGCCCTGGTGTGATTCTAAAGTGTTCATTGTGGTCCAGACTAAAGGAACACACATAATGACATAAAAGGGTCATGATTAGTTAAATGAGGTATCTATCTATCTATCTATCTATCTATCTATCTATCTATCTATCTATCTATCTATCTATCTATCTGTCTGTCTGTCTGTCTGTCTGTCTGTCTGTCTGTCTGCACCAGGCAACACCTTGGCTGTTATTTTTCTGGTACAGAGTACACATGCAAACATTTTGCAAGATATTGCTAGTTTGTGAAAGCTGTATGAAAAAGCAAGAGCAGACTTAAGTACATTTCGTATGGCTTTGTAACTATTATGAATAATATGTCTACCATTGTCCTTATACTGTAAATTATTTCACTTATGTTCAACATACTTGAGCTTTTCCAGTGTGCAAATTGGATCATGCAGTCTCTCAAAGAGTAACTGGTCTCCTAATTTTCCAGGGTGATTGTAGCTCAGATCCAGCTCTTTCAGATGTGAAGTTGACCTCAGTGCTGAAGCCAGATAACAACATCCGACCTCTGTCACCATGCAGCCAGATAATCCAACATTTCCCCTTTGCCCTTTTTATGACGGGTTTGACCATGACCTTGTAACTTACTTTAGATGTTATATTTGTGTTCAATTCGTGCCTACTTTTGAGTCCAAAAAATGAAAGGTTTTTAATACTTTTAAGTACCTCAGTATCTCCAGGGGACAGTTTGCAGTCTTCAGTGCTTCAGAGATCAGCTTCACTCCTGAATCATGTAGGTCATTGTTACTCAGGTCCAGCTCTCTTAGGAGGGACTTTGAAGATTGCAGAGCTGAAGTTACAATTTCACAGCATTGACCAGTGATGTTAGAGTAAGTAAGACTGAAAGACAATGAAATACAATTTTAGAAGAGAATAAATTCCTATCCTGACTCTGGAACTTTTATTGATATTTAAAGTATAATTAAGGTGAGACACTACATGTGAATAGAGTAAAATTTTAAAACAATAGATATCACCATGAAACTTCTTCAGTTGATTACTTACACAAGTATATAAAAAAAGTATTACAAGTTTTTGAAATTTGTATGTTTAATTATGCAAATTATGCATTAAATATGCATGATTTTGCATACACTCTCAGAAAAAAAGGGACAAAAGCTGTCACTGTGGCGGTACCTTTTCAAAAGGTACACCTTTGTACCTAAAGAGTGCATATAAGTCCCTCAAATGTACATATTGGTACCAAAAGTGTACATATTAGTACCTAAATGGTACATATTAGAACCCTTTTGAAGGGTACTGTCCCAGTGACAGCTTTTGTACCTTTTTTTCTGAGAGTGTATATTTTAATAAAGCCAGGTGCAAAATTATTTTTTCATTTTGTTTACACACAAGATGGAAAAAAAAAAATCAGAGGGATTTCATGATATGTGCTTTCATTACCTAGGAAATCAAACTATACTGTCCATAGCCTTAAAAAAATCGCCATTTTTTTTATTAAAATGTCACATAAATCAGGCCAGGAATGATTTATTAACAAATCCCTCTGAAAATGTCTTCAGAATACTGCTAAGTGTATAACTGGGAAGTCTGGTGTACATAGGTGCTACATAGGCTGAGATGTTTGTACTGGAGAATAGCAAAAACTCATTTTGAGAAAACGGCATTTAAAGATGTAGTAGGGAGCTTTTAGAAAATGTTGACTTAGCCTGAAAATTTGAACAAGCACAGCTTACAGGTCACTCCCCCTTGCTCTCTGCTGCACTACAGCCCTCCCTCCACAGCTCCTCCCCCACCACAACGGAGCCTGCCGTGAATACGCAGGCTAGTAAACACTAAGCAGGGTCACCGATGACAGCGGATAAACAGTTCGGATAAACACATTCACTGGTAGGGACGAAACATCAACAATATGCTTTACATTGACTATGGCCTGCCCATACTTTGACTACAAACTTGGTCCACAAATCATTACGTATTTTGTAGGGCTGTCAAAAGATTAATCGCGATTAATCGCATCCATAATAAAAGTTTGTGTTTAAATAATATATATGTGTGTACTGTGTATAATTAAATTTGTATATATAAATACACACACATGCATGTATATATTTAAGAAAAATGTGTTATTTATATATAAAAAAATTATATTTATATATAATATAAATTATATATAAATATATACAGTATATGTATGTAAATATTTCTTAAATATATACATGCATGTGTGTATATTTATATATACAAAATAATTATACACAGTACACACACATATATTATGTAAACACAAACTTTTATTTTGGATGCGATTAATCTCTGCCCCCCATCGCTAGCAGATGGGTATGACCCAACAAAAATCGTTTGACAGTGCGCGCGCACGTACGCGCTCAGAAAAGGTGCATCATGTCAGAACAGAACACCAATGAAATGCTTACCCAGCAAAGCTTTAAAGCAGGAGCAAATAATGAACTTTTGTGATTGCGAATAAGTGCAGTGTCCTGTGAGTATAAATCTAACCGCTGCGAAGTAACGTCACTGACATGTAGCTGGAATGACTAGCTCAAAGGTTTCACGTTGCCTAGCATAATATTCTTTTAAAGCTTCAAACCAACAGCAGAAACGGTAGGAACATAAACCATGTCAAATGTAAGTAACATAACATTAATACGTGGTCGAATTCCTGGCAACTTTATTATAAAATTAATTTTACATTACTATGGCCAACTTTCTTTATTAAAAAATGGTAAAACTTTATAGGCTAATAAGGTTTCATAATAAAGAAAAAATTCATGTGCCATGGATAAATAAAATGGAATCGCTTCTGCACAATATGAAAATTATCAAACCATATTGTTGATGAAAATAATACGAGAACAAAAAAGTGCTAGTTATTAATAATAACGCATCAATGTTTTTGGGAAAAAAAAAAAAACATTTTTAATATTACAGTAATAGTAAACCTCTTTAATTTGAAGGTTAATCAACTCAGCGGTTGCTGAAGAATGCAACTAAACCCAAAGAATTTACAACTTTTTATTACAATAGTGTATAGGCTACAATTATAATGATATGACAGTCCCAATCAAGTTTTGCGTTGCTGCTTGATCGCGCGCATTGAAGCTGAAGAGAACGAGCACCGGGAAACTGAAGAACTTTTCAGGTTGTTTAAATCAACAAAGTGCATCCTATGTGATATTAATCAGATATTTATATTACATCAAACTTAATATTACGACTTATATCTGCACAAAATGACGTGAATGCACAAGCGAACTCGACTGTGCTGGTCAGAATGTGTTATCCCTGTTCTGGATGCGCTTTAATTGTCATTGTTGTAAAAAAAAAACAATGGCTATCTGAACATCTTTGCCAAGTGCAAACCAGTACAGAAGTAGGCTAATCAATAAATTATTGGGGAGGGTCATGCCTTTTTTACAATCATTTTGGAGGGTCATAGAAAAATGTATTGCTGGCGAAGGGAGGGTCAAGTCTTTTTTGACAATTTATCTCAAAACTCCTCCGGTAGCCCCTTAAATAAAAAACTAACAGTCCCTAAATGAATAAATGTAAATGTAAAACAGGTTTAAATGTAACTTTGTTTCAGTTAGCCTTATATATTACAAATATAGCTCAAGCTCAGTCACTCTGGCAACTTGGACTGGGACACTAACCTGGTAACCTATCCAGGGTAGGCGTACCGAACGTTATATCTAAAAAGTTTTTTTTTTTTTTAATCAGAATTTAAAATCATTCAATTTAATAAGGTGCCATGAAGAGATTCAGGTGCGCTCAAGTCACACCCTAGTCACCAATCAAACCTACAAAAACAAAACAAGAAAACAACCAGAACTACAACAACTGGTTCATACCCAACAGGGGTTTTCAACCTGTGAGACGCACCTGTTAATTCAGAGGCTTAAGTAAAACGACTGTGAATGTAAGCTACCAAATCTTTAATCAACCACTAGAGCAGGGGTTCCCAAACTTTTCCATTCCAGGAACCACCTAGACAAGAATAATCTATCTCAAGACCCACCAAAATAATTTTAAAGCATGAATATGGGGTGGGAGGCGTTAGTTCTCTTTAGAGCAGTTTTTTCCTTGTCATAGTATGAATGACATATAAGTTTCATTGCAATACAAACATATGGTACATTATCAAAAATGTTGAGAATTTAAATAGCAGCCTAATGGCTGTTGAAATAATGTGAAGAATACTGAGTAGTTTTTGTCTGCTGCCTCAACTGATTTACCCACACGGCAGAACAAATTTAAAGAAATTACAAAGATTAAGTAAGCTTAATCTTAACCAATGGTTTGATATGACAAAAAATCAGAATATAAATAAAATAATAGACTAATAATTTTTTTGAACAGTAGTCCCACGACCTAGAATTTAAATACTAATATTTATCCTGCGAGTTAAACTCATCACGTTGTTCAGCGCAGAAAACGCTTTTGTGCTCGTGTGTGTACATGTGAAATAATTATTACATTTATACTTTCCTTGCAAAATGCATGCGAGGGAACGCAAACAACGCACTTTTACAACGGCCATATCTGAAAGACAACAGTGCTGTGTTGAACAGACGACAGAGATTAATGCCTTTCCCAAAAGCATTGTATGCCTAAGTAGATCGTTGTTACAGAGCAGGCTCCCGCACCGCCTCCTCTTCACCACCGGAGGGAACCTTCCCCGGAATATTAACTTTACCCATTGAACTCCATTTCCCATAATACCGCTTACACCTCATTTACACACACTCATATAAACCACTCTGCCCCAGCCATCATTCCTGAGCGTTTATTCCCGTGTTTGATTTCTGTTATTGACCTTGGACTGTTTATCGTTTCTGATTCTCTGCTGTCTGCCCTGAGCTGGATTGTTTATTGATTCCTGATTCTTGCTGCCTGCCTCGACCCTTGCCTGTTCACCTGGTTTGTCTCTGCCTAGCCTGCTTTGCCCTGTCTGCTGTGTTTGACCCTGCCTGTCTTGACTACTCTCTAATAAAGCTGCAAATGGATCCCACTGTCTCTGCCTCATCACAACAATCGTAGAACCATGGCCACCAATGGTCTCTACAATCAACTTAGCTCACGATGCTTTTCGGAAACGCAGCAAACACAGCCCACACTTGAATCATCCTTTCGTGACATTTGAATTCTCCGATGTAATGCAATCTCATGCAGAATGCAGAGCATTGATTGGAGTAAATGAGTTTCTTCTAGTTAATAATTAACCGCACCAAACCGCTTAATGAACTGAGCCGCTGAAAATTAGTTTAGCTGAATTCTAGTTTAGCATAAAGAATGCATAAAGAACTCCACAAAACACATCTGGATTATCATGCCCATAAATAATATTTGTGTGTTAGCTATGGCTATATAGGTAATTTTTAGTTGCACTGATATGATGATTGCATAACTAATTAAAAATTCATTACTCCCACCATGTTTTAATAATTTGTTTCCTCATTTTGATTAAAGCGAACACACAGTTATCTACATAATATAATTCGTTAGCCTACCTGGTTTAGTAAATCGTGCATGGCCACGTGATAATTCGTTCCCTTGTTTTAATAAAACGAGATAATTAATTACTTCAACAACGTGGCCATGATTTACTAAAACCAGAGAACAAATTTAATTTGTGGCCATGATTTAGCGTGGTGCAACCCAGTCACACTAAATGCGTCTCTATAGCACGCATTGTGTTTATCGTGCAATTTATACGAAAAAATGAGTTTGCAAAAATTACGTGCATATGATACACATGGGTAGGTTTAGTAGTGGTGTGGGGTATGTATGTATTATGCGTTTGGATAGGATTAGTGTTGTAGGATGCGTGTGTATTACACGCAATAAAGTGTGAATAAGTGCGAAAACTGTGTATATCATATGCATGTAAAAACTCATTTTAGCGTATAAAGAGCGGGGTACAACACAATAGCTACCTTACCTATTTATCTAATTTATTATCGTAGGCCTATAGCTCACCTTTCGCTGCACTATGTTTGAGCGAGCGGAGCAGATTCTTCAGAAAGGCGCTCTCTGCTCTGGAGGAAATATAACCACTCTGCTCACATGCTACATGTGCGTTCTGTGTGCACGTGTGATGCTGATGTTGCGCAATGTTAATCATGCGGCGCCCGAGTGCATTTGACCAGCATAAATTCGGCATATGTCAGACTGACTGGCTGGTCGCCGGTCATGGACAATCACATGAAAATCGGCCAATTTTGGTCACAAGCTGATCAATCGGTGCATCTCTAGTTCAAACCCTGCTTCATCTAGTCTTACCATTGTGCCTTTGCTGATTTAAATTCAGCAGTGCTGCTAGCAGCTACATTTTCAAAAGATTAAACCCCTTTCAGGGAGGGTTATGTCTCCCTACATGCTCTTTATTGTACACTTTATTCATTGTAATATATAATTAACACTCACAAAGCTTTTTTGCAATTCATCACAGCTGGTATCAGTCTTCTTCTACCCTCCTCCGATGTGTTGTATTTTTTCAGGTCCAGCTCATCCAGCACCCCCTCTGACATCTGAAGCATGTAAGTGATTGATGAACATTGAGAAGGAGTGAGTTTCTCTGAGTGTTTGTCTGATGTCAGAAACTCATGAATCTCCTTGCACAGAGACAGATCTTTCATTTCCAGAAGACAGAGGAACAGATTGATGGATCTTTCAGTGGAGAGATTGTTGTTCTTAATTGTATTTTTAATATACAGTGACGTTTTCTTGATGCTCTCTGAGTTGTTCTCTGTGTGTGTCAGTAGATCCTGTAAGAGTCTCTGATTGGACTCCAGTGAGACGCCCAGCAGGAATCGCAGGAAAAGATCCAACTGTCCATTTTCTCTTTCTTGAACCTTATTGAATACACGTGTATGCAAATTATGTAGTGAATCAAAAAGTGCTTCTCTTGTGCTACATAAATAGCAGTAAACTACATAAAAAGCAGCAAGAAACTCTTGAAAGCTCAGATGAATAAAGCAATAAACTTTGCTCTGATGAATCACATATTCCTCCTTAAAGATCTCAGTACATATCCCAGAATATACTGAGGCATCAGTGACGTCTATACCACTTTCTTTCAGGTCCTCCTCATAGAACATCACATTGCCCTTCATCAGCTGTTTGAAAGCCACTTCAGTAAGTTTCACAATCACTTCTCTGTTGGAATGCAAGGGTTTCTCTGGATCTCTCTCTTGATATTTCTGACTCGCATGGATCTGAATGAGCAAGAAGTGGATGTACATTTCAGTCAGAGTTTGAGGGATTTCTGCACTCAGATCTTCTTCCAGGAGCTTTTGAAGCACAGTGGATGAGATCCAGCAGAAGACGGGTATGTGGCACATGATGTGGAGGCTTCTTGCTCTTCTGATGTGTGAGATGATTCTGCTGGCTTGATGCTCGTCACTGATTCTCTTCCTGATTGTCTTTTCCCTCGGCCCAGTCCAGAATGAACTTCTGCACAGAGAAGGTTTTTCCAATCCCAGCAATGCCTTTAGTAAGAACGGTCTTGATTTTCTCTTTCTCCTCACATCCTGGTTCAGATGAGGCTTTGAAGATGTCACTGCAGTTGATTGGAGTGTCTGTCTCTGCCTGTTTTCTCCATGTTTTCTCCATCTGTAAAACCTCATGTTCTTCATTCACACCTTTACTCTCTCCCTGTAACATGTAGAGTTGTGTGCAGATTCTGTTCAGGAGGGTTTGATTCTCTTGCAGTTTGATTCCCTCGGATAAGCTCTCATACTTGTTCTTCATGATGATTTTGTGTTGGTATTTCACTTTCTGAAGAACACCATCTGATTGGTGAGAATCCTGCTGCAGATCTCCAGTCTCCTCAATCTGGGCTTGTTCCATGACAGGGCATGTTCTAGATCTGTTTCTGTCTGAGTAGCAGCTGACACACAGTCTGCTTAATCCCTCGCCACAGGTAAAATAGACTGTATCTGTCAGAACTTGCTCACAATCTCCACATCTGGACTGACATTGGATTAGATCTTCCCTCACCACACTGCAGAAACCCAGGAAAAAGATTTTCCACAATTGTAACACTTTTTTAATGACTATAGTGTAATAAAGTACTTACAAATCATTTGCAAACTATTATTTTTAAGTCAATTCATATTTTATAAACTGTAGTTCAAGTGCCCCTTTATTATTCCCTTTCATGCAGTGTGTAATATAGCTGTTTGTGAATGTAAACATTCTGCAAAGTTGTAAAGTCGAAACTGCACAATAAATAAAGTTATTGTCTCCCAAAAGAAAGAGTCGACTCTGAACAGCCTTAAAGAATCTTTTGTGTTTAGAATCATACTGCTTTACGGTTCTACGTCACTTGAAAATACATTTGCATAATGCCTGCCTATGTTGTACATTGTCCGCCCGGGTCATTTTACTGACGACTACTTCTCAAATCTCGTGGGAGTTCAACATGGGATTCGCAAAACGCTTGTTCTTGAAATATGGGTCAGTACCCAGTTTGTTTGGACCAGTTTGCTCTTCTGAAGCACAACCTGTATGTGTGAATAATTATTGATATAATATATTTTCTACCTAGTGTTCAAAATACTTAGTTTTGTGTTTTACATTGTGTAAGTTTCCGGGTAATTAGCTGAACCAGTCTTACTGAAATACTTCTGCTAAGTAGCTGTGGGCCAATATTACCTAAAATTGTGCCCATTAATGCAGATTCTCCGTCATTCTTACTACTTTGAGGAAAGATAAAGGGTGAAGCAAGATTTGTTTTACAATGTTATATCAGTCATTCACGTTAGTGCTGGGCTAGTGTATGCGCTGTTCTTGATATAGTTCCTGCATGTGCACCGCAATAAATGATAAATATACACATCGGTTTGTTGATGGACATGCACTTGTTAATGCTGATGTTGAGGAATTACAGTTGCAACATCTCATAATGTCCCTCAAACTGAGTAGCGTATCACTGAGAAACGTCCTGCTGAAGTCGTTCTTGTGATGGAGGTTCGGGTTGAATTACTAATTCTTCCAATGCATCATCATCGACCTGCTCTCTGATTGATATGGTAAAATCAACGCCATTTTTACTGTCTTTACAGTGTGTACAATTGCTGAGCTGTAGGAAGCCTCCGGACAGAGCTGTCGTTCAGTTATGATAATGGCCGCGTAGCTTCCGACACGTGCTGTACGCGGTAGACCAATCACAACAGACTGTGCCATCTGGCCAATCAGAGCAGAAAAAGCTTTCCAAAAGGAGGAGTTTAAAAAAGACTGATTCATCCATCGAGTCGTTTGAGAATCATTGAAAAAAACTATTGAAATAATGAATTGGAAAATTATATTAATTAAATGCTTTAAACCAACCTTTATTAGACATTTAATTGCATTCATACTCAGTGTTGTTTACAAATGTTTACAAATTCATTAAACACACACACACACACACAGTGGGTTTCCATGTTTTATAGGGACTTTTAATAGAAATGATGAGTTTTATATTGTACAAACTGTACATTATTTCCCCTAAACCTACCCCTAATCCTTACTAATGTATTTTAACATAGTGTTCTTATTTTTTTGTTTAAAAAAAAGAAGTTTTTGTAAGTTATTCACATTATTTTATTTATTCATTTATTTTTAAGTGGTTATGTTTAGCTTTGGGGATAGGCAAAAAAGGGTCAGGAACTGCATTGTTTTATTATTTTATAATGTTTCCTGGCATGCTCTTATAATGTTAGTATGAGTTTTTCATGAAACATTGTCATAATTTAGAAATAAAAGGCCTTTTTTCCTACGCTGATTTTAGCCCTCTGATTTGAACGCTATGTTTGAAGGGGCGTGTCTGCTGTGAGACTTCAGTATAAACGCCCACTGCTCTGTACATATAATTCTAACATTGAATTATAGAAGTTTATAATGTGTTATGTGTATGCTAGGTCAAAGAGATGTGTTTTTAGTCTAGCTTTGAACTGACAGAGTGTGTCTGCTTCCCGGACAATGGTAGGAAGACTGTTCCAAAGTTTTGGTGCTAAATAGGAACAGGATCTACCGCTAGCAGTCGACTTTGATATTCTAGGTATTATCAACTGGCCAGAATTTTGTGATCGCAGTAGACGTGAAGGACTATAATGCGTTAAGAGCTCGCTCAAGTACTGGGGAGCTAAACCATTTAGTGCTTTGTAAGTAATCAGCAATATTTCAAAATTTATGTGATGTTTAAAGGAATACTTCACCGCTGGAAAGATGAATGTGTATTTAAATTGGGTAATTTATGTAGTAGAAATGTGAAATTATTTTAGAAGTTGGTGCCTTCTAGACTGAAGAAAGCCAGAAAATGTATTTTTGGCTCATGTGGATGAAAGATAACAACTCCCAGAATGCACTTGCTTTGTTGCCCTATGAGGCCACTCCCAAGCCATGCCTACCGGTTACAGAGAGCAGTATCGGAAGACATAATACAACTAGGCTACTAGTTGACTCGAAAACTGAAATGACGCCGTTTTATCGTAAGTCGTGAGTTTTATCGCTCGAGTCTGCCCGGGCTCTTCAGACATGTCCAGCCGGGTTTTCGAGATCGCCCAAAATGTCCAGCATTTGGCTATTGCTTTCTACAGTCGGCATTCATTATGTTTACATTATTTGACACTGACACATACGTGCCAGCTTTGCAGGTCATGCATTCTACTTTACATGGATCCCGACCGAGACGATAACACAGGAATTTTCTTGGTAATGCTAAAACGCACATCAACCAATCAACCACTTGTTAAGGATTCAGGTAAACACTACATTCAGATTCACCAATCAGAATGAATACAGTCTGATTGAAACAAAAGGTGTGCATGTAAACATAATGAATGGCGACAGTAGAAAGCAAAATCCGAATCCTGGACATTCTGGGTGATCTCGAAATCACGGCCGGACATGAGGGAAAAAGAGGACGCATGGACGTATACTCAGCTTTCTCCACAGAGCAAGAGCCTGTTAGATGGCTGACACTATCTGTACATTCTGTGAGTGAGATCCCACCCCCTATGGGCGGGTTGAAAACATGCGGAACTAGCTCCTCCTACTGGCTGTAGTCTCTAGCCTCTGGCCAAAAAAGCCTCCGATGACGCAAAATGACAATTTTTGCGTCATCTGAGGTTTTTTTCCAGACAGAAAATACAGAAATCTCTTGTCTCAGGGGGACATGAGGGAGGGAAGCACGGTAATTTGAAAATACTATCGGGTTTCTACTGAAACAAAGCTTAATGCTAAGTGGTGAAGTATCCCTTTAATAGGGAGCCAATACAGTGTTGACAGAACGTCTCGGTAACGTATGTAACTCTCGTTCCCTGAAGGAGGGAACGGAGACGTAGTCGTACGTTACAACTGATTGGGATCGCGCTAGGGAGCTTGTCATCTTCGAGTATTGTAAAAATGAGCCAATGCACATTGGCGTGCAAGATTTGCATCTCACGCTCCGCCCTGCAGCGCGGGTATAAATACGAAGCGGATGCATGCACCAGTTGTTTTGTGCTGAGGAGCCGAGCGGACCCCGGGTCAGCGGTGGTACAGCAACAGTGGCTACGGGTCGTAACGTAAGACTACGTCTCCGTTCCCTCCTTCAGAGAACGAGGGTTACATATGTAACCGAGACGTTCCCTTTCAGTCGCTCACGTTCGACGTAGTTGTATGTTACGACTGATTGGGATCCCAATTAAAACACCACTAGAGCTGCCACCTTCCAGTGCCTAGACAAAAGCATCCTGATCCTCCCGCAGCTTTTTGGGGCGGAGGTAGGACAGGGCTTAGGCCAGGAACTCACTGCTGCAAAAACCCACTCAGTAGACTTGGATAACACTGGGAAAGCGTGCCATTTCGATGGAAGGAGGGACACTACGGAGCCCACAACCAGCCCGCAGAAGGTAAAGTGGAGAATACACATATGGACTGGGCGAATTATCGGGCAGTACAACATATGGAATGTCACTGAGGTGGCTCCAGCCAAACAGGGGGGAGACCCAACCGACAGCGACGGCAGAGCAAACTCTGCCAAGGGAAGACACGGCTCGAACTCAGGGACCATGGAAACCCATGTGGGATCACCGTAGGGATCACAACATATGGACCCAGCCTAGCACAAGTTCCACTAAGCTTACAACTGGTAGGCCTAGCATCGGATGTTATGCCACGTCCAATGCCGAAGAGGTGTGGAGGAACTCACAGGGTTCTAATAAGGAGAACTAAACTGGAGCAAGAATGGCACACGTATCCAGTCCATAGGAGGGGAATGGCGCAGCAAGCCGACACATTGAGCATGCTTACGGTGTTAACTGGCTTCTATGTGAAGAGAGCACACGGGAAGCAATTGGCTCGACACGTAGGCTATAGAATCTAGCAAATGTGTTAGGTGTCGCCCAGCCCGCAGCTCTACATACATCTGTCAGCGAGGCACCCTGCGCCAACACCCAGGAAGTGGCTACACTTTGTGTAGAGTGAGCTCGCTGTCCCGGGAGACAAGGTGCATCTTGGGATTCATACGCCAAGATGATGGCATCCACTATCCAGTGGGCCAACCTCTGGCAGCCTTTCTCTTCTGCTGGCCTCCATAACAGATGAAGAGCTGATCTGAGTTCTGTCCACATATATCTGCAAGGAGCGGACAAAACAGAGAAAAGCCAGGGCTGGGTCTGCCTCCTCTGGGGGCAGCGCTTGCAGGTTCACCACCTGGTCCCGAAAGGGAGTGGTAGGAACCTTGGGCACATTTATCCATTATCCGGCCCAAATTCCAGGCATGATTTGTCAACCTAAAATGCAAGCAGGAGACCTGTCTTTAATGACAGAATTTTTAACTCGACTGACTGCAGAGGCTCAAAGGGAGGTCTCTGAAGTGCAGTCAGCACCAGAGATAAGTCCCAAAAGGGCACGAGGCGGATTCAATCTCCTCGTTGCCTAAGGAATCTGACGATCAAGTTGTGCCTTCCCACAGATTTCCCATCCACTGCATCGTGATGTGCGGCAATAGAGGCAACAAACACTTTGAGGGTGGAGGGAGACAGCCTTCGCTCCAACCCCTCTTGCAGGAAAGAAAGCACGGTCCCGATCGAGCATCTTCGGGGGTCTTCTCAGTGAGAAGAACACCGGTCAACAAACAGGTTCCACTTCAATGCGTAAGCATGCCCTCACAGAAGGGATGGTGTCTACGACTGATTGTGGTAGATCACCTAGAACCTTTGCGTCCCGTCCAGGGACCAGACATGAAGTTTCCAGAGGTCTGGGTGCAGGTGCCATATGGTGCCCCGTCCCTGAGAGAGAGGTCCTCCCTCAGAGGAATGGGCCAGGAAGGTGCTGACGAGAGGAGCATAAGTTCTGGGAATCAAGTCCGGTTGGGCCAATAAAGGGCAACTAGCAAGACCTGATCCTCTTCCTCCCTGACTTTGCACAGTGTCTGTGCAAGAAGGCTCACTGGGGGAAACGCATATTTGCGAATGCCCCAGGGCCAGCTGTGTGCCAGTGCATCCGTGCCGAGGGTTCCCTCGGTCAGGGAGTAAAAACAACTGGCAATGGGACGAGTCCAGAGAGGCAAACAGATCGATCTGTGCGGCTCCGAAGTGGTCCAAATCAGCTTAACCACCTGGGGATGAAATCTCCACTCTCCGGGGGCCACATGCTGTCGTGAGAGCTCGCCGACGGCACGATTGAGCAGGCCGGGGATATGAGTGGCACGAAGTGACCTCAGATGCTTCTGACTCCATAAAAGGAGGTGGCGGGCGAGTTGCGATGGGAGCATAGACCACCTTGATGATTTATGTACGCAACGGTCACAGTGTTGTCCGTATGGACCAGTACATGTGACCAGTACACAGTACGTGTTGCTCTTTCAAGAAATGAAATGCTCTCACCAGTGCCGGAGCACACAAGGGAATGATCGCTGCAACACTGACAGGGATGGTGCAGCCTGTAACAGTGAAGCACTCACTCTCTTCGCCCCCAACCGGCCGTCAGACAAACAAACACAAACAGAAATGTGATAATGTTAAAACAGCAGTTGAGAGCTCAGAAAGCTTGCGACCACCGCTGCACTCGCGCTGTAGAACCACCAGCACCGGGAGAGACTTCCTGAAGAAGCACCGTCACACTCGCTCGTTGTAATACAACACACTCTTCAGAGACATCAACATTAAAAACGATCGGCTCCGAAGCGAAAGACAACTGGTGCGTGCATCTGCTTCCGTATTTATACCCGCACTGCGGGGCGGAGTGTGAGATGCAAATCTCGCACGCCAATGTGCATTGGCTCGGTTTTACAATACTCGAAGATGACAGGCTCCCTAGCGTGCTCCCAATCAGTCGTAACGTATGACTACGTCGAACGTGAGTGACTGAAAGGGAACGGGGCTAATATGGTCATACTTCCTGGTTCTAGTAAGAACTCTAGCTGCTGCATTTTGGACCAGCTGTAGTTTGTTTATTAAGCGTGAGAACGTTTTTTGTCCAATAATTAGAATCTCTGTTTTTTCAGAATTAAGTAGTAGGAAATAACTAATCATCCAGTTTTTTATATTTTTTCTATAGACAAAAGGGACTTTGTTATAACAGGAGTTTTGGCGAGAGTCTAGAACTCAGCCACTGATAAACTTGCGCTATTTGATTGACAGCTCCAGCGATTGTAAAGGGAGCATTTTTTGATCACTTTCTATGTATAATTTAACCACAGATTAAATAACAGATTATTTTATTTATTTTTTTACATCCTATTAAGAGAAACAATGTGAAGTTGACCGTTTAGTAAACTTTAGTCAAGAGGATGTTTTTCCACAGCCAGGAACAGCACAACGTCTGCATAGTATCGCAATCTTGTTATTATCACAATCTTATTGTAAACAACTACTTTAGATCTACTCACTGCTCATCGACTGAACACCAGCGTGCGGGGCCAACGATGTGATTATGTAAAAGTAGTCGTTGTTGTCTTGGTCCAGAGGCAGTCGTATGCAAATGATTGTGCCTTTGTGACGTCACATGCCACATCTGATCCAAACGAAGCTTTTTACAGCTTGTTTATATACTTTTTTTATTGATGACAAGGACGTTTTAAGTTATGGAACTTCCAGGATGTATTAATGATACAAAGACCTCTTATATGCCAAAAGATCAAGGAACATTAGATTTCTCATGTCATGACCCCTTTAATGTATTTGTAAACATTTGAATGAACTCTTAATAATAATGCAATTACTGTCCAATAAAGGTTTAAAGCACTTGATTAATGTAATTTTCCCATTTTCCGTGACCTAATGTAAATAACTATTTTGATAGTGATAACTATTTACAGTTAATATGTTGTTAAAGCATTATTTAACTTGAAGGTGCAGTGTGTAATTTTTAGCGGCATCTAGTGGTGAGGTTTGCGAATTGCAAACAGTCAGTCACTCACGGCCTATCCCTCAAATTGCAAACTCGAAGGAGAAGCTACGGTGGCTGACGTAGGATCGGAAGATGTCGTCGTCTGAGTCAGCAGAGAGTAGCAAGTCAAGCAATGAGGTTTCTTTATATTATATTTTATATTAAATTATATTTACTTAATTATTCAGTAAAACCACATGTTATTGCGATTGTTATTTTTACTTGTTCATCATTGTGTTAGTCTTTTATTCACTGACTTTACCATAGCCTGTTTCCATGCTAGTTAGTATAAGATAAGAGCTATGGATAAGAGCATCAAAGCAGCTGGGTCGGGAACCTTTTTTGACCAAAGAGCCATTTTTTCATTTTTGGATAATGCAAAAGCCTCCAAAAGAGCCACAGTAGAAAAAAAAATTATATATATATATACAGTGAGGAAAATAAGTATTTGAACACCCTGCTATTTTGCAAGTTCTCCCACTTGGAAATCATGGAGGGGTCTGAAATTGTCATCGTAGGTGCATGTCCACTGTGAGAGACATAATCTAAAAAATAAAAAAATCCAGAAATCACAATATATGATTTTTTAACTATTTATTTGTATGATACAGCTGCAAATAAGTATTTGAACACCTGTCTATCAGCTAGAATTCTGACCCTCAAAGACCTGTTAGTCTGCCTTTAAAGTGTCCACCTCCACTCCATTTATTATCCTAAATTAGATGCACCTGTTTGAGGTCGTTAGCTGCATAAAGACACCTGTCCACCCCATACAATCAGTAAGAATCCAACTACTAACATGGCCAAGACCAAAGAGCTGTCCAAAGACACTAGAGACAAAATTGTACACCTCCACAAGGCTGGAAAGGGCTACGGGGAAATTGCCAAGCAACTTGGTGAAAAAAGGTCCACTGTTGGAGCAATCATTAGAAAATGGAAGAAGCTAAACATGACTGTCAATCTCGCTCGGACTGGGGCTCCATGCAAGATCTTACCTCGTGGGGTCTCAATGATCCTAAGAAAGGTGAGAAATCAGCCCAGAACTACACGGGAGGAGCTGGTCTATGACCTGAAAAGAGCTGGGACCACTGTTTCCAAGGTTACTGTTGGTAATACACTAAGACATCATGGTTTGAAATCATGCATGGCACGGAAGGTTCCCCTGCTTAAACCAGCACATGTCAAGGCCCGTCTTAAGTTTGCCAATGACCATTTGGATGATCCAGAGGAGTCATGGGAGAAAGTCATGTGGTCAGATGAGACCAAAATAGAACTTTTTGGTCATAATTCCACTAAACGTGTTTGGAGGAAGAAGAATGATGAGTACCATCCCAAGAACACCATCCCTACTGTGAAGCATGGGGGTGGTAGCATCATGCTTTGGGGGTGTTTTTCTGCACATGGGACAGGGCGACTGCACTGTATTAAGGAGAGGATGACCGGGGCCATGTATTGCGAGATTTTGGGGAACAACCTCCTTCCCTCAGTTAGAGCATTGAAGATGCTCTAATCTGACAAAATGTAAAATGTGTATCTAGAATGCAATGTAAGTCGCTTTGGATAAAAGCATCTGCCAAATGCATAAATGTAATGTAAATGTAAAGATGGGTCGAGACTGGGTCTTCCAACATGACAATGACCCGAAGCACACAGCCAGGATAACCAAGGAGTGGCTCTGTAAGAAGCATATCAAGGTTCTGGCGTGGCCTAGCCAGTCTCCAGACCTAAACCCAATAGAGAATCTTTGGAGGGAGCTCAAACTCCGTGTTTCTCAGCGACAGCCCAGAAACCTGACTGATCTAGAGAAGATCTGTGTGGAGGAGTGGGCCAAAATCCCTCCTGCAGTGTGTGCAAACCTGGTGAAAAACTACAGGAAACGTTTGACCTCTGTAATTGCAAACAAAGGCTACTGTACCAAATATTAACATTGATTTTCTCAGGTGTTCAAATACTTATTTGCAGCTGTATCATACAAATAAATAGTTAAAAAATCATACATTGTGATTTCTGGATTTTTTTTTTTTTAGATTATGTCTCTCACAGTGGACATGCACCTACGATGACAATTTCAGACCCCTCCATGATTTCCAAGTGGGAGAACTTGCAAAATAGCAGGGTGTTCAAATACTTATTTTCCTCACTGTATATATATATAAATAATTAATTATATAATTATTAGGTCCATAGCAAACAATAAATAAGTTTCAATATGGAATTAATTGTGCAGGGCTTTCACTGTGAGGTTGAGTTACCAAGTGATCAGCATAAATCCTCTTTTATATGCGTGTGTGTGTGTGAGAGAGAGAGAGTGAATGCACACAGTACTATCTGCTGTGTTTACTTGAATACTTGGCATTTTGATATATTTCTGTGTTTATTTGGCCGTTTAGGCGCGCAACCGAAGACAAAGGCTACTATGCTTGTCCGTGCTGCTCTCGGAGCGCGCACACAGCATCCTGTCAGTAGAATTCAGTTCTCTTTCGTGACTTATCACGCTTTTAATATTTATTTTCAATATAAAGCACATCCTGTTCTTTTCTTTCTCATTCATTCATGTTTTGTTATTAATAACTTTAAACAGAATCGTCAACTGAAATCTGTGCGGATTATCAAAAATACGACACATTTATTGGACATAAAGTATGGGGCGCCGTTTGTAAAGTGGCTCACGCTGAAAATAACAGCAACATTTTGTCACATTTAGCTTCAAACAATGTTTAAAAAACTGGTATGAATTTTTGACGGTCACTTTTTACCACATTTACAACAATATTTGTCAACTTAGAGATATTTTAAATAGTTAAATCTAAATATTAAATGTTACACCTAAATGTTAAATGTTACACCTAAATGCTAAATCTAAATGTTAAATCTAAATCTAAATGTTAAATCTAAATGTTAAATCTAAATCTAAATCTAAATGTTAAATCTAAATATTAAATCTAAATCTAAATGTTAAATCTAAATGTTAAATCTAAATATTAAATCTAAATCTAAATGTTAAATCTAAATGTTAAATCTAAATGTTAAATCTAAATCTAAATCTAAATGTTGAATCTAAATCTAAATGTTAAATCTAAATCTAAATGTTGAATCTAAATGTTTCGAGTGAAACTAAATATTTAACTAATATGCAAATTCAAAATGCCAGTAACCGGAAGTGCCAAAATAAAAGCTTGAGGAGGTCAGTGTGTGTTTATAGTGGTTTATAGCATGGTTTATAGTGTCAAATAACGAATAAAAAACATCTCATCCGAGGAAATGGACTTTTGGACATGGATTATCGTGATAATAACTACCTAAAATAATAAACACGTTTGGAGAAACTGTATTTGAAGAGTAGGCTAGTGTCACTTTTATGAAAAGTGCGGGACTTATGACCTGTAGCCATAATAGCCACGAGGGGGCTCACTTTGACTGAATATCATGTCATCACTCTGTCATCACTCTCATCACGAAACTCTACAGTTTCTCCAAACCTGTTTATTATTTTAGGTAGTTATTATCATTATATTATAGTTATTATTATGAGATGGTTTTTATTCGTTATTTGACACTATAAACCATGCTATAAACACACACGGACCTCCTCAAGCTTTTATTTTGGCACTTCCGGTTACCGGCATTTGGAATTTGCATATTAGTTAAATATTTAGTTTCACCCGAAACATTTAGATTCAACATTTAGATTTAGATTTAACATTTAGATTTAACATTTAGATTTAACATTTAGATTTAGATTTAGCATTTAGATTTAACATTTAGGTGTAGCATTTAATATTTAGATTTAACTATTTAAAATATTTCTAAGTTGACAAGTATTGTTGTAAATGTGGTAAAAAGTGACCGTCAAAAATTCATACCAGTTTTTTAAACATTGTTTGAAGCTAAATGTGACAAAATGTTGCTGTTATTTTCAGCGTGAGCCGCTTTACAAACGGCGCCCCATAATAAAGGGTCTCTGAGGCAAAAGTGAAAGTACCAGCGGGTGAAATGTCTCTTTGTGCAGCAAAGCACCCGTTTCAATAAAATGATATATTAAAGTTATATATATTATAAAGCCTACTTTTACATTTTCGCTGCTGTTCTAGAATGGTTTTCGCCAGCTTGAATCCCAGTGCAGGAGCTGTAGGTTACCACAGAAACGTAAGTGGTTAGTTGATTGCTGTGGTGACTCGTGACACTCGTGAACAGCACTGAACACACACTTTTGCTGGTACAACTTTAATATTATTATTATCATAAACTTTTCATTAACTTCAGTAGGCTGTACTACAACAAGGGAATTGTAATTGGCTGCTTTGTCTGCAGAGAGCCGATCTCTGTTGATGTGTTTCAATTGTTTCATCGATGGTTTGTTGGTAAAGGGTGAGAGACCTCGCGAGCCACATGATTTTTGCCAAAGAGCCAGATGTGGCTTGCGAGCCATAGGTTCCCGACCACTGCAACGTTACGATGTCCGAGGAGTCGTTCAGACAGCATGTTTTTTTCCACGTTTGCAGAGTCAGGGGCAACCTGAGTATTCTGCTGCGTCTTTTTCTGCTGCTTCTCATTCAAGTTAGTGACGAAACGCGCTCTGTAGCGCTGTTTGTTCGCTGTCGGCTACAGTAGAAACATGACGTCACGATATGTCGACCTTCATAGAAGGGGGTGCCCGCGGTTATGTAGATATAAATGACTCATTCTAAGGTAATAAAAACATAACGGTCCATTAAGTAAGGTCTTTATACACCACTGAAAACATAGTTATGGATCTTATATTGCATTTCTGTCAATAGATCATCAGAAATATCACACATTGCACCATTAACATATGAGCTAATTAAACAATAACACTGTTAATTACAGAGACAATAAATGAAGAACTCGCTATTTGTAGTCTATTATTGTATTAACTACAGTTCATAAACTATTAATGAACTATTTGTAAATTATTTGTAAACACTTTACTACACTATATTTATTGTAAAAAAAAAATCCTCAACAAAAACAATTCAACAATGCTTACCTTGGTTTCCTGAATCCTGATTTATCATTAAATCCAATAGGTTGTTTACGAGAACAGTTGCTCTTCATAGAGACACCGCTGACAGTACTCCCCTCTTCTTTCTTCTCATATAGATTCATTTTGGGTGTAGTCCTGACTCTGTATGTTACTGTAATTATTATACTTGGGTAAAATCACATCTAAATAAAAAGGAAAGGAAACAAATAAGGAAAATGAGCCATGGTGGTTCAAAATGAGCCATTCTTACCCTGTGGTTTTTCCCTCTTAACTTTGTATGCTTGGGCTGCAGCCTATTGGGATGCATGTGTACAGAGTTTGCATTTCAGCTCATCAGGTTCTTTCCCTATCCCATTCTCACTAATCCTTTGGTATTCATATCCAGTTGGGAGAAATATTTACTTTTTTTTGGTAAATATTGGTAACATTTCTTAGACATCACTGCTTTGGCTTCTGGGGCCCAATATTGACTATTTTGAGTGTACTACTGTAGTACTACTGCTGCTAGGCCTGTCACGATAACAATTTTTGCTGGACGATAAATTGTCCAAGAAATTATTGCGATAAACGATAATATTGTCGTTCGAGACCATTTTCATCTAATAAAATGATAATGGCATAATAATGCAGGTACACCTTTTCAAAGATCTATAAACTTTTATTTCTTAAGAATATTAAACATTGAAAACGGAAAAACATTTTAAATATCCACAAAAAATTAACAAAACAACCAAAAACAATAAAAGCAATGGACTCTCAGTGTCTGTTAACAAAAAAATTCACTTGAATAAATACCAAAAACAATAAATAAAATGGATGTAAACAAAATTGCACTTCAAAAAAATATTAAACATTAGGCTCAGGGACTTCCGGTTATGGCGTCGAGCTGAACGGCAGCACTTCTCTCCGCTCCGTCGCTGAACTCCAGATAATTGCTGCAAAACCGCCTAACTGCTATTCTATAACCACTTAAAGTTAACCTAATGCCATTATAAGTTTAACATGCCCAGGAGATCATCAAAATCAAAGAACAAGCAAAAGCTGGCGAGGACAGTGTCTCAGAACCCGAACACAGTGAAGGAGACGCCATGTCGTTGGACACGGACAGCGCGCAGGTGAACGACGTAACCAGCGCCGATATTATGCAAGCCATTAAATCCCTCAAACATGACTTTCATACAGAAATTAGTGGTGTGTTAACGGCTGTCAAGGATGTTCAGGCGAACATACATGAATGCAACGGGCGCATCACGCAGGCTGAAGAACGGGTTTCCGCGGCGGAGGATTCAATTAGTGGCCTGCAAACAAAAGTCAGTGCGCTGGAAGGAAAGGTGCCGCAATAACATGAGAATCGTGGGCATACCAGAGAAGGAAGAGGGGACAGATTCTTGCGCCTTTATGGAAAAATGGTTTACCGAAAATCTAAGTGTGCAGCCGCCGGTGATATTGGAGAGGGCTCACCGTATTACCGGACCGGCGCGCGTCACCGCCTCCTCCCCGCGAACCTTCATTGTGAAGTTTCTAAACTATCGAGATAAGGAGCGCGTATGGAGAGCATCAAGAGCAAAAGGCCAGTATATATATATATATTTTTTTATTTTTTTTACTTGCTGTTTTTTTTTTTTTTTTTTTTTTTTTTTCATATCAGCTTAAGAACTTTAAGGGCTAACATTTCTACAATTACACTCCGGACGGTATCTGGGGCATAGATTAATTGCACTGTGAAATAACAGAACTGCAAAAAATTAAGCTTGCCTTCGGTGAGGAGAGACCCATGGTTTCTATCTTGTGGGATGACTATGGGTATAAAGGAAATGGCGCTAAAGCAGGGGTCACCAACACGGTGCCCGCGGGCACCAGGTCGCCCCCAAGGACCACATGAGTCGCCCGCAGGCCTGTTCTAAAAATAGCACTTGGGAGCTGCGTCTGAAATAAAATTTTATTCTGTTGCTATTTTTTTTTTTTATCACACTTGCATTTATATATATTTAAAAAGGACAATATCTTAAAAATATGTTCATTATACATGAGTTTAGATAAGTTTAGGTGAACTCTGACCTACTCTAGTTCAAAAGTTTTTTGCGTGAGACAAAACCAGTGCTGAGCACTGAGTGCTCGTGGAGAGTAAGCTAGAGGGCGCGGGCGCGACGAAGATGGTAGCTGAAAAACATGGCAGAAAAAAGGAAGAAAACTTATCACTTTCACAACGAATGGGAGGAGGAATTCTTTTTTACGACTGTGAAAGAAACCTGCGTGTGTCTCATTTGCGGGGCGACTGTGGCGACGGCAAAGCGGCACAATGTGGAGAGACACTTCACTACGTGTCACAAAAGCTACCATGCTAACTACCCACCGGGAAGTGCACTACGGACAGAAAAAGCCCGTGAGCTAAAGGCAGCTTTGGGTAAGCAACAGTCTTTTTTCACGAGGCCGGTGAAAAAGTCACAAAAAGCAACCGAAGCCTCGTTTAGAGCTACACATTTTCTGATCAAGAAGAAAAAGGCATTTTCAGACGGAGAAGTTTTCAAAGAAGCAATGATGATAATTGCTAACACTGTACTTAAAGACGAGAAAAATGGAACCGATCTAATCTCCACTCTCTCTGACGTCCAACTGGGTGCATCTACGATGGCTAGACGAGTGTCAGATATGTCTGGTAATTTGGCCGATCAGCTGGACCGGGATCTGGCAGCGTGCAGCTGGTTTAGCATCCAGTGCGACGAGTCCGTGGACAGCAGCAGTACAGCGCAGCTGTTAGTTTTTATCCGGATGGTGTTTGAAGATTTCTCCACAAGAGAAGAACTGCTAACACTACTGCCATTAAAGACAACTACGAGGGGAGTTGACATTTATAACACAGTGAAGGAGTTTTTCGTGCAGAAAAAGGTACCATTGGAAAAACTGGTAGCGGTGACTACAGACGGGGCTCCTGCTATGATCGGCCGACATGCAGGTTTCATCGCTCACTGTAAAAGTGACCCAGACTTCTCAAATTTTTTGCATTATCACTGCATCATTCACCAGCAGGCGTTATGTGCAAAAGTGATCGGCTTTGGACACGTGATGACTCCCGTTGTAAAAATCATAAACGACATTCGCTCCAAAGCAAAACAACACAGGATCTTCAAGGTGTTATTGGAGGAGATGTCAGCTGAATATGGTGACCTGCTTCTACACACAGAAATCCGATGGCTCAGCAGAGGACGAGTTTTACTTCGTTTTTTGTCACTTTTGGGTGAAATAAAAGAGTTCAAGCAGTCCAAAGGCGAAGACGTCTCACTGCTTGAGGACACAGAGTGGACACTTGACCTTGCATTTTTGACGGACATTACTGGGAAGCTAAACGACTTGAACTGCCAGCTGCAAGGCAAAGGTAAGACTGTTGTTGATATGATAAGTGCTTTAAATGCATTTAAAGCCAAGATGAACGTTTTTTCTGTGGATTTACAGAGAAAAAAGGTGCTGCACTTTCCCTCTGTGCAGTCGGTGCTGAAAGACAATGCTTCCGCATCTGAGACATTTGACAAAGTTGCAGAAAAGTACTGTGAAGTCATAAACAGACTTGGGCTAGAGTTTGAGAATAGGTTTTGTGACCTTCATCAGCTTGAGCCATGTGTGTCGTTCATTTCCAATCCTTTCATGAATGTGGACACAACATGGTTTGCTGAGCAACTAAGTGCAACGTTCAACTTGGATGCTGGACAGGTGGAGATTGAAATCATAACACTGCAAAATGACCTCCACCTCAAAGCCTACCAGGCTGCCCCAAACTTTTGGTCCCTTGTTGACACCGAGAAGTACAGTGGAGTATGCACAGCAGCTATGAAGGTTGCTAGCCTGTTTGGTTCAACCTATCTCTGTGAATCAGCGTTTTCTGACATGAACTTCATCAAGAACAAACACAGAACACGCCTCACTGATGCACATCTGAAAGACTCACTCACAGTTGCAGTGTCAAGTTACACACCAGATTACAATACACTGGTGAACAGCATGCAATGCCAGTCTTCCCACTAAAAAAGAAACAGATACCAGATGTTGTCAGTGGCAACATGGCAGTGCCATGGCGAAGTTTAAAATAAGGAAGAATTGTGTTCAATTTAAAAGTGTGTTAAAAAATGCTGATTTGGTCCGTAGTTCAAAATGTGACAATTTATTTAAAAATATGTAAGTTGATTTTTCTAACATTAATAATTGATAACTTTTTGAAACAACATAGTTCATGATTTGTTACAAGGGTTTGTCAGTGGCTAGTGAAAATGGGACATTTTTCCCTTTTAAAATATTGAAGAATTGTGTTCAATTTAAAAAGTGTTTTAAAAAATGCCACAGATTTGGTCATTAGTTCAAAATGTGACAAGATTTATTTAAAAATATGTAAGTTGGTTTTTCTAACATTACATAATTGATAACTTTTTGAAACAACATAGTTCATGATTTGTTAAAAGGGTTTGTCAGTGGCTAGTGAAAATGGGACATTTTTCCTATGAAATGTAGTGATGTAAGTGATCATCTAAAAATGTAACAATTACTGATATTAAAGTGCTGAATATTGATATCTGTTTCCCTCCTTATTGTTATTGTTGCTAATTATTGTGAGAAATCATTTACGTAATTAGTGTCTTCATAGATGATTATTATTAATAATGTATAACTAAAGGCAAACTGAGCAAATTTGTTATTTCAGAAGAGCGTATCAAACTGGTAGCCCTTCGTATGACTCAGTACCCATGAAGTAGCTCTCAGTTTCAAAAAGGTTGGTGACCCCTGCGCTAAAGTATCTTCAGTGGCGGATAAAGAATAACTTTTATTTTTGTAAAAAAAAAAAAAAAAACTTTTTATTTTTTATTTTTTTAAATGCTGACGAGTGGGAGACATAAACGCAGGACATCTGTGATGGTTGGTGGGGACACAGATTTACTGCGGGACTGCAATAACGAACTTGCAGTCAAGGCCCAGACTCCCTTATGGAGGCTCTGGATAATCCTTCACTTCCTTGCAATTTTTTTTTTTTCCATGGTCGACTCAAGTGCCTTATATTGATTTGTTAATGTTACTGCAAGGAAGACCCATATATGTTTATGGGTGAACAAATTGGAAGTCTGGATGCAGAATGTTATTATGTATATAGTTACAGTGTTCGTGTTAATGTTTTATTTTATAACATGGGATATGTATAACAATGAGCCCCAAGATCATATAGAACTGCAATGTGTGATAAATGGTTTGCATACGTAAACGTTAATGGACAGCATAAGAGTAATTAGCTATAATGTTAAGGGCTTACATAACCCCATAAAAAGGAAAAAAATTATCAATGAGCTTAAACATCTTAAGTGCACTATAGCCTTTATACAAGAAAGCCACCTATCAGACTCTGAACATATGAAACTTAAAAGGTCATGGGCCAGCCAAGTGTATTTTTCATCTCATGGTTCAGGGAGAAGATGTGGGGTGGCAATTTTGTTGCACAGTTCGCTGCAGTTTTGTTTACATTCAGAAATTACAGATAAAGAAGGGAGATTTATTTTGGTAAATGGGTCCATATGTGGTGTGACTGTCTCTATGCTGAATATCTATGCTCCAAATGAAAGCAATCCTAATTTTTTAAAGAAAATTAGTGAAATGATTATAGAAAAAGCTAAATGAATCATTTTGATTGGAGGTGATTTTAACTGCATTTTGTCAAATAGGATGGATAAAAACCCACCATCATTTGCTACGCCTTCAGGGGCAAGTAGGATTCTAAAGCAAATGATGGAGGACTTCGGTCTGATCGACGCATGGAGACATATAAGCAGAGTTATAAAACGGTTATTACAACTCTAGTACACCCGGACCAGACAGGCTTTATTACTGGTCGCCAGCTGTCTGATAATATTCGTCGGTTACTGAATGTAATGTCTTATGCCAAATCGAAACCAATGCCATGTATGGCACTGGCTCTGGACGCAGAAAAAGCATTCGACCATGTCTCCTGGCCTTTCCTTTTTAGAGTTTTGAGAAAATACGGTCTAGGTCCTGGCTTTGTTAAATGGGTCCAACTGTTGTGCTCATCTCCAAAAGCGTCAGTAAGGGTAAATGGGTGTTTCTCACAAAAATTTCTGTTGGGGAGGGGTTGCAGGCAAGGGGACCCTCTCTCGCCTCTCCTTTTTGCCCTTAGTATAGAACCCCTTGCACAATTAATACGAGATAGCACAGATATTAGTGGTATAGAGGTGCACGGAGAGGAACACAGGTTGTCACTATACGCAGACAATGTAATTGTGTATATCTCAGATCCCACAAAGTCTGTCCCAAATTTAATCAAATGTATTGAGACCTTTGGATTTTACTCAGGTTACAAAATAAATGTGACTAAGACAGAAGCACTCCCCATGAACAATTTGGTTACCCCGCAGATTAAATCTGCTTTCTCATTTAGATGGCCCAGGGAGGGTGTTAGATATTTGGGAATAAATATACCCCCTGACCTTAGTTTATATCAAAGTAACTATATTAAATTAATAGATAAAATTGCTCAGCATAGAAAAAAGTTACAGTCCTGATATGCCTTTGTCAGTGATCCCCCTTAATGGGATTAAATCCACCAGAGATCTTTTGGGAGAATGGTCAAACACAACATGTGTCGCTTGGAAGGAAATACAAAAAATGTTTAAGTTAACAGGAGATCTCTCCGTTTTGAGTTCAATTATTTACATTAGAAATTTTCTTCCATTGAGTCTTGATATAAGATTCAAAAACTGGAAACTTTTGAACCTTCATTATGTACACCAATTATTTAGTAATAACATCTTCAAATCATTCGATCAACTGAGAACAGATTTTTTCAGGTATCTACAATTAAGGAGTTTCATACTGAAGCACCCAAACTAGAATAGATTAATAGAGCCCTCCCTTATAGAACAGTATTTATTAAAAATTCAGGGTGGAGAACGTATGAGGAAACCAATAACCAATGTTTATAAAATCCTTGCTTCAATGACAAAAGATAACTCATTTTATGTGAAAGACAAGTGGATGAGGGAGCTACGGCTCGAAATAAGTGAAGAAGTTTGGTTAGAGATATGTACTCAGGCTCACAAAGTCACGAACGCCAATTTGTGGAAGGAATTTCAATGGAAAATAAATAACAATTTTCAAAACACCACAAGTTGTGGCTAAAATGAATCCGAATCAATCAAGTCAATGTTGGAGGGGGTGTGGAGAGACAATGGCTACTCACTCACATATTTTTGGCAATGCCCATTGTTGGATAACTTTTGGAAATCCATCTTTACATAATTAATAAAGTATTGAATGTTGAACTGATAAGAGATCCTCTGGTAGCAATTCTAGGGGTGAAACCGATACAGATACACAGTAGGAAAAATATGTATTTATTACAAATATTACTGATAGCAGCAAAGAAAGCAATTACAATAAAGTGGCTTAAAAATGAGTCGCCAAACCAAGCTGAATGGCTAACAATTTTGAGAAATATTTACACTATGGAAAAAATCACATATTCACTGAGATTACAGAGGGAACTTTTGATTGAAAGATGGGCACCATTATTGACGGTGATGGAAGATCATTAGAACTAACCCAGGTTATATTTGCCAGGGGAATTTGTATACAACCCATGTTTAGTTTTAAGTTGTTGTTTGTTTTGTTCATATTGTTTACTTTAAATGATGTTCATTATTTTGTATTTCTTCTTTTTCTTGTTATTGGAAATATTTTTCTGGGGAATTGATTATATATGTAAGAATACGTGAATGTTATGATCCCCTGTAAAATAAATTGTTTCTGTGTGGAAGTAATTGCTGTAAAAGGAGATCTGAAGAATATTCAAAATAAAAAATAAGTAACAAAAAAAAAAATTAGGCTCAGACATAAATAGTGATACATTCCAAAATAGGCAAAACTGCCGGTTAGGACCTTTGTAAACAAATAAAAAAAAAGCCTCAACAGGATACCACAGCATTTTGCACTGTCCTCCTGTTATTTTGTCGACTAAACGCCCGAGTGATTGTGTAATTTACTGTCGGGAAGACGGAGACGCACTTTATTGCGTGTATATGCTATGCACTGAAAATACTTGGTTAGGATTAGGGGTGAGGAGTGCGTGCGTATTACACGCCATAAAGTGCGTATCATATGCACGCAAAAACTATTTTTGGCGTATAAATGGCCCGAGAAATAACATTCGTGGTATAGATACGCATTTTCATGAGATCGGGCTCGCTGTCGCGTTTGGCTTTGAAACCAATTCCATCTTTTTCTTTTTTTTTTTCTCCAACTCACAACTAGCGTCTTTTCTCTCTCCCGGCAGTCACCGCAAGCAGTCCCGCCGGCGCTTTCCCATACAAAGACCATGACTGACAAGCGCCGCGGCGCCGCCTCCCCAAAAAGACCATGCAACTGACAAGAGAGTTCACTAAGGAACTGAGATTGGTCATCCAGTCTCTTTGGTAGAGAGAGAGAGAGAGAGAGAGAGAGACGAGGAAAACAAACAAGCATGCAAATGGAATTATCGCGGCCGGAAAAATCATCGAGCTCATTTTTTTTTATCGTGCGATTAATTGATTTATTGACTATCGCGACAGGCCTAACTGCTGCCCTCATGGAAATGTATAACTGTTACAAAAAAGACCTCCGCTGGGAAGGAAATACAGAGACCAGACCTCTTGGAACTTTAATTGAATACCTCTGTTTCATAGTATATACCATGGATCCTGATGGGGCCTTAACCCTCTGGGGTCTGAGCTGTTTTCTGGGCCCTGGAGGTGTTCTGACATGCTCTGACATTTGTGGTTATTTCTGTTACTTGTGACATTTTCATGGCTAAAGTCTAATTACACTGTAGACTAAAGTCTAAACACACAGCACAAACTCTGCTACAATAATATGTCAGCATCATGTATGTAAAAGTTTGTAGTTTTGAGATAATGACATTTATGCGTGGTTTGTGGCCTGTGACGATAACATAGCAACCAGATATGGAATGCCAGACCTGACATATTAATAAATCAATCAATACATAAATAAATAAATATACAAAGAAATGTAAAAAAAAACTCAAATAAATGAGTATTTATACTTTTATTTCCTTATTTATGCATATGTAAGGATGGTGTTTGGTTGAGCTCTTTGTTTTCATGTGTCATGTGATCCCTTCGTTTCCCTAGTGTTCATGCCATGTGCTGTTAGGCTTGTTTGACTTGATCCGGCACTGCACAGACCGATCGGATAATGATATCAAAGTACCGCAAGAGCAAATAGAAAGTAGACGGCTCCTTATGCTTTTGAATTGCTCTTGCAGTATTTTGAGGTCATAAACCGTTCAGTCTGTGCAGCGCCGGTTCAAGTCGAACAAGCCTTTTGTCTTCATTTGTGTTACTTTCTCATTGGTTTATTGGTCTCATTATATTCAGGTGTTGCTCATTAGTAGTTGGTGTATTTATAGCCCTGATTTTACTATGTGTGCGAATCTAGCTTTGTCATCTTTTGATGCTGTAGTCCACTGCTGTGAGTTTCATGTTCATGCCATGCTTTACCTACTCAAGTTTATATTTAAGTTATGTTGATACACTATTATGGAATAAACTGCATTTGGGCTCAGAAAACGGACTCTGCTTCAGTGGAATCGTTACAGTATAATTGTATTTTTTCCACATTTCTTTCTTTCTTCCTCTGTATGTTAATAAGGGGGCGTGTTTTACCTCAGGCATAGCAGTCCAGCTCAGAGTGGCAGTGCTGAAGCTTTGAGGCCACAGTGACACAAGAGGGTTGTGGACGTGCCTGTACAGGTTATGCAGGGAAATAAAGGAGAACTTGGTAACTTTTTTAACTTAATAAAACTGTCTAGAAATCATTTGGATGGTTAAACAACCTGTTCTGGTTGGTGACTTTCCCCGCTCCCCCCAGCGTTCCCAGGCGGAAAACCAACCTTGCAACTTGGGGACTACCGTCCCGGCAAGATAGAAATTGGAAGTCTTGTGAGAAGCGAGAACGAGAACGAGCGCGAAACACAAATTGCTTTACGGCAATTCGACATAAACACCCACGCATGTATGATGTATTACTCACCTCAGTAGACATAGCTCCACACGATACAGTTGGCTTGCTCCGATCAAAACAAACGCACATGAGCAGCGGTAGAGAGGGGGAGGAGGCCGCCGCAAGTGAGTTTTTTACGACTGTGTTGTGAAATATACGCCCCCCCACAGCTGTAGGGGGAGCTCGTGGGGAAGACACGCAACAACAAAAGGGAAAATCAGCGAAGAAGTGACTAGAGTTCGCTAGAGTTGCAGAGTTCTCCTTTAATGACTTAGAGATGGGGAATATGGCCAAAATCTTATGTCACGGTTTATGTCCTTTAATATCACCCTCACTTAGGGTTACCATACATAGGCCTACTCTTTATTCCAGACATGGCCATAAAACATCAGCCGGTCGGGATTTCTAAAATTTGTTGGCACACATGAACAGCTATTATCAGTATAAATTATCAGCTGACCTATTAAAACACATTATGTGTAAATGTGCTGGATGAGGCTGATAAGAGCTTGTATTTATTGTCGATGAGACTCGCTCAGAATGAGGAGAGTCACTTTTAACCTTTTCACTGGTGAAAGAAATGCTTTTCCTGATGATAGTTGCTTTACCTCTCCCTTTTGCACTGAAGCTCGAATGGAATACTGTACCTGTCCTTTCCAACTCTGCCTGAGTTTAATTACGTCTGAGTTAAGAATATGGGCATCTTGTAGAAAAACAATGTCTGCGATTAATTGCCGTAAAGTGAGAAAAAAAAATTATTTCCTTTAATTGCATTGTTCATGCCTTTCACATTCCACGTTATAAAAGTAATGTCACATTTATAAAACTTAGATGTTATCAGAAAGTAATTATATAACAAAGTTACTGAATCCTTCGTAACAAACCACATTTACTCCGAACAACATTTAGTGAAAATGGAAAAATCCAAAAAACAAAACAAAAAAACAACACCAAATCTGATTTAAAAAAAAAAAAAAAGCATACAATATAAAATGATAGAGAATTTAAAATGATTCCATTTTGTGTCAATTTCCTCTTAGACATTTTTGAGAAGAAGCCAGAAAAGAAACAAGAACTAGTTACACAACAACAATCTGCCAATCTTTTCCCAAGATGCAGCTACAATCAATCTTTTTTTTTTTCTTTCTTTCTATCTCTGTGAATTGATTAAAGTTTCCCAGGCATTCCAACTCATAGTTATGTACTTTACACAACCAAAAACTGCTTTCTATTTAAAGCAGAAACAAACTATGGTTATATCACATTATATGATTGAAAGGTAATTTGAAAAGTACAGATTTAACATGTAATGTATGAAAATACAGTCAATTCTTTGATTTTACATGTTTGTTATGAAAAACAACTCAATCAAAAGCTGTAACCCTGTAGTTAGTTAATAAAAGTCTGTTTCTGTGGTTCTCTCAATTGTTAACATGTTATCATCTATAAAATGCCTTTGTGAAACAAACAAAAACCTCATGAACTACATGAGTGATGCAATTTAAATGTTCAATATGTACTGTACATAATGCAGAGCGAATGTAGCGACAAAATGATAATGCACTAACCTTAAAATGCGTCACATCTCTGGCATGTTCAAGACTGTAAAGTATGTCTGCACTTGTCGGATTCATCTGGTTAAACCAGTTGACTTGGAGTTTTTTTCAGAGCTTATACATAAAGTATGGTGCCTCACGATGTTCTTTTTGCAGTTCACAGATAATATCAATTACATGTATACGGCAAATATAGTTATTGTATGCTTACAGAGTACACAGAATAGGAATTTACATAGGAACTTATTTATAAAAGTAAACAGCTTTTTTGACTGTTTATATCTAAAAGATCACACTTTTCCTAGAAGAAACTTAACAGAGCCGATACTTTGGTATCAGTTCAATACTCAAATATTTTATATTAAACATTTAATCTGTCCACTGAAAATTGTGTGTTACTTTTCTAGAGTGTTTTTCACAAGGTTGTGTACTTAGGTTGGATTGTCCGGAAGATCGCCTTTCCTTGATCCGTGTGTGTTTGAGGAGATTTATGATTCCATAAAAGCTATGAGCCATTACAACATTTTTTGCAAAACAATGTTATTGTTGCGGAGACTCTGATAAGATGATGTAATTGAACCCAAAATAGTTTAATGAACAATATATTTGGCCTTGTCCACACTAATATGTTTTCGTTTGAAAATGCATCTTTTTCTCTCCGTTTTGGCCTTCTGTCCACACTGAGACAGCGTTTTTAGCTACGAAAACAAAGCTTTTTGAAAACGCTCACCAAAGTGGATACATTTAAAAATGCTATTTTCACGTTGTAGTGTAGAATGTGAAAACGTTGGTATTTGAAAACGATGACGCAAGTTTAGTCATGTGACGCATATTTAACCCATAGATATTCATGTTTATACCGGTATAGTGCCTGTTATGCACTCAAAAAAATGAACTTTAACTATTGTTAGTTTTACTACACCCACCCTTGTTCACAGTACATAAAACATAAAAGTAACTAAATTAACACAAGTTAACTATGTTATTTCTACAAAAAATTAGTACTGTAGAATTTACTTAATAAGGGTTTGATTGGCCAACATAACATTGTTGAGTAAAACGCAAAACCCCATAAAATTTGATCTTTGCGGATACTGTAGCTGCTCACTTGGAGGCGGAGCAACGGAACAGAACGGAAGACAGACGAAAGCGCCAAGCACGAACTATATACATAGTTCCCACATGACGTCACAACATACGGGCATTTGCCGACCCGGCGCCATTTCTGTGGGCATGCTGTGGGCAGAACATTAGACGAAGAAGCTGAAACTGTCATGATCCTGGTTCTGTCCTTCTCTTTTCCCTTCCTTTGTCTCCCTCTGCTGGCTGTTTTACGGTCTTCTACCTTCTCTCTCACACATTCACGCACACACTCATTTACGCTTCACCTCATCTCTATCAGCTGGTTCTCATTCTCATATCATCTCGATCAGCTGGTTCTCATTCTCATATCATCTCGATCAGCTGGTTCTCATTCACATCTCTTCTACACACCTGTTCTCAATCTTTCCCTTTTTTCTTCTCTATATCTAGCTCTCTCTTTCTTGTCTGTGTTGTCGGATTATTGTTTTCTGTGATGCGCGTCAATCGCAATCGCTCCAAAGAGAAACCCTGTCCTGTCTAGTCTTGTCTGGTTCTGCTGTCTGCTGTGCGACTGTTATCACCTGCTGTGAGTTACCAATTCTGTGCTGTACCCAGTGTTCTCCGTGAGAATAGCAGAGGGTTCCACTGCTTACCAGCTTCCCAGTCCGCGCTGTCCAGGAGAGGCCAGATCGACAGTCTCCGCTGTTTCTCCATTATCGAGCTGATCGCCTGCATCCTCTGTCTCTTTTGTTTAAGAAGAACTACGAGCCTCTTTTGTTACGTTTTCTGAAGAAGAGACTTTCTGTTATCGGCCAGTACGGCCTTGTCTAATTTCTATTAAAGAAACATTACCTGCTTTTCGTCTCTGGACCTCTCTCTCTTCATAACAGAAACGAGTTAATTTCGTGATAAAAAGTGAAAATGGTCATCTCCTGCTGGGTCAATGGATGTTCAAATCGTGCCGGAGGTTCAGTTAAATTTGGATTTTACAGTATACCCGTCATTAGACTTCATGAATGTGACAAGACGAAGCTTTTGTCAGAACAACGATGGAGGTTATGGCTGGCGAGGATAAACAGGAAAGAAACTCCCTCAAAACACGCAAGAATTTGTTGTGTTTTATTGCGAGTGTACACAAATATAAGTTAACACTTTGCAGTTTGAATAATGTCCTGTATGTACAAAATGACGAGGTATTAAAAACCACTGTTTCCACTGTTCGATCACGCCTGCGACTCTCTCTCTCTCTCACTCACACACACAGACACAGACTGACGCACACACACACATTCCAGCCTTGCAATCTCAGATTATGTCCCTAAAGAACCCGCGTATAAAGTAGTTCCGCATTAACTGTTACATTAATTTGCACGCGAGTTTTATTTATTTTCATACCGTGTATATTCATATTCATGCACATATTTCCAGGCTCGGAATTGCTTACATGTGTTTAAACTCCTAGCCAATACCAGATAATGGTACACATGGATAATACAGTATCTGAGCCAAAGCTGCAAAATCAGTGCTCAGTTTAGCGCATACGGATCAACACCATTTCTGACTGAAATGTTCGCATTGTACCTCTCTCTGTCTTGTGTTAATAGAGTGTCTTTATAATCTCTGTCACTTTGTCTCTTCATGATTTTCGTAACATTATAAATAGGAAGAAATCTTCGAAATTTGCTTGTAAAACTTTGTAAACACAGCAGCTTATGCCCTCAAAGATGGCGTCTCCGGGGAGGTCACGTGACATTAATTGGCCTTTGGGAACTATAGCTGTGTCCCAATGTGAAGGCTGCATCCTCCGAAGTCCGTATTTGAAGACCGATTGCGTCACAGCGGCGCGACGAAACGTCACAGCGACGCGACGAAGGATGTCCCAATTCAAAGGCTGCACACTTCGGAGGTCGCATTTGAAGGCCGATTGCGTCACCGCGGCATGATGAAGGCTGTCCCAATTCAGTTCTGCATCCTCCGAAGGCCGTATTCGAAGGCCGGTTGCGTCATCGCGGCGCGACGAAGGCTAAAGCGACGCCAAATGCACCCTTCGTTTCCCCGTGAAAGGAAGGATACATAAATGGACACTTAGCGGACTATCCTACCCCATAATTCATCGCGCGCCGGTGACGACAGCATTTTTATTTAAAAAAAATGACGGCCGAGAGTTCGCTGGTGGACGGCAAATTCACATTTAAATGTAAGTATTATGTTTTCATTTACTCAAATAGCTAGTGAAACCACAGTTAAAAGCCACAAGTTTTTCTTTCTTATAAACTTAACTCCTTCGTCACCATTGCGTGGCTTCATTTGTCAGGTGGTCTGAGGCAAAACTTGTGCTAATATTAGTTTAATAATTGTTTCAGGGAGCAAGGAGCAGATAGCTAAATTTATTAAACTGCAATTAAAAAAAAAACGAAATAAATTAAATTAAATTTTATTGTAATATTTGCACTAGTCTGTCTAACTTGTGTAATTAAGAAATATCACTCACCCTATAAAGCCCACAACAATAAGAAAAGCAGTAGATAAAGCATTTGGGGTTTCACTTTTATATGTTTTAGTAGTGCTTTCATGCAAGCTATATATCTACAAAGGTTTAACCAAATTTGAGTATTCATAAATATGATTTCTGAATATGAATATGATTTTAAAAATACAAAGTAAGAAAGTTGAGATCACATCTTTGCTGAAATGTATTGTGCTGTTGTTGTTAACAAGCCATGGTTAATTTGCTCTGCCTTAGGATTGCACGTGTCCTGGGACAGGTGAGGGGCCGAGTTCAGCAGTGTGTGACCAAGAAGAGGAGGAGCCAGGGGCAGCAGCACCAGCACCAGCATCAGCACCAGCACCCGCAACAGCACCCGCAACAGCACCAGCACCAACACCAGCACCCGCAACAGCACCCGCATCAGCACCCGCACCAGCACCAGCACCAGCACTAGCACCAGCACTAGCACCAGCACCCGCAACAGCACCCGCATCAGCACCCGCACCAGCACCAGCAACAGCACCCGCAACAGCACCAGCACCAGCACCAGCACCAGCACCAGCATCAGCACCAGCACCCGCAACAGCACCCGCATCAGCACCCGCACCAGCACCAGCACCAGCACCAGCACCCGCAACAGCACCCGCACCCGCACCAGCACCCGCAACAGCACCCGCACCAGCACCAGCACCAGCACCAGCACCAGCAGCATCAGCACCACGATGAAGGCGAGACAGAGAGGACGAGGTTTTGGACTTGATTAGAGAAGACATGGGACTGCAGAGGCGAGGAGAGCACAAGAGAGAATGGACAGGCTGTTTTCTCTTCTTGAAAGAATGATTGAGAAATATGTATATATATATATATATATATATATATATATATATATATGATATATATATATATATATATATATATATATATATATATATATATATCCTTGTTAAACTTTTTTTCACTTAGATTTTTTTAAAAGGAAAAAAAAATTATGCAACTTTAAATGTGTAAATAAAAGAGAATTCATTGCTCTGGACATTGTTTATTTTTGTAATGACAGTCATAATTTCTACATGAAACAAATTCTTCTATAACTTTTTTTCCCCCAACTATTTACAACATACGTTAAACATCTCAAAATCAACATAAACATTTAAATTTACAGTACATAAAATAAGAAAAAATGATGTAGACTTTTATTCAGCTGAGTGGGAGACCCTGGTGAGCCGCTGGACCGGGATGGGCTCCACAATAGAGACCCTGGTAAGAGACCCTGGTAAGGCCTCCTGCTGGTGGGACATCATCTGGGACGGTCTCCAGAGTGTTTGACAGCATATTTTCACTATCCACGTCTACCAACAGGTTTGCAGGGCTGACTCATGGAATAAATATTGAGATACTTTATATTTTTTTTTTAACCACTAATAACGCATTGGGGAAAAACTACTAGTCATATATTTCAAACCTTATTAAGCAAAATTATCTTGCATACTGTAATGTACTTAAGGCATCAAGAGTAAAAGTAAAGGAATTCTGGAGGAAAAAAACTTTGTCAGGGTTTTTATGATGGTTCTGCTTTTATATTACTGCATATGTTGCAATTTACTTCTGAATATTTTCAAGGTTGATACATTTAAACTATATACTTTTGTGTAGTGTAATGTAAAACAATGCATCATATTGTAAAATAACATAATTTTGTAGTGTTGCTGTCCTGTGTGGGAAAATCACTTCGAGTATTAACGATGTAGTTCCTTACATACCACCACTGGTTATTTTGAAAATTAAAGTAAATGTAGGCCTATTGTCACAATATTAACAAATTGTTGCTAACTACAGCTCCGTCCCATTTCAAAGGGCGCATCTGAAGCGCTCGGACCGGTCTAGCCTACGGAGGATTGTTCTTGTCGCCTAGCAACAGTGACTGACAGCTGCCGATGAAGAGCGGGAGTAACATTCGCACTGGACTTTTTATATTCAACTGGGTTTTATATTCAAATAGGGTTGAAAACCTGTGTAAATATATTTACCATGGTCCATGTATGTGCATAATAAAAATTATAGCCTACACTAGCCTACAAAATCGCATCAAGGTAAGATATAAATGAACATTTGAATCTTCGGCTAAGCCGAAAGTACATGACCTGAAACATCCTTACCATGTCCTCCAATAAAATTATAAAACATAAAAATGACAATAGCCAATTCTGGCTCCTAGCTGTTTACTCAATTATATCAAATGATTTATCAGGATGGCAGCATACTCTCGCACCGTTGCTTGGCGCCTGGAGCGGTGATCGGGAACACCTGGCTGCGCAATTAGGAAATCCTACGAAGGCTACATGGTGTGTCGTTCGGAGGACGCATAGGCTGCATCGTTTGAAGTCCGCAGCCTTCGAAGGATGCAGTCTTCACATTGGGACACAGCTTATGTATAGAGGAGGAGAAGATGGTGACTTTGTCAGGTATGAATATTTAATAATTCTTTCCCATCCTGTTAAATATCGCCTGGAAAAAAGTGGTGTGGGTGTTCACAGAGTTATGTTAATTTATGTTATCGGTGTATTTCGGAGTCTTTTGAGTTTTAGTTTTTTTTTGGCAGTTATGCTAACATGTGTTAAACATAAGGAAAGCATGTGGCAGTGCAATGACTGCAAAATAACAGTCTTGATTAGATCACAGTTGTTGAAACACTATATATACAAAGTAATAACACTATACATTGAGCGCTTTTATAGCAAGAAAGTTAACGTAAGTTTTATGTACAAAGAACACTATCGATCTTTTGAATTGGATCCGTTTCCAAGGCATGTTTAGAGCTGGGTGGATTTGGCGTTATCCTCTCTGTTATTATAAAGTTTGTATATATTAGGGGCGGGGGAGCACTTTTTTTTCTTTCTTTTTTTTTTTTTTTGCCTCGTTTTAACGGCTTCCTGTTGCGGCTGCTATTGAAAAAGACGAAAATATGCCGTCCCGCCCCTCTGTGTTCAGCGATCTGGGGCCTCATTTATAAAATTGTGCGTAGGATCCTTACTAAAAATCTACGTACGCACAAAAGCCAAAAATAGCGTACGCAAAAAAATATTCAGATTTATAAAACCATGCGTACGCACACCTGCACGCAATTTTCACTTTATAAATCACAGCCTACCTGATAATTTGCGCACGCAAAAAAAAATAATTTACCGCCCTTTATCCGCCCACATTCAACCATATATAGACAATGCAAATTACCTCATTGGCCATGCATATTAAAAGGAGCAAGGAAATTTGTGTTTTTTAAAAACAAAATCATGGCAGCAATGGAGAGCAAGGGCAAGAAGCGAAATTTCTCTGAGGCAGAAATAGAGGTTCTTGTGAGTGAGGTGGATGAAAGGAAGGCTATTTTGTTTGGTGGCCACAGCAGTGGAATTACCAATAAAAAAAATATTTAGAGTGGCAACACATCACTGCTGCGGTAAACGCAGTTGCTTCGGCAAACAGGACGGTTCCAGATGTAAAAAAGAAGTGGTCCGATCTTAAGGTGGGAGCAAAGAAACGGCTTGCCTCTCACCGACAGAGTGTGTGTGCGACT
Organism: Abramis brama; assembly: GCF_963993115.1. NCBI lineage: Eukaryota > Metazoa > Chordata > Actinopteri > Cypriniformes > Leuciscidae > Abramis > Abramis brama. Next base: position 1,192,824 of record NC_139984.1, on the reverse strand, counting down.
GGTGGGGGCAAAGGCGCCCCCGATTTGTCCCCAATGGAGACCCGAATGGCCTCGATTCTCGGCCAAACCAGTGTGTGTGGCATTGTGTCTGAGAGGGAGGGAGACACAGATGTGCTGGATACAGGGGAACCAGGTAAAGAACTTTATTGCTTGTGTGCTCAATTAAACAAAATAAATTACACAATTGGTTTAGTCCTTATTCTTGCAGAGTCTGCGGGAGCCCAGTGTGACAAAACTCCCAGCGCAGAGTCTGCAGGGGCTATGGAGTTTCCCGAGGTCCCCAGCACAAGTGCGTCCCGACCGTATGGCACAGCTGGAAGTGGCCGGGTGCTGACTGAGGCTGTTCTGCAGACACAGAGAGACACCATTAATGCAATTACTGTAATCGCAGATGAGCTTAAGCAAATAAGGGTTGTGCTGGGTGACATTGCATCTACATTAAAAGATCTTGTTAAAAAATGAACCTTTGCACTGTTGTTCTTCACAAATGGCGCCTTGCTCCCTGATGATGTCCTTCTTGTTGGGGAGGGGGGTGTGGGTCAGGCTCTTCATGCTGGTGTTGTGGTAGGTCGGGAGGAACAGGGATACCATTCATCAGTGCAATGTTGTGTAAAATAGCGCACTCCATGATGATCTGGCATACTTTTTTTGGTTGATATAAAAGTCTACCACCCGAAGCATCAAGGCAACGCCATCTACACTTGAGGAGGCCAATGGCTCTCTCAACTACTGAGCGTGTACGAGCGTGGGTATCATTAAAGCGCACTTCTTCTGCGCTCTGAGGGTTTGAGAATGGGGTGAGTAGCCAGCGCCTGAGCGGATAACCGCTGTCACCTGTAAAGTATAACAGATTATTTGTACAATAGGCTTTAACTGTTATGTAAAAACAATTATATGCATTTACTTACCCAGAAGCCAGCCATCGCGAACGGCACCTGCCGTAAGTCGATTCCCTACACTGCTGTGCGCTAGAATAAAAGAGTCATGTGTAGAACCAGGCCATCGTGCCACAACATTCATTAGAGTCAAGTTGGCGTCACATATAATTTGCACATTTATTGAATGCACATGTTTGCGATTCACATAAATGAATTCATCTACATATGGAGCGCTTATAGCAATATGAGTGCAGTCGATTGCGCCGATTACATTTGGGAAACCGGACATTGCTGCAAATTGCCTTTTGATATTGGCCTGTTCTCCAACAGTGTAAGGAAACTTTATGTATCGATTGGTCATTTGAATAATCCCTTTCAAAACTGCAGGCATTAATGAGCTTAGGGATGGCTGTGAAATCCCAGACCTATGACAAATTAATAGGAATGTTAAAATCAATAAGGTTTTGCTTAAAAAAAAGGTACACTTAGTTACCTGTCGCCTATTTCCCGCTGATATGTCCCGGTTGCCAAAAATCCTAAAACTGAAAGTACTTGGGTTGGTACCGGGATGGCGCGGTTCCGTGTTGTTGGTCTTTGTAATGCTGGGCCAAGTTCAGCACACAGATCCAAGAGCATGGCTCTAGGAAATCTAAAGCGGCTTATTAGCCACTCATCATCATGGGCTAGGAAATCCTCACGGTCCCTGAATACTCTTTCCCTCCGAAGTCTGCCATTGGCATAGTCTTCCAGCAGTGCCAGCGCATCCATCATACAATATGCACTTAAGTGTTGCTGCAGTAGGCTATTTATGTTTTCAGCGATCAGATTTAATCATTTACACCTTATCACATTAATCACATAATGAGTGATAGGCCTACATCCATTTAAGAATGGAAGTGAAAGAAATTAAATTTACGTACTTTCAGCATATAGTTCCTTTTATGTCTTTAAACTAAACATGCATGTATGTATCTTTAGGACCCATAATGGTGATTTAATGTTATTTGTATTTTTTGTTGTAACCGGGACCTATGAGCAACTTGTAAATATTGTAAATATTTAAATATGTCAAAGTAAATTTTGGCATTTTGCAAAGGGTTAATTCCCTTTATCTGCAGTCAGTTCCTCAACTCACCATCAGTGTCGCCAAACTGCTTTGTCTTCAAAATGTGCGTACGCATGGGTCAGAGTTTGCGTGTAGGTGCGCATATTTTCACGTCAAATTTTTCTTTATAAATCCCACCTTTTGCGCAGGAACTGGCGTACGCATGTTTTCAGCCCCGTTTTGTGCGTACGCAAGCTTCATTCTCGGAAGGTCTCCGTTCCGCGCGCGTGTGCGTGTCGGCGCGCTGCTGCCGTGTTTGCACTGCGCATTCTGCTCTGTCCTTAACGGCCCAAACGAATCGTGTATCGATCACGCACTGGAAAAGCAAAGTCCGCTCAAATAATGTGAAATTTCTCTGTAGTAGACTTCTGTTTGCTGAGCTGGTATAGCCATGCTGGGCAACAATGGTAAAATGACCTGCTCTGATCACATGCTCTGGTAATAATAGCTTTGTAGGACTATATTATATTTTGATAATTAGTATAAAAAATAAAATGTAAAAAATCTGTTAAATTGATTATGTTGATTGATTATTGAAAAAGAATAATATGTTGATGTTTAATATTATTTTAATATAGGGCTATTTTCTGTTCTTTTTTTTTTCCTGTGTTGTTTAATTTAATTAGGTGGTTCTAAGTTTAAAAATTGATGATTACAAAATTGTGCAATTAAATAGTTAATTTTTTTTAATCGATTCCCAGCCCTAATATATGTGTGTGTGTGTGTGTGTGTGTGTGTGTGTGCGTGCGTGTGTGTGTGTGTGTGTGTGTGTGTATGTATATATGTGCTACATAACCTGTTTTTTTCCCCCTATCTTTCAGAGTGATGGTTCAGACAAAGAAAATGACTGGGTTTGATCGGCCAACATAACATTGAGTAAAACGCAAAACCCCAATAAATTTGATCTTTGCGGATACCGTAGCTGCTCACTGGGAGACAGAGCAACAGAACGGAAGACAGACGAAAGCACGAAGCACGAACCACATTGAGGAGAAGTTTGTGACTTTTTCAGGTATAAATATTTTATAATTCTTTACCATCCAGTTAAATACCACCAGGAAAAAGTGATGTAGCTGTTCACAGAGTTATGTTAATTTATCAGTCTTTTGAGTTTTAGCTTTTTTTTAGGCAGTTATACAAGCTCATACAGGGCTGCAAATCATAAATGATGGGTCTTACAGATCTTTCAAAGATGGTCAGCACTTTAAAGATAATGAGTTTCTCTCAGGGACTGAGCTCAGACTCTCCTTGTGTCTGTACATAGATGACTTTGAGCTGTGTAATCCATTAGGAACGTCACGCAAAAAGCATAAGATCTGTGCGGTTTATTGGATCTTAGGGAACTTACCACCAGGCTGTAGTTCATCATTGTCCTCAATTCATCTCGCTCTGCTATGTAAAAGTGATGATGTGAAGGCCTATGGCTATAGACATTTTTTTGAGCCTCTTGTGAACGATCTCATCACTTTAGAGCAACAGGGTGTGTTTGTCAATCACTTGAAAACATTTATCAGAGGCACAGTCCACTATGTGGTTGCAGACAGTCTTGGTGCACATGCATAAGCAGGTTTTGTTGAGAATTTTTCAGGGGAATATTTGTGTAGGTTTTGCACTGCTACACGCACAGAAACTCAGTCAAAGGAGGTCAGAGATGGTGTTTGTCCTCTCAGATCTGAAGAGCAGCATGATGAACATGTAGCAGATGCGTGTAAAAAAGGAGAAGCATGTTGTGGTGTAAAAAATGCTTGTCCTTTATCTGAGAACCTCTCATACTTTAAAGTTACTGCAGGTTTTCCGCCAGATGTGGCCCATGATCTCCTAGAAGGTATAGTGCCTGTTGAGTTGGCTAGATGCTTTGAAATATTTACAAAGAAGAAATATTTCACCTTTGATCAACTTAATAAGCTGATTCAGGAATTCCCATTCAAGTGGGGAGATAAAACCAATCGCCCTCATGTGCTTCCACTCACTTTTTCAAGGAAAAAAACTATTGGGGGAAACGCACATGAGAATTGGTGTTTGCTGCGGCTAATACCATTAATTGTTGGAAAACTTATACCTCAGGATGAACCTGCTTGGGAACTCCTTCTTCTCCTGAAAGACATTGTTGAACTTGCTGTGTGTCCTGTGCATACTACTGAGTCTGTTGCATACTTGGAGAGCAAAATATCTGAACACCGCAATCTGTTCCAAGTACTTTTTCCAGAAAGAAAGCTTTTGCCAAAACATCACTTTCTGGAACATTATCCAGTGATGATCCGTCTCTTTGGTCCACCTGTTTCATTCTGGACAATGAGATTCGAAGCCAAGCACAGTTTTTTTAAACGAGTAGCAGGCACACTAACTGTTTCAAAAATATCACCAAGACTTTGGCCAGGAAACATCAGCTCATGGTTGGTCAATTTATGCAGTCAGGCCGGTGTGATGAATTGTCTGTAGAGGTTACACGCATTTCAACTGTCCCTGTCGATGTTCTTCATGAAGACGTTGCTTACACCTTTAATCAAAGATACCCGAACACTTCTGTTAATTTAGCTCAGACAGTATTTTCTGATGGCATAAAATACACAAAGGGTATGATCATTGTGCATGGAACAATCAGTGGGTTGCCTGATTTTGCAGAAATTGTGCAGATTTGTTTTGAAAGATGGAATTGCTTTTATAGCAAGAAAGTTAGATTCCTGGTACAATGAACACTATCGATCCTTTGAATTGGAACCACATCCAAGGAATGTTTCGTTTATAGAGCTGGGTGAATTGGCAGACCGTTATCCTCTCTGTGATTATAAAGTTGGTGCTACCCGTATGGTTACCTTGAAAAGGTACATACATGCTGCTTGACCAGTTTTCTTTTTTCTCTTTCAGAGTGACTGATCAAACAGAAAATGACTGATCCAGCAAAATTCAAAATTGTTCTAGGCGATAGTAATTCATTGAAATTGACACTGCCCTCTGGAATACCCAAATCTATTGAAGAGTTTAAATCTGAGATTAGGAAACAATGTGGTGTCACAGGAGATTTCAGGCTGCAGTATCTTGATACTGACTTTGATGATTTCTTGAATCTTACATCAACTTTGGATCTCCAGGACAAAGGAACAGTTAAAGTGGTAGCACAAAGTGCATATGATGTCTGTTCTCTCTCTTCTGCGGACACTGATATACGCTCATCAACTTCATCTCCGCCACCATCTTGCCTGTCAGTTTCTCCAACAACATCAGATGTTGCTTCTGCCTCAACTTCTGAGCTGTCTTCATCCACAACGCTGAGGAGTGAAACTTGGCCAACTAACTTTCCGATCCCTAAGTTTCCCTATGAGGTAGAGCTGGAACTGCAGAAAGCCCACGAAGAGTTCTTGAATGATGGTATTTTACTTAACATAGACTCAAAGCCTAAACTAAAATCAGACATTCTGAAATCCTTGGCTGCAGAAGTAGTGAAGTACAAAGTGTACCCTAGGATTGAAGAATATGAAGAGGTTGCGAAAGCGCTGATTACAAAGCATCCATGCCTACAGGAAAAAGGATCAGTTGGTGGGTTCTATGGCTGGAAAATCAGTCTACAGTGGAAGATGGCGAATTATCGGCGTACACTACGAGCAGCTGGCTGTTCTGAAGTAAAGCTAAATTCTTTAAAACACAAACATGGTGAAAATACAACATCAGATGTTGCTTCTGCCTCAACTTCTGAGCTGTCTTCATCCACAACGCTGAGGAGTCCAAACCAAGTCAAAAAGCCGAAGAAGGCTGAAGTCAATTTCTACCCTGACTATCCAGCTGGAGAGAACAAACAAAGCCTAGAGGAAGAGCGACTGGCATTGCTGTCTGAGGTTCAGAAAAGGGACAACCATCAAATTATTAAACACAAAATGGAAAAAACTTTTGTCTACAGAAGACATGAAGAAATTGAAGACATGCCCTTCATTGTTGACTTCAAAAGCAGATGGCCAGCTCTGTTTTCTGAACATGAGGTAAATATGTTGGTATAACTATTTATTTCTTTAATAGTTTTAAGTGGTGAAACAAATGGTAATTAATTTCCCTTATGTCTAATTTTGCTTTAGTTATTCATGTCCATGCAGAGTTAGCCTAAATGCTTTTGTGTTCAGATGTCAATAAATGACCCTGAATATATTTTTAAACATGAAAGCTATCCTTACTATAATCTTGCGTGTCTTAAATCTGCAGATTGCTGCTGAGTTCACTCGAATCACTACCGTCCCACTAATTCAAACATTTATGTCAAAACTGGATGGTTACACAAGCAAGCTGGGCAGCATCTACCGGAGAAAAGGAGGACTTGCAGGACGTAAAATTTGGAAACTGATGGCTACCATTGACGAGGTTTGTTATCTGTATTTATGATGCTTGTAAATAATGTCCACTTTAGTACGGTGTTTTGCCATTGTCTATACTTAATGTCTCTACTCTTCTACAGAATGATACCATCTCAACTCGGAGAGCTTGCATTCTCCAAGCACTTTCTGTGTATCTTAATGAAGACTATGAAAACCTCATGAAGGAGTATGCAGTAAGTGTTCTCAGGCAGTCTTTTGTGAATATTTAGAGTACCCCCCCAATCACTAGACCAGTGGTTCTCTCAATTCCAGTCCTCGTGACTCACTGCTCTGCACATTTTGTATGTCTCTCTTATCTGACACACTCAGTTCAGTTCATGGAGTCTCTCCTAATGAGCTGATGATCTGGTTCAGGTGTGTTAAATAAGGGAGACATACAAAATGTGCAGAGCAGTGGGTCACGAGGACTGGAATTGAGAACCACTGCACTAGACAATACAATACAGGGGTCATATATGAACGAAATCCACATAATATAGTCAAGAAATCTAAATACACAAAATATATTTAACTTGCCGTTGTCAAAAGTACCGACTTCGGTACCAGTCAGTACTGAAATTTAAAAAAATTGTGATACCAGCATTTCCTGCGAGAATTGAGCGCTGTTGAGCAGATTCTCAACGCTGATTGGCCATAGTGTTCACATGCTCGACAGATGACTGTGATTGGCTACAATGATCTTTGCTTCACACTCTTCACCGAGTGCTTACACAGATTACGCTCACACATGGAAGCGTTTGAAAGCCGCGTCTCAGCAGATTCGTCTAAGCAGATATATTAAGGAACCACTGACCGATCCGCTGAAAGATGCGGTTTTAAAACTCTCCGTTGTGCTAATGTGCGAGCGCTTGGTGAAGAGCATCACAGTCATATCTGTTGAGCACATGAACACTATGGCCAATAACTGGTAGTGATTTTCTTGCGGAAAATGCTGGTTTCGTCACATTTTTAAATTTGAGTACCGAAGCCTGTACTTTTGACAACCCTAACAAACATGGTAGAGTAGTCTTGTAAGTCACTGCAAGTCAGTGATGTGAAGCATTAAGGAATGGACAGTTGATACAGAATTCTCATATTATTTGCTTTTTCTAGATGTATTACTAAGTGATGTTAAATTTACAACCTGCATTTTTGATGCAGTTAAAGTGACTGAACAGTGTTACTGTTTTTGTGTTTTGTAGGACACCGACTTTGAGAATTCCGAGAGAGACATGGCCAATACTGTAATTGGAATTTACATCATCAGACCTGAAGATGCAGAAGCCTGTGACCCACCATCGGATGTTGGACTGATTGTTGAAGGAGTGAAAGTTCTTCAGAATGTTTGCGATGTCACCAAGGCTGGTGCTCTTCTTTTGGGAGTCATATACTGCTTGAATCTCAGTTATCCTTCAGACCTGAAGTATACTTTTGAGTTTTTCCAGAAAGTGTTGCTGGGACTTGACGCACAGAAACTGTCACACAAAATACAGGTTCTCAAGAACAAACTTGTTGGTTGAATCAGTACATCTTGATTTTTCTTTCATTTGTCCAGAATGAAGATATTTTTTTTGTTTTGTTTTTTTGTTTTTTTTGTGAAGAGCTGTGACTTAATTTGTTTCTGGTTTTAAATTTAGGGGCCAGTTTTAATGTTATCTTTGTTGATGGCACCAAAATTTGAAATGGAGTTCTGCAGCTTTTTGAGGCATGCTGCCTTGCTTGAGCAGACTGTTTACTGTTTGTAAGAACTGTGAAGTTGTAAGAACTGAAGTTAAACTTGTTTGCGGTTGTTTACAAAAATTTAGAGGCCAGTTTCAATCTTTTCTTTACCAATACCTCAAACGATTTGAAATATCAAAAATTGAGCACTGTAGCCTTTTGTGACATGCTGCCTGTCTTGAACAAACTTTCCTTTTATTTTTCGAAGTAAATTTTTATTACAATATTTGAAGGCAGTTGCACATAGTAAAAGAATAACATTTTTGTAAATAGTAAACATTCTTACAGTTTTTTTTCTGTCTTTTTGAAACAAACTCCATTATTTTAGCTGTTTGTGGTTGTTTACAAAAATAGAGGCCAGTTATGTTTTCTTTAACAATGGCTTAAACAATTTGAAATATCAAATTTAGTACTGTAGCATTTTGTGACATGCTGCCTGTCTTGAAAAAAATTTGTTTACATTAACTTAACGATGTTACATTACTATTTTTTTTTTTTTTTTTTAACAAAGTCATTTAAGCTGTTTGTGGTTGTTTACAAAAATAGAGGCCAGTTTTAATGTTACTTTTACTGTTGATTATAAAGATAATCGAGTTTAGCAGTATTTTAGGGCATGCTGCTTAATTTCAACAGACATTCCATTTATGTAATGTTTTTATAAGCAAGACTTATAAATTCTTGAAGCCAGTTGCACTTTAAAAGACCTTATGAAGAATGTTTACTGTTAAATTTTTGATCTTGGTGTATTTGTTTCAAAGGAACTGTGAAATTGAAGTTGTTTTACAGTTTTTAGCAGTGGTATATTGCAAAACCTTACAAAAAATAAATAAATGTATTTTGTTTCTAAAAATATGCTTGATTATTTAAGTTTTACACTTGTAGAGCAAAATGTTCACCTTACTTATTGAAAGTTCATAATTGTAACATAACATTACTAAGTAAAATATACACTGAGGAAAATAAGTATTTGAACACCCTGCTATTTTGCAAGTTCTCCCACTTAGAAATCATGGAGGGGTCTGAAATTGTCATCGTAGGTGCATGTCCACTGTGAAAGACATAATCTATAAAAAAAAAATCCAGAAATCACAATGTATGATTTTTTAACTATTTATTTGTATGATACAGCTGCAAATAAGTATTTGAACACCTGAGAAAATCAATGTTAATATTTGGTACAGTAGCCTTTGTTTGCAATTACAGAGGTCAAACGTTTCCTGTAGTTTTTCACCAGGTTTGCACACACTGCAGGAGGGATTTTGGCCCACTCCTCCACACAGATCTTCTCTAGATCAGTCAGGTTTCTGGGCTGTCGCTGAGAAACACGGAGTTTGAGCTCCCTCCAAAGATTCTCTATTGGGTTTAGGTCTGGAGACTGGCTAGGCCACGGCAGAACCTTGATATGCTTCTTACAGAGCCACTCCTTGGTTATCCTGGCTTTGTGCTTCGGGTCATTGTCATGTTGGAAGACCCAGCCTCGACCCATCTTCAATGCTTTAACTGAGGGAAGGAGGTTGTTCCCCAAAATCTCGCAATACACGGCCCCGGTCATCCTCTCCTTAATACAGTGCAGTCGCCCTGTCCCATGTGCAGAAAAACACCCCCAAAGCATGATGCTACCACCCCCATGCTTCACAGTAGGGATGGTGTTCTTGGGATGGTACTCATCATTCTTCTTCCTCCAAACACGTTTAGTGGAATTATGACCAAAAAGTTCTATTTTGGTCTCATCTGACCACATGACTTTCTCCCATGACTCCTCTGGATCATCCAAATGGTCATTGGCAAACTTAAGACGGACCTTGACATGTGCTGGTTTAAGCAGGGGAACCTTCCGTGCCATGCATGATTTCAAACCATGATGTCTTAGTGTATTACCAACAGTAACCTTGGAAACGGTGGTCCCAGCTCTTTTCAGGTCATTGACCAGCTCCTCCCGTGTAGTTCTGGGCTGATTTCTCACCTTTCTTAGGATCATTGAGACCCCACGAGGTGAGATCTTGCATGGAGCCCCAGTCCGAGGGAGATTGACAGTCATGTTTAGCTTCTTCCATTTTCTAATGATTGCTCCAACAGTGGACCTTTTTTCACCAAGCTGCTTGGCAATTTCCCCGTAGCCCTTTCCAGCCTTGTGGAGGTGTACAATTTTGTCTCTAGTGTCTTTGGACAGCTCTTTGGTCTTGGCCATGTTAGTAGTTGGATTCTTACTGATTGTATGGGGTGGACAGGTGTCTTTATGCAGCTAACGACCTCAAACAGGTGCATCTAATTTAGGATAATAAATGGAGTGGAGGTGGACATTTTAAAGGCAGACTAACAGGTCTTTGAGGGTCAGAATTCTAGCTGATAGACAGGTGTTCAAATACTTATTTGCAGCTGTATCATACAAATAAATAGTTAAAAAATCATATATTGTGATTTCTGGATTATTTTTTTTTAGATTATGTCTCTCACAGTGGACATGCACCTACGATGACAATTTTAGACCCCTCCATGATTTCCAAGTGGGAGAACTTGCAAAATAGCAGGGTGTTCAAATACTTATTTTCCTCACTGTACATATAGCTAAAATGCAGTAGTGACACATCTGAATGGGTTGTATGTACTAAAAAATGTTTTGTCAACTTTACCAGAATTTATTTTCTTCATTCAACTGTATTGTTACTTGTAGAAACTACTTAACACACTTACGTGGAACCACTTGACACTCTTTTTTTATGTAAGTCCAACAAATCATTTTTTTGAGTGTGTGCTATTCACTTTCACACTGTTGCTAAAATATGTTTCTTTGCACACTCTTTATATCACAGTCCTACAAAGATAACAGAAAATTCACTCACATTTGTTGTCCTGCTGCAAAACATGAGAGCAGTTGCATTTTAGACCAAACATATAATGGTGAGTGAGTGCGACCTGGACGCATCAGTGAATGGTGAGATATTTTGCAAAATAAAATGTATCTTGCCAGAAGAATTGCATAATAACTTGATTATGTCTTGTTCTGTCATCTCAGTGAGCTTTTATGAGGGTTTACGTATGCTCTGTACAGACAATTTAGCATTTTTTTATGTTTCAGTGTGGATGAGAAACTTTTGGAAAACACTTGAAAACACTAATGTGGACGGAGAGCGTTTTGAAACGAAAACTCTGTTTAAATCTATCTGGATTAATGTAACAATCCAGCCTTTGTGTCACAATGTGTCTTTGATTAAACAGTAGCCTACAACACAGAAGAGAACAGGCAACAGTTAGGTATGCAGGCGAGTTGAGACCATGAAATTATTAGGGTTGCCAACCGTTCCGTATAATACGGAATCGTCCCGTATTTAAGGCATTAATGAAGCGTTCTGTATGAAAGCCATACAGAACGCAGTTTGTCCTGTATCCTCAAGCATTTTCTCTAAATTGAAAATGAATCATTCCTTTGAGACAAATCATTGTTTGATTTGCAAACATAGCCTCTCGTGGAAGGCTTTAAATGTGTTTTGCCCCATTCTTAAACAGTTTCTGTTACCAGGAGCATCTTCATCAGCCAGATCCCTCAGTAGTCGGCTGTAACACCCCCTCTTCCTCCTCAGCAGCCATCTTCTGATCCATGTCCTTTTTTATTTTTTGCTGAGATGAATTAAATTAAAAGGTTACCCAGTTAATATATATATATATATATGGCATTTCCATAACAACATAAAGTTTTTTATTAAATGAGGCTAAATTACATTGAGCCATTGGTTATGTGCTATATAGGCTACTAGCATTTTGAAAGCTGACACATCTAAAAAAAAAAAAATTTGGAAAATGGAATGTATGCATGTAATATGAATTAATTTAATTAATAATGATAAAGTCCTGATAAACAAGTGATGTATTGCAACAGCTTTCAAATTTTTAATCACAAATATTACATGCAAGCATGGTGTTTTCTTGTATAAACCTTTAGCTGTTTTTATAAATAGGAAAACTACACTCACCTAAAGGATTATTAGGAACACCATACTAATACTGTGTTTGACCCCCTTTCGCCTTCAGAACTGCCTTAATTCTACGTGGCATTGATTCAACAAGGTGCTGAATGCATTCTTTAGAAATGTTGGCCCATATTGATAGGATAGCATCTTGCAGTTGATGGAGATTTGTGGGATGCACATCCAGGGCACGAAGCTCCCGTTCCACCACATCCCAAAGATGCTCTATTGGGTTGAGATCTGGTGACTGTGGGGGCCATTTTAGTAAAGTGAACTCATTGTCATGTTCAAGAAACCAATTTGAAATGATTCGAGCTTTGTGACATGGTGCATTATCCTGCTGGAAGTAGCCATCAGAGGATGGGTACATGGTGGTCATAAAGGGATGGACATGGTCAGAAACAATGCTCAGGTAGGCCGTGGCATTTAAACGATGCACAATTGGCACTAAGGGGCCTAAAGTGTGCCAAGAAAACATCCCCCACACCATTACACCACCTCCACCAGCCTGCACAGTGGTAACAAGGCATGATGGATCCATGTTCTCATTCTGTTTACGCCAAATTCTGACTCTACCATCTGAATGTCTCAACAGAAATCGAGACTCATCAGACCAGGCAACATTTTTCCAGTCTTCAACTGTCCAATTTTGGTGAGCTCGTGCAAATTGTAGCCTCTTTTTCCTATTTGTAGTGGAGATGAGTGGTACCCGGTGGGGTCTTCTGCTGTTGTAGCCCATCCGCCTCAAGGTTGTGCGTGTTGTGGCTTCACAAATGCTTTGCTGCATACCTCGGTTGTAACGAGTGGTTATTTCAGTCAAAGTTGCTCTTCTATCAGCTTGAATCAGTCGGCCCATTCTCCTCTGACCTCTAGCATCAACAAGGCATTTTCGCCCACAGGACTGCCGCATACTGGATGTTTTTCCCTTTTCACACCATTCTTTGTAAACCCTAGAAATGGTTGTGCGTGAAAATCCCAGTAACTGAGCAGATTGTGAAATACTCAGACCGGCCCGTCTGGCACCAACAACCATGCCACGCTCAAAATTGCTTAAATCACCTTTTTTTCCCATTCTGACATTCAGTTTGGAGTTCAGGAGATTGTCTTGACCAGGACCACACCCCTAAATGCATTGAAGCAACTGCCATGTGATTGGTTGATTAGATAATTGCATTAATGAGAAATTGAACAGGTGTTCCTAATAATCCTTTAGGTGAGTGTACATCTTACTATTAGGAATAACGGGCTTGCCACTGATCATGAACTTTTTGAACAGGCACAGATTTTCTGTGACAAAACTAGTGGAACACATCAGACTAAAAAAGCAAAAGCAAAACAATGATTAATAACAAACTCCTCAGCAAAAGATTCAAAATCAAGTCAAATGAAATATATAATTGAATAGCTGGTCATGTCTTACACTATTAAACTAAAATGTACAGACTGAAACGAATGATGGTACACATGAAAAGCATACCCTGTTCTGAGAGCACAGATGTCTCTGAATGTCTCTCCACTGCAGTGGATGGACACAATGGCTTGAAGAACCCATGGGCCCTGTTATGGAGAGGTGGGTGCGGATGAACATCTCCATCACACATGCACTGCAAAAATTCAAAATCTTGCCAAGTATATTTTTCTAATTTCTAGTCAAAATATCTCATCATGCTTAACCCTCAGAGGTCGGAGATCACGCCGGCGTGATCTGCTCGCTTTTTTCCTTATGAGTTGAATTGAGACCCCAAATACTCTTTTGACTTTGATTTTACAAAACAAGTTTCATACATCAATCGATTCTGTTAAATGTGTATTATTTTTGTGTATACTCACAATAAAAACAAAGTGTTGTGCTTTTTGCCAAATAAAGAAAAATAAACACGAAGCGAGTTCTGCCTTCTCTCTGCCAGTAAAGTCCATTCTGAAACGCGTCCGAAAATGAGCAATAACTCAGTGAATACTCAGTCAAACAGGCATACAGACACACAGGCATGAAGCTTGAATTATCTTCTTTTAAATGAAGTAATTTATATAAAAAACAAATATTCTCATCTTGTGAAATCTGTATTAAAAGAGAGCGATTCCAGTCGACCTCATTAGAGCTAATTCAAATGTAATGTGACTCCGCCCACGGAGAGCGCGCGCTATTCAAACGCAAATGGCTGAGGTAATCCGCGCAATCCTGTGAACGCCCCCATCAGCTCGAGAAAACCAAAACACAAGTTTATTCAGAACATTACTTGTTTACAACGTCTCGCAGCGCTGTGAGGAATAATGAGGAATACGAGCTGAGGAATACTAGTAAGTTTTTCCTTCTCGGGTTTCTGTTTATGAATGAATGAACGGCATAGATGCGCGCTGTTTACCACAGCTGGCAAAAAACAATATTACGTGACAGTTCTCCATTATGGACGCGAGCGCTCTAAAAAAAAGCACTACAAGACTTTCAAACTTTCACAGAGACCTCAAAACAGAAAGTACAAATCCTTTCTTTAAAACGAATTTCGTTTTGTATCAATTGTATCTTAATTTTAATAATTTTTTCATTAACAAATTTCCTGGATTTAAAGTAAATATAGGCTAGCAATCACAACATAAGGTGCTTGAACTGTGTGAACAGGGCCGTTTGAAGGAATTTGGGGGCCCCAAGCAAAATGGACATGGAGGCCCCCCCAATACCCCCCCCCCCCCCCACACTTTATATAAATAAAAAATGTTTACAGTGCAAATACTGCAGTTGCATATACTGTGCATAAAATTTTGAACATTTTCAACAATTGAACATTTGCAGTAACCTTAAAGTAACTGTTGATATTATAATGTCATATTTGCATAAACTGTCACTACAGAAGCCTATATCCCGACACTAGCACATTAAGATAAGCTATGAAAAAATCATGTTCCTCTGCCACTTTCTGGTTAAATAATGTTTATAGATGGATTAACTTATTATTTAACTTAGTATTTATTAAGTAAAAAGACTGGGTTCTCCCAAGGTTTTTTTTTTCTCCATTAGGTCACCTGATGGAGTTTTAGGACACCATTAGGTCACTTGATGGAGTTTTTTTCGGTTCCTTGCCACTGTTGCCTTTGGCTTGCTCAGTTGGGGATATTTTGGGGATATTTAATTTTATTCTATCAATCAATAAATTCCACTAGAAACAAACCTTGTTGTATTATTTTATTTTAATTTAATACTGTGAAGCTGCTTTGATACAATCTGTATTGTGAAAAGCGCTATACAAATATACTTGATTTGATTATAATAAAGTGTTACCGAAAAGATATGTTAGCAATTCCATATTTTGATATTAGAAGGGAAGGGATGCAGCTGCTTTCACAACTACCAATGCTTAAAAACATCCCGAGCTATGTTTGATGCACGGAATTTATTGTGTGGTTTTCCTAACCCCCATTTGGGAAATAGATTATAACGGTGGAATAGTTAGTATAGCATGCTATGCCACTTTCATCAAAACCTATTACAAAGCTATAGCAATGTCATGTCATTAAATACGATAAACAGTGATTCTGGAACAGATCTGCGTCTTCCTTATCCCGTTAAAAAAACATATTACAGTATGTAACCATATTCCGTCCTTTCGGAAAAAAAGTTGCACTAACTGTTCGCTACAAGCAGCATTTGCCGTCAGGCAGGTAGCTAACATAAACATATTTTTGCTAACCTACCTGCTGCAAAAGTACACCATTTGTACAAGACAAGTAGAGCTATTTTATCCAGTGTAATTTATCACTTATCACTATCTTTTTTTACCTTATCTTCTTTCTTTTCTGGCTTCCTGAAGCATAATTCGCTTCATGATAACTGCCGAGGAGGTTTTGTATTTTGCCGGCAGCAGAGACGCGTGGTTGGCTGGCTGCTGTCAGCGACTACTGAGGGGGGGCCCCCTTGAGGGGGATCCCGATAACAGTGTCATTGCACTTTACTGCATTGACTATCAAAGGGGCGCTCACACAGTTTGTCGTTGCATTTTATTCTTAACCAGTCGTTGTCTTGGGGCCCCAGGCCAGCTCGGGGCCCCAAGCAATTGCTTGGTTTGCCTGCCTTGTCGCGACGGGCCTGTGTGTGAATGATGTTTTAGCAAACTGTATGTAGGCTATTTGTATAAGCAACGTATTAAACTGCAAATTAACAATATGCCCTAATATTTCATGAAAACAACGTTACACAGTCAGGCGAAATATGAAAGACAACATCTTGTTGACTAGATTTGGGTACAGTTTTTACTGTAGAGTATACTGCCACGTCAAATAAGCTTTTGTTTAGCAATTTCTATATATAAATTACTATTTTTGTCAAAAATAAGTCATCAACTAAGATGTTAGCTGTTCCAATGTTGACTAAATTCAAACTAATAAATACATAGATAAAATGTAGGCCTATAATCTTTTTTTTTTACAAAGAAAGAGTACACTTGAAATATTGTTGAAATTGTAATTATTGTTGTAATTGTAACCTTTTTAATAAAATAGCAAAACATATTTACAAGATATAGATGTAAGCAAAATCTTAAATGGTCAATATAAGTCTTCTTCTAAATACATCTTTTGTCCTTGCATTGTGGCTCAGTCAGTTTCACACCTGAGTGAATGGCTCATCATTATGCAGAGTGGGTGGGACATTGTATTTCTCAGGTGTAAACCACTCCTCGTTCACGCCCCCCTCGCATATTGGCTTTCCAAGCAAAACCTGTTTTACATCAATTTAAATCAATGTATGGTTTTATGTGAACGATAAAGCAAGACTATTTTCACATAATTTTGAAGAAAAAATTCTAGGCGAGGACATCCATTAGTCAAAAGTCTTATTGACACATATTTACTATGTGTTTTGTGGCCTTATTTCAGAAATTTTAGTTTTTAGTTTTTTTCAATATCCATGCATAAACATTATTCTCTCAAAAATGAAAATATGTACATACACGTGGCTCACATATTATTGTAGCCCTGTTTGTGCTATATAGAGTGAATTTACACCTTTGCCATTAATATGTTTATAAGCAACTGAAAAAAGCACAAATGTCAGGGCATGTCAGAACATCTCAAGGGCCCCAAAAACAGCCCAGACCCCAGAGGGTTAATATAAGACAAAATCACCTAAAGAGCAATATTTAAGTGAGATAAAGGAGCTTGTTTTTAGACAGTGCATCTTGAATATCTTGTTAAGTGAAACTGTCTTGAAAACATCTTGTTTTGTGTCATATCTCAGATGAAACAAGCTTTTTTGACATGTCATAAGGTTTTTAAGCTGCTGTGTTATTTGTAAAAGATGAATCGTCTTGTTTCAAGAAATAGACATACCTTGAATTAAGACAACAAATCTGCTTTATTGAAAACTGCAGGTCAACATGCCCAACTCACAAACAAAAAAAAGCAATGCTTTGACTAAAAGCGCATACACATATGCCTCACTGTAGGACCGAGTGCCTTAATCTGAGAAGGAAGATGCAGCAAGTAATGCTGTTTAGGTATAATATTTGCATCTGGAAACAGTTGTTTGAAATGTTTTAAATGTTGCTCTATTAAAAGCTTCAGCCTTGAAAGAGTTGAGAGAGCAATAATAGCTGAAAACAGAATTTTGACTATCTCTAATAACTTAAGTAGCATTTGTGTGTAATTGTTTTCTCCAATTTTGTCAATGAGAAATGGAAAAAATCATTTGATGACAGTGTATTGACAGATATGGGGCAAGGCTTATCCCTTGCATTCACAGGAGAATAAGGGAAACAAATAATTGCACTGTCATGCGTCTAAGTCCATATGCCCTGAAACCAGTGCTCGAAGTGGGGCGGTACTCACCAGTACGCAGTACCGGCACTTCAACATTTTACTCTTAAGCGTACCTGCACTTTTGCTTGCGTACCGCTACTTCTCGCATGTAGCCGGTACTCTACCACTGACAGGTAAAAAACCTGCGTGAAGTTGGCCCCCCACCCAACGCAAAACGTCGTCAAACTATGCTCAATCATTTGTGCTCCGTTTGTGCTGTAAAAAAATTAGTTTGTGCTGTTTCGGTTTTTTAGATATTAAAATAATATTTTTAGGTCATTCTGAGGTCACTCAGCCCCCCCAGATGCTCCAAATTCACCCAAAATAGTCTCGTTCGTTTGTGCTTCGTTTGTGCTGGTTTGTGCCGGTAAAATTTTCGTTTGTGCTGCGTTGGGTTTTAAAATATCAGACATTGAATTATAGACGATGACGTCACCAGCCCCCCCACATGCTTCAAATTCACCCAAAATAGTCTTCTTCGTTTGTGCTTCGTTTGTGCTGGTTTGTGCCGGTAAAATTTTCGTTTGTGCTGCGTTGGGTTTTAAAATATCAGAAATTGAATTATAGACGATGACGTCACCAGCCCCCCCACATGCTTCAAATTCACCCAAAATAGTCTTCTTCGTTTGTGCTTCGTTTGTGCTGGTTTGTGCCGGTAAAATTTTCGTTTGTGCTGCGTTGGGTTTTAAAATATCAGAAATTGAATTATAGACGATGACGTCACCAGCAATGTCACCACACATTGAGCACCACATGCTCCAAATTCACCCAAAATAGGCGCAATCGTTTGTGCTCCGTTTGTGCTGGTTTGTGCTGTAAAAAGTTTTGTTTGTGCTGCTTCGGTTTTTTAGATATTAAAATAATATTATGTGGTCATTCTGAGGTCACTCAGCCCCCCACATGCTCCAAATTCACCCAAAATAGTCTCATTCGTTTGTGCTTCGTTTGTGCTGGTTTGTGCCGGTAAAATTTTCGTTTGTGCTGCGTTGGGTTTTAAAATATCAGAAATTGAATTATAGACGATGACGTCACCAGCCCCCCCACATGCTCCAAATTCACCCAAAATAGTCTTCTTCGTTTGTGCTTCGTTTGTGCTGGTTTGTGCCGGTAAAATTTTCGTTTGTGCTGCGTTGGGTTTTAAAATATCAGAAATTGAATTATAGACGATGACGTCACCAGCCCCCCCACATGCTCCAAATTCACCCAAAATAGTCTCGTTCGTTTGTGCTGTTTTGTGCCGGTAAAATTTTCGTTTGTGCTGCATCGGCCTTTAAAATATTAGACACTGAATGAAAGCGAATTATAGACGGTGACTTCACCAGCCCCCCACCTGCTCCAAATTCACCCCAAACATGCTCAATCGTTTGTCTTCGTGTGTGCTGCAAAAAGTATATATATATATAGGCCTATATATATATATATATATATATATATATATATATATATATAGCCTATATATATTATTATTATTATTTTTTTTATTTTTTTTTATTTTTTACAGTAGCTAGTTGAAGTAACAAGGTAAGACCGAAACGGATTAAATTAATCAAAAGTGAAAAAATTATAAAAAATTACATTTTCCACAAAAAATATTAAACATAAAAATAAAAAAAACACGCAATATGTATTAAAATAATACAAAATACAATACAAAATAAGAGCCTTTCTTAACTGAGCAGTGAGCACCAATAATAATTGAGCACAACATCAACATCTTATGATTTCTAAAGAATAATGTGACATTGAAAACTGGAGTAATGATAGGCTACAGAAAATTCAGCTTTGACATTACAGGAATAAATTAGCCTACATTTGAATTATATTAAAACATTAAAATATTAATTAGGCTATATGAAAATATCTATTTATAGGCTAATCATTTTTCACAATATCAGCAGCACTTCCAAACTGTAGTTTGCCTAATACATTATAGATTACTTTGTTACTTTTATTTAAAGGTAATTATTTACCTTACAATAAAGGCTGTCTCAGAATTGTAATGCATTAGCTACTCCAGTTACTTTCACCAAAATAACTACAGAAGTAGAACTTAACATTTCTAAAACAAACGACTAGTGTGTAACAATATGCAATATGAAACCGAAATCCCGACGCTCCATCCACGAACCTGTGTTGCGGTATGAGAAGGCAGAATCGCGAAACACCCATTCCAACTCCAGAGTCCAGATCCAATGCTACCACATCTTCATATCACTATTATTTGAAGTTAACATTATAAAATACATAGACTTACACCACAAAAATAGTTGAGGATAAATTCTTTAAAATTGGTCAATTCCAGCGTTATGGACATGACATTTGCAAGTCAAAACTTGAAGTATAAATGATCAGAAAATGCACTTAATACCAATATATTGAAACGTCTGTTATATATCCATAGGCTTCTCCCTTAATAAAGGAGTCCAGACATAAGAAAAAATATCAGTCTACTCATGCGTTTTATATTTAATATGAGGGAAATAGCATATGCGTTACATTTTTTTTTAGTAATTCTATGAATTACACTGCGCAAACAAAAAGTAATATAGCCTACCCACCGGATGAAGAAGCGTTGTCTCTCCGCAGAACATAAATTATTAATTTTATTTAATTTTTCGTGTTTGCATTTATGAGGAAAAAACAATGTAACGGACGGAGAACTGCGTTACGGACTGACCGCTCTGAAAACGGCACTAAAAGACTGCTTTAAAACTTTCACAGAGACCTCAAACAGAAAGCACAAAGCCTTTCTTTAAGGTGAAATTCGTTTTGTATTAATTGTATCTTAATTTTAATCACTGTTTCATCTACCAAATGCCAGGATTTAATAGGCAAAATAAGAAGTAAATATAGGCCTATACCAGACAATAGATAATCAGGACATAGAGGCGCCGGCGCCTGAACTGCAGTTGGTCTCATAAACGAACCGAAACTCAGCGCCTAGGCCTACTTGCATCACAGATGTCTACTTTTAAACAGAACAATTCAAAACGAAAGAAAACAGACTGCTCTCTACTTATGTATAAAATGTGCATTTCTCTGTGGTGCGTTCACGAAGATGCAGGCTGGTTGAAGTCATTTAATGGGCTGGTGAAGTCACCGTCTATAATTCGCTTTCATTCAGTGTCTAATATTTTAAAGGCCGATGCAGCACAAACGAAAATTGTACCGGCACAAACCAGCACAAACGAAGCACAAACGAACAAGACTATTTTGGGTGAATTTGGAGCATGTGGGGGGGGTTGGTGACGTCATCGTCTATAATTCAATTTCTGATATTTTAAAACCCAACGCAGCACAAACGAAAATTTTTCCGGCACAAACCAGCACAAACGAAGCACAAACGAATGAGACTATTTTGGGTGAATTTGGAGCATGTGGGGGGCTGAGTGACCTCAGAATGACCTAAAAATATCATTTTAATATCTAAAAAACCGAAGCAGCACAAACGAAACTTTTTACAGCATAAACCAGCACAAACGAAGCAAAAACGATTGAGCATAGTTTGGGTGAATTTGAAGCATGTGGGGGGGCTGGTGACGTCATCAACAATAATTGAATGTATAATATTTTAAAACCCAACGCTGCACAAACGAAAATTTTACCGGCACAAACCAGCACAAACGAAGCACAAACGAACAAGACAATTTTGGGTGAATTTGGAGCATGTGGGGGGCTGAGTGACCTCAGAATGACCACATAATATTATTTTAATATCTAAAAAACCGAAGCAGCACAAACAAAACTTTTTACAGCACAAACCAGCACAAACGAAGCACAAACGATTGCGCCTATTTTGGGTGAATTTGAAGCATGTGGGGGGGCTGGTGACGTCATCGTCTATAATTCAATTT
Organism: Abramis brama; assembly: GCF_963993115.1. Lineage (NCBI taxonomy): Eukaryota > Metazoa > Chordata > Actinopteri > Cypriniformes > Leuciscidae > Abramis > Abramis brama. Next base: position 1,171,182 of record NC_139984.1, on the reverse strand, counting down.
CTGATATTTTAAAACCCAACGCAGCACAAACGAAAATTTTACCGGCACAAACCAGCACAAACGAAGCACAAACGAACGAGACTATTTTGGGTGAATTTGGAGCATGTGGGGGGCTGAGTGACCTCAGAATGACCTAAAAATATTATATTAATATCTAAAAAAACGAAACAGCACAAACGAATTTTTTTACAGCACAAACCAGCACAAACGGAGCACAAACGATTGAGCATAGTTTGACGACGTTTTGCGTTGGGTGGGGGGCCAACTTCACGCAGGTACAGAAAAAGCGTCAGCCCGTTTCACATATACTCCGTTTGCAGTGCGTATGCGGTGCATATTTTTTTCCGCACCCATGTTAACAGGTTAGAGCTTTCACACTACACGCGCATGCGGTCCGGTGATCGGTTCCAGCTGCGGTGCGTAATCTGCGTATACAGTAGTGCAGCGTTCGTTTCCGCACCGAGTCTATTTCTGCCATGCTGCACGCGCTGAATTAAAGTGACAGCGCATGGTTCGTGGTCAAAATTAACACAGAATGACATGAAAATATAATAATATCACCATAAATGCATTTAATTAAATAAAATGTAGTAATCTCACCATAACTGTATTTTTGGACTTGCAGACTTGGAGGAGTTCCGTTTGCACGCACACACGCACGACTTGTTTAAATACATTTATGTTATTAATAAATAACAATAAATTGTTGTTGTACCTGCAATATCTCCAAGTTTTGTTTTTCACTGTAGAAATTTCAAATGTCATGATTTGCCAATGCAAATTTTTCCCCACTTCAAGCACTGCCTGAAAGCACAAGATGCTTTAAAACACATTTGATTTCATATGGGGCAACACCTTCAAGAAAGACATGCATGATGTCCTGTGGGGTTTGATTGATTATATCAAAGTGAGGAAATTCTGTTAATTTGCTTCTCCTGTCTATGCCATATGTCATTTTTAGATTGTTTTTCAGAAAGTCAGTATTTGCCTTTTCAATGTCATTACTGTTATGACTTGCCATTGTCCTTTTAACAAACAAATCTTCATTAAATTGCTCCTGCATGTCTTCAAAGTTGCATTCGCAGTGCCTGCATTTACTGTAGGCAAATCCCACTCCTATCTTAAATCCAGCCACTTCATGCTGAGCTATAGTGTCTCCGCACACAGACACAAGTGCCCCATAGATTGTCCTCTCACCATTTGCAGTGACAACCTGGACACCATCACACAGCTCAGTTAAGTCACGGTTAATCCTCTCAAATATCTCATCAGTACCACAATGGGAAAGATCTTTTGATTTTACCATGGCAAGCAGATGAATGGCAGCAAGTCTTGATCTGTATTTAGGGTTGATGTTATCTAAGGTGTAATAAATCAATAACAATTTGTTTTTGTTTGCCCGAGATCCAAGAGGATTGCATAGCTCAATTTCATCTGTATATAAAACACATTGCAATGCTGTGGGAAATTTAAAAAACGAGGACGTTCATTTGGCGAATGTGAACTAGCCTCGAGTATAGCTGGTGCTGCAGGGAGTAATGCCGTAATAATAACAGTATAGTGGCAACGAAATGCGTCTGTTTATTCATTCCTGTCAAAGTTTCCCACCGAATTGACAACACGCTGACGTCAGACGCACATCCGTTTACAAACCAATCAATGTCAAGATGCAGCCCACAGAGATGTTGACGACAGGACGCAAGTGTGTAATGTAAAGTTCTTTAGTGCGCTCGCATAATTGCAATGTGAAACCAAACCAAAACTAACCAAATGTATACAATGTATCAAAACATGAACTTTGGTTCGGACTTTCAGGTTTGAAAATGCCCTTAGTTTTAAGTTTATTTGAACTTTTCAGTTAATATTGAGTTTAAACAACTAATCGTCTGTTCAGCAGATGCAGTCACTAATTTAGGCGCATCTACTGTGAGAGAGTAAATTGACTAAGCAGTTAAGTTGGGATAAAAGTGAACATAGCGTATGAACATAATATGTTAATATTTTACAACTCAACTGGACAATAACCGATACGGTTATTGTCCAGTTGAGTTGTAAAATATTAACATATTGGATATCAGCAAAAAGTCCAGTATGGTGCATCCTTAATGATGATGTTACAATGGTTAATGGTGTATTGAGGGACTAGTTGTTCATGTAAGCCTAGAACCTTTAATTTGAATTTACAATATTAAGCATTTGTATTAAGAATGTATGTCACAGGTGGAGCAGTTTAAGGTTGCCTAGCATGTCTATATGCTTTGAGTGTGCCTGTGCAAAGCACCGATTTTGTACGTGTATTGAGGGGCACATTGGTCAGATGTTTGGACCTGACCTTAACTCACTCACATATTTGGCATGTTCTGCTTTGTTTTCATATTGCAGTTCCATAAATACTGTGAGCCAAAATGTTGAGAAAAATTAAGCTGCTCCCCTTTTATGCAGTCCTCTGGGACTTTTTGCTGTTTAAAAAAAAAAAAAAAAGTTGGTTAAATGCAAGACTAGTTTTAATTTTTTCTGTCTGTGAAGTAGTTAATGTCTTGAATCTAGTTGGTGAATGTCTTGAATCAAGAACAGTAGTACTTTTGTAGAGCTTACGATAAGGTAAATACACTTGAGATGATGACAGGATGGTAAATTATGGCTTATTATGGCAAAAGAGCACTGCCTAATACGAGTCAGGAATGCTAACTTCAAGACATTTTGACTCAAAATGCCAGTTTCTAATCTTATATTTCAAGTAGGTGGTGGACTTAAATCTAAAACAGTGTAACAATTATAGAAACAAAAAAATAGTTAAATACACTTGAAACAAACAGGATGACAAATAAAAGATGCTACTTTTGAGGGGAAAATACTATTTTTGAGCATCACAAGCTTATTATGAGACTAGTCACAATACTAGTAAAATATAGCTAAAAATGAGTTTTCCCATCTAATTTCAAGATCACTCTGATCTTGTAAGCCTTAAATATAATGTCTTATTTCAAGAAATCTTACCAAGAGAATTTTTACTTGTTCCATTGGCAGATTTTAGCAAAAATATCTTGTATTATTATTATTATATATATATATATATTGCTTATTTTTGGAGTGGCCTTTTTTCCAGTGTGGTAGACAGCATACAATGGCCTGACTAGTTGGACAGTGTTGGCAGATTCCAGAACATATTCAGCTGCCAAAAGATTCTTAACCATGGCCTCCCTTGCAATCTGCCATCTTTCATGGCTTAAGGATTTCTGCTTTTGCCAGGTTGTGGCCAAAGACACCTCTTCAGGCCGACTACATTCACCATTAAAGATATGGACCAATTCTAGTTTATATTAGCTTACATAACTATTTATGTGTCGTTTTCTTTAAGGTATTTGACTGTGAAAAATAGGATAAAAATAAAAATGATTATTCAAGACACAATTTCTCAAGTTACCTGTATCTGCTCAAGGAACACCTTTCCTACAAGAAGTGCTGCTTCTAAAGAGCTTCTGGACATTCTGCTTTTAACAAATGTAAAATAGAAACAACCACCAAAAAAACAAGCTGGGCTAAATCAGGTTTACAGTCAAAACATAGCCAATAACATATGATGAATCAATAAAAAGTAATCGTTGTGCACAGCTGACCCTTACACCAAATTTTATCTTAATACATTTTATGAAAAATTATTTAGACATTCCTATTTAGACATGAACTGCCTGACAACTGAAGGCCTTTATAATAATTTGGGGTAGCAAGAACTGTTTTTTTTTTTTTCCTAAATACTTTTGTGTTCTGACGATTGGCAGCTTCAACACAGCACGTGCAACTCGACAAGCTTCACACAACAAGTGGGCGGGAAAATTCAGAAAATATATAAATATTATTTAAATATTTGATTGGTTTCCAAGCAGGAGTGGGCGGTTCCTGAAGTGGCAAAGGACAAAAAATCAGGGCATTATACTTTATTATTATAAATATAAAGTAAATACCTTTATTATTATAAATATAAAAAAGTGTAACATTAAACGTAAAGTCAAAAAGACCAAAGCAGAGCACAGATTAAACAAAGCAGAGAGATATATAACTAGTATAACTAGCATAAATTATTCAAAATGAATTAATGAAGGTTCTGAAAGCCTTTGCGGTAACACTTTATTTTGATAGTCCGTTTGTTGAGACTTTACTAGTTATTAGTAGCCATTCAGTAGCTTGTCAACAGTGCATCAGTTGACATTCAACAACACTGTTTCAACTGACAAGTAACATACGTTCAACTGACTGCCTATAGACTATAAGGTACAATTCAAGTGTTAATCTACAGATTTTACGAAAAAGTGCCTGTTGACTGTCAATGTTATTTTGCATCAGGTTATTAACCAATTGGCGACTAACTTTCAATTGTCAACTAACTTTCTGTAGATTGAGTACCAACAACTCAAGATCAATCTGTCAGTTAAATGTCAACAGTCATGTCAGCATATGAAGTATATGATACTGTATATCCTACTCAAGGGGTCTCATGTGCATCAAATTAATGATTATTTTAGCTGATTTAAAACTGTTTTTAAAAATGTTTTAACCATTTGTAGATAATCTGTTGATAGTCAACTAAAGATTACATGTAGTTGCTTATTTGTTGCTTGTCAACAAAGAAATTGTTTATGATCAGTAGACTATTAATAGACATTCACAACTAGGCGTTAGTAGATATATTTTAGGACTATCTAATTAAAGTGAAAAAGAGTTTATATCAGTAGAAAGTCTATAACCTATCAACAGATTGCATACCTAACCTGACTGAAGTAGAACAAACACTATGGCCAGCACATCAGAGAAAAAAAATCACTTTTATTAAATAAATAAAAAATAATACAACCCATTATTTACTAGGATATCACGATCACATCTGAACCATCTGATTATGTGAAAAAAAATCATTCCAAATGAGAAAACTCTCAATAGTCTACATCATTTCAAATGCCCAAGGCCAAGATCAAAAGTTATAAACAACAAATAAGAATAATTATTAATTAATACATTTAGCCTTTCATGACAGTAAGTTTTACAGAAAATCGCATTTATTAAATGCAGTTTAACGTTATAACAGTTACTCATTTAAGAAATAATCTCTGTTCCTGCTGCAAACTCGCTTCGGAGGATTAACAGACAAGACTATATTTTAAACCCTTAACAATACCTTCTTTAATCGTTTAACCATTTTGTAACATTTAGTTTATTTAACGTTACGGTGAGACACAAAAGGCGTTTTCTCCTATAGAACCATAATACACCAAAACACAATATAAATTAACAAAATACATAATTTTTATTAGCTAACGTAACGTTAGATGTAATCCAAATCTTTATAATCCATACACAAGCAAGAAACAGATCCAAATTCAGCCCTTCCTCCACATCCAGCGATCTCCATCTCCATTCTCAGCAGCGACCGTAAATGTCAAATCCCGCGCTCGTGATGAATTTAAATTCAAAAATTGCGCCCTCAAGAAGCGTTACGACATGTTTTACGGCAGTGATATCAAACGCTCATTGGCTCTCGCCTGCTTCGTCACAGATTGCAGCATGCCGTGTTTCAGTTGAAACAACATTGAAATGCAGAAGCGCGCGCGCCGTCTTCACGCAGAGGGAAGCTGGGTTAAAGGGATAGTTCACTTTGAAATTAAATGTTGGTATGTTTTAGCTTACCTCAAGGGCATCCAAGATGTAGGTGTCTTTTTTTCCGCAGTAGTTTCAATTTTGATATTTTTAGGTTAAACCGTTCTTGTCTGTCAGTCGTATAATGCAGGTTTATGGTCACTGTCTCAAAGAGCATGCACAGAGAAGTCCAAATTAAAACAATTCCCCGTCGTCCAAATTAAACAATTCCCCATCGTAAGTACACATTGATGGCCTAAGACACGAAACGAGCGGTTTGTGTGAGAAAACGAACAGTATTTATATCGTTTTTACCTCTTATACACAGCCACGTCCAAGTGATCTGATCTGACGTGTACGCAGACTGGTGCTAGATATATACACTAGATGTCACTTTGTCTACGGCAGTTCATTGGAACGAATGTCTTTAAGGCGACATCTAGTGTATATATCTATGCACCAGTCTGCGTACACGTCACACACCAGGATGTGCGCGCGCCCTCAGATCACTTAGACGTGGCTGTGTATAAGAGCTAAAAACTATATAAATACTGTTCGTTTTCTCACACAAACCGCTCGTTTCGTGTCTTAGGCCATCAATGTGTACTTACGATGGGGAATTGTTTAATTTGGACGACGGGGAATTGTTTTAATTTGGACTCTGTGCATGCTCTTTGAGACAGTGACCATAAACCTGCATTATATGACTGACAGACAAGAACGGTTTGACCTAAAAATATCAAAATTGAAACTACTGCGGAAAAAAAGACACCTACATCTTGGATGCCCTTGAGGTAAGCTAAAACATACCAACATTTAATTTCAAAGTGAACTATCCCTTTAACATTTTCATGGATTAATAACTTAAATTCTGCTCTGTCCCTTATACAAAACTATTATATACTGCCAGAGAGGACTGCAACACATCGTCATTTGAGCGACTTTTGGTACCGATTTACATTTTCGCAATAAATTATATGATTACACATCTGTTGTTTTTCTTCATAATTTTAGCCTGCATAGTTTTAAGAAATGGTTATGGGTAGGTTTAGGGGCAGGAGTAGGGTTAATGTTAGTGGCTCAAAATATATTTTAATGCTATTAATAAAACTGGCATTTCCCTACACACATCTCTGTCCATAAAGTGTTTTATTCTTTTTATATTCTGTATAAAATGAGTAATTTATATTTAGGTTTGGGAGTAGGGTTAAGGGAACTTACAGTATAAGGGAAATGATACAGATATCTTTATGATTCGTAAAAGTTTTGTAGCTGTGAATTCGTAATAATTCTACGTTGCAGACATGTCTGTATCATACGTTTCAGCATCTATCCAAACGTACAAAAAAAGTATGTTTACAATCTGTTGATAGGTTATAGACTTTCTACTGATATAAACTGTTTTTCACTTTAATTAGATAGTCCTAAAATTTATCTACTAAGACTTAGTGGATAATGTCTATTAATAGTCTACTGATCATAAACAATATATTTGTTGACAAGCAACAGATCTAATCTTTAGTTGACTATCAACAGATTATCTACAAATGGTTAACAATTTTTTAAAAACAGTTTTAAATCAGCTAAAATAATCATTAATTTGATGCACATGAGACCCCTTGAGTAGGATATACAGTATCATATACTTCATATGCTGACATGACTGTTGACATTTAACTGACAGATTGATCTTGAGTTGTTGGTACTCAATCTACAGAAAGTTAGTTGACAATTGGTTAATAACCTGTTGCAAAATAACATTGACAGTCAACAGGCACTTTTTCGTAAAATCTGTAGATTAACACTTGAATTGTACCTTATAGTCTATAGGCAGTCAGTTGAACGTATGTTACTTGTCAGTTGAAACAGTGTTGTTGAATGTCAACTGATGCACTGTTGACAAGCTACTGAATGGCTACTAATAACTAGTAGAGTCTCAACAAACGGACTATCAAAATAAAGTGTTACTGCTTTTGTTTCCCCGTTTGAAATGGATTGTTTAGAATTAAACAATAAAAACCAATCGCCCAACTATTATAGACATTATTATTATAGATAAAGAGTTTTTTTTTTTACTTGTATGTACAATAGGTTGCTGTAAAAAGAATCGAAATACATATATCTGCATATGCCGTTGTATCTGTGACTTCGGCTCCTGCACGAGATGAAGTCATGAATCTTCGTAAGAAATACGGGGCGGGACAATGAAGATGTTGTCAGAATAAATTTCTGCATGCAATGCGTACTCATTTTTCATCAATGGAAGTTAAAGGGAAGGTTTTGCGTATAATATGAACGCGAGTTTGCCATATAATTACCACTCCAAATGAAAGTGCAAACTCGTTGTATAGGTACATCTCTTCATGCTCTCGATCTTCTCTTCTTTCAGCAGCATCACAGAAGATCTTCAATATGTGTTCTGAGTCATATTGAAAGTTTTTTAAGATATGACAGTAAAGACATTTATAATGTTACAAAAGATTTTTGTCAAATAAATACTGTTCTTCAAACTTTATGTTCAACTAAACGAATCCTGATTTAAAATGTAATGACTGTTTAACTCCAGGGTAAAATTATATAGTATTTGCTTTCGAATTCCATTTAAATGATAATACAATAATGTTTTTATTTTTAATTTGATTCAGATTATTTTATTTAAATAATTAGTTTCTGTTCTATTTATTCAGATTATTAAAAATATCAGTGCAAGGTCAACACTACAATATCATTATTTAGTAAGATAATTATATTACTAATATTTTATTAAATTAAGAAGTACTTGCACTAGCTGCTATGTCTCTGACAACTTGGTGTTTTGAATGAATGTGAGCTCTCTGCAGGAGGTTAAACTCTTTTAGGTTGCTGTGTTCAGGGGCCAGTTGTTCAAAGGTAAACTGATCGGATTTTGGTCATCGGATTGGATCAAATCTTGAAAATGGGTTGTTCAAAAGGGAAAGAAGGAATCTGAAATCAGATTAGATCACGGAATCCAATCCTAGTTTTAATCTGGATCAAACCTTCAGTTTGTGTTGTTCAAAACTTGTCAGTAGGATTTGGATAACTTTGATCCAAAAAAACAGGATCATCCTGATCCCAACAGGGGGTAGGATTTCAAGGTGGATTCCAGGAAAAAAACATAGTCAAACTTTAAAAGTGGTCAAATAATACATTTGTATCATTTAGTGTATATACTTTTATTTATATTTTGCACTTGACTTGTGTAACCATTTTAACAGTGATAAAGTAGATAAAGTAGACATAGGCTACCAATTAAGCTATTCAGTATAGTATAGTAAAGTAAAATAAAAATTAAAATGATCTTGTCCCCATGCAATAATCCCCCAAACAGATTTCAATAACAAACAAAAATAATATATTCCATTTTTCTGGCATTCACATCACCGTATATTAATTTCAAAGAAACAATCAGAGATGAAGAAGAACCCTGAACATTCTTTATTTTGTTAACTATTGGACATTTAGCCATTTTATTTTTTTTAAGACGTTTTCAAAATATCCACAATGTGTCTGTTAATGTATGTGTGTTTTATTTGTTGTGGCTCAGATGAGGGTCATAAAAGAAATTATGAATGGAAGTGGATGTTTATGTTATTTTTGTGTTTTGTCTCAAAATAAGAAACACTTACAGTGACCCGATGTTGGCTCTTCTACCTGTTCTTTACATAGCTGGTAGCCCACATTGTGATATGTTGTCCCATTTAGAGCACTGGTAATCTGGATTTGGTAATCTTGAAAACTGTGTATCTGGATCAGGGTGATCCAGTCTAATTTTGCTTTGAAAAAACGGCATAAAAGTAAGACGGATTACCTGATCCTGAATAGGAAAAAATGGGATTTCCAAATCCGGATCATTTTGATCCAGATTAAATGTTTTGAACAACTGGCCCCAGTTGACTTGATAATGTTAAGATAAAGTTATGTAATATACCACTAGGAGGCAGTACAACCTTGAATTTATCAGAACTTCATTCTCACTGCTGAGCAGACATCATTTACACAGAACCATCATCATGCTCTTTCAGCATATCGGGCCCATAAATTCAGGACTTGGACATCCTAAGGGCCGATGAATGCAGCTCTGCTCCTGGTGTAGTGCATGCACAGTGATCGGTGTTATATAAAGTTGTTTACATTGGGGTAAAGAGGGTATCAGTGTATGTGGACCAAATGTGTCCCCTTCAAAGTTACTCAAAAGCATTGTGAGCTAAGCTGATCGTAGAGATCATTGGTGGCAATAGCTCTATTATCTACTGAACTAATCTAATGACTTTTCTTGGAAACATTACCTTGAGTAGATTTTTTTTTTTTTTCTTCTTCTTCTTATTTTTTTTTTTTTTTACAATCCATGGGTAGAATTTCAGAGAAAAATTATCTTATTTAATTTCTAAATTTCCTAAATAAATGCCGTTAATTTAGCTTGTTATTCTCAGGCTTTTGCGCACAAAAAAGGGAAAACATGACTTTAACCGCAGCAGAGTAACGGTTGTGTTTAGGGGTTGGGCTAGGCTTATGGGACACAATATACAGTTTGTATAGTGTAAATCATTACAGTATAGCATTTTATAGCATTAAGTATAAATCGTATAACAGAGTATAAGTAAAAATAACATAATCATTATGTCTACGGAAAGTCCCATTAAAACATGGAAACCCAATGTGAGTACAGGTTTGACTGTGAGATGCAAAATGGCCTCACTAATATAGTAAAACTTCAGCTGAACTTCACTAGTTAAAAGGGCTTGTTTCTTTAACCCTTGTATTTTGCACAGGGTTATGTTTAGCGGTAAGGTTAGGACATAGAAAATATCATTAACCTAAGAGAAAATCAATAGTAGACTATGAGATGTCCTTACTAATAGAGTAAAACAAGCATGCGTGAATGTGTGTGTGTGTGTGTGTGTGTGTGCACGGGCCCAGTACTTGTTTTGACAACGAAGGCTGTGACTCAGAATGAAAGTATCAAGATAGGCTGATCTAAGTATCACTTTGACTAAGATACTGACCTTGATATTCTCATGGGGAAGAGTACACACAGACACACTCTCTTTTTTCAATCTCCTTCATCAAGGAACTAGGTTTCTTCCACTGCTGTGTGCTGTATGTTTTTTTTTTTCTGTCCATTAGATGTTCTCTCTTACATTTAATGCTGGAAGTAAAACAGAAAAATCACTCTGTTACCATATTTATAAATATAGCTTGTATACGCATGACTGCTTACAGCCTATTAAAACGAGAAAGGAAAACTAAAAATAGCTGTTTCCTCGGGTATGCACACTGTGGGAAAATAAACTAGTGAGAGGATGAAAAGAGCTTTTTACAGGAGTTTATTTATCTACTAGCAATGGCCAACAGTTTAAATACATATTTTATAACCCAAAATCATCAATTTTTTCTCATTAATTCTGTGAATCCCACATGGGTTGATTTTTCAAAGGGATGAAAGTGATTCACTGTTGAACATGTTAGTAGACAAATTAAAGTTGTTGTTAGTTTGAAAAAGTATTTTAAACAAATTATTTTGAAAGTATATGCCATGTGTACAAACAAGTATGTTTACAGAAACTGGATAGAATGATAAATGGACAAAAATTAAGGAACGATTAATGGATTTAATGTTTTATTCAATGTTATCTGTCAGAATGACTCATTTTTTGTAATGACATTAAGTGCGGACTCTGCAGAAAAATCATGACAAAAAGTGAAAGCAGTAAGGCTTTTATAAGACTCTTTGACTCATAAAACAGCATGAATGAAGCATAATAACAAGAAAAGTTGATAGAAAACAAGACTTGTGGTTTGACAGTCTTAAAATATGAAATATTGGATCATGCATTACAAAGATATTAATGTGACCCAGAGAGGTGAATAATGTAAAGTAAATGGGGTGGGCACAGTCTCAGTGCTGGCAGGAGCACAGTTAGTGCTGACTGAGAGGAGCGTCGTGGTTGTCATGTACTGTAGCCTCCCACAGCCTCTTCTGCACAACGCTAACCACAAGAACTAACATTACAGAAACTCTTTGAAATGCCAATAACTGAACATTAAACACTAACAGGTATTTCCCTTAAATTAAAAAAAAAACAACACATAAAATAACACTTAATTCCAACATTTACTCTCCTGGTCTATGCAAAGCATGTTGGAAACTGAAAATCCACTGCCCAGTTTCAGTTAATTCAACACAAATGGATTAAGTAAACTTCAGTTTTACGGTTTTGTCTCGTAAGCAATATGATAACTGTCTGTCTGCCTGTTCATGTTGTTGTATCCTGATTGTATATTTGTACACTCTAAAAATGCTGGGTTATTTTTTTAACCCAAGTGCTGGGTTCTACTGAAGCCTGAACCGCAACGTAAAAAAAAAAAAATCCATAAAAAAAAAAAATTCTAGCATTTCTGTCATGGCTCGAAAGGAACAGTCAAGGATTCAATAGCAAGTGAATACTGGTGTTTATTAACACAAAAGTAATAGAGGTAGTGCAGGTCCAATACGAGGCAGGCAGAAGAAATCCAGGGGCAGGCGGATTAATGTGAGAATGAAACACAGGCTTTATTTTAGACACATGAAAGACGGGATGAATCCTCCTGTACGCTGGAGGAAGGTTGAGGCGGACTGCCACCGGACTAATGATCTTGGTGACAGTAAACGGGCCAATGAATTTGGGAGCAAGTTTATTAGAAACGGAGCGGAGAGGAATGTTCCTGGTTGAAAGCCACACCTTTTGACCAACGACGTATACGGGAGGCCTAGACCGGTGGCGATCGGCTTTAGCCTTGGTGCGCGCCCCCACCTGGAGTAGAGTCTCACGGGCTCTAGTCCAAGTGCGGTGACACCTCTGGACGAAGGCGTGAGCGGAGGAGACCGCGACTTCGGATTCCAGACTGGGAAAAATTGGTGGCTGGTAACCTACACTACACTCAAACGGAGATAGGCCCGTGGATGACACTGGCAACGTATTGTGAGCGTACTCCACCATTGAAAGTTGTTGGCTCCAAGAGGAAGGATTCTTGGAGACCAAACATCGTAACACCCTTTCCAAATCTTGGTTGGCTCTCTCGGTTTGGCCATTGCTCTGGGGGTGAAACCCTGAGGACAGACTGACAGTCGCTCCCAGTAACTTACAAAACTCTCGCCAAAATTTGGACACAAACTGGGGTCCTCTGTCAGAAACCATGTCCATCGGGAGGCCATGTAAGCGAAAGACATGATCAACAACGGTCAATGCTGTCTCCTTGGCTGAGGGTAATTTGGGCAAGGGGATGAAATGAGCCGCCTTCGAGAACCGGTCCACCACAGTCAAAACGACCGTATTGCCCTGAGAGGGTGGGAGGGTGGTGCTAAAATCTAACGCTATGTGGGACCAGGGTCTCGAAGGGACAGGCAGCGGTTGAAGTAACCCATCTGGGGGTCGATTGGAAGTCTTACCAGTGGCACAAACCGAGCAAGCCAAAACAAAACTGTGAATGTCAAAAGCCATCAGTGACCACCAGAACCGTTGCTTGACTAAAAAACTAGTGCGATTAACTCCTGGATGACAAGCCACGTTGGAACAATGCCCCTACTGAATAACGTCGGACCGTAATCCCTCCGGCACAAACAAACGATTCGGTGGGCAATCGGGCGGAGGTTTTCCCCCTTCTAAGGCTGACTTGACCTTTGACTCGACCTCCCATGTGAGTGTGGAGACAATTAGGGTCTCGGGTAAAATGCACTCGGGAGTAGACCGGCATTCGGAATGGTCAAAAATACGCGATAAAGAGTCGGGTTTGATGTTTTTGGAACCCGGGCGGTACGAGAGAGAAAAATCAAAATGACCGAAAAAAAGTGCCTACCGAGCCTGCCTGGAGTTCAATCTTTTGGCGGTTCTGATATATTCCAGGTTCTTGTGATCGGTCCAGACGAAAAAAGTACCCCCGACCCCTCTAACCAATGACGCCATTCTTCCAACGTTAACTTGACTGCCAACAACTCTCTGTTACCAATGTCGTAGTTACGTTCGGCAGGCGATAAACGACGGGACAAAAACGCGCAGGGATGCATCTTGTCGTCTGTGGGAGAACGCTGGGACAGCACTGCTCCTACCCCCACCTCTGACGCATCGACCTCCACCACGAACTGACGTGATGGATCAGGGGCTATAAGGATGGGGGCTGAAACAAAGCGGCCTTTCAGTTTGGCAAACACAGCCTCAGCTGTGTCTGACCACCTGAACGCCATTCTGGGGGAGGTCAAGGCAGTCAGAGGCACGACTAGTTGGCTGAAGTTGCAAATAAAACGCCGGTAGAAGTTGGCAAACCCCAGAAACCTCTGTAGGGCCTTACGGGAATCTGGGCTTGGCCACTCCACCACAGCCTTAACCTTCTCAGGATCCATCCGTATTCCCTCAGACGAAATGTACCCTAGGAAAGGGACAGACTGTGCATGAAAAGCGCATTTCTCCGCCTTGACAAAAAGCCCATTCTCTAGCAACCTCTGAAGCACTCGTCTGACGTGTTGAACGTGTTCCTGGAGAGATGAAGAAAAAATCAATATGTCATCCAGGTAAACATATATGAACTGATCTACCATGTCTCTCAACACATCATTGACGAGTGCCTGGAAGACCGCTGGGGAGTTGGAAAGGCCGAACGGCATAACCAAATATTCAAAGTGCCCCCTGGGGGTGTTGAACGCGGTCTTCCATTCATCCCCCTTCCTGATGCGAACCAAATGATATGCATTACGTAAATCCAATTTTGTGAAGATTGATGCTCCCTGCAACCTCTCGAAGGCTGAAGACATCAACGGCAAAGGATAAGTATTCTTTACCGTGATGCTGTTCAACCCCCGGTAATCAATACAAGGTCGCAGAGAACCGTCCTTCTTCCCCACAAAAAAGAATCCCGCCCCCGCTGGAGAAGAGGAAGAGCGGATGAACTCAGTTGCTAGAAAATCAGAAATATATTTCTCCATAGTCTCCCTTTCTGGAGCAGAAAGCGAATATAACTTGCCCTTAGGCGGAGACGTACCTGGCAGTAAATCTATAGCACAGTCATAGGGACGTTGCGGAGGAAGAGAAGCAGCCCGGGACTTACTGAACACTTCCTTCAGGTCGAGATACTCCGGTGGCACGTTAGACAGATTCACTGGCTCCTCCTGCAACACAGAACAAGAAACAGACGGAACAGCAGACAAAAGACATGAGGCATAACATAGATCACCCCAACCGGATACAGAGTTCTGACCCCACTCTATCCTGGGTCCGTGTTTCACCAACCACGGATGACCCAGGACAATGGGAGCGTGAGGTGACTGGGTGAGGTAGAGTAAGGTCCTCTCAGTGTGGTTACCCGAGGTGATAAGTGTGATGAGCCCAGTGGTGTGAGTGATGCCCGGGAGTTCCTGTCCATTGAGTGCATGGATGGTGATGGTGTGTTCCAGAGCAGTGATGGGGATATGAAGTTTGTGAGCCAATGAAAAGTCCATCAGGTTACCCTCCGCTCCCGAATCCACCAGCGCCTGGTCGTTGAAGGAGCGGCCTGCCCACTGGAGTCTCACCGGGAGGAGGGTGGCGTCCGAGGGTCTGGTCATGGAAATCCCGCCCGACAGTAGCCTCTGTCCTACCGCCGGGCTTGGCCTTTTAAAGGACAGGTGGAAATGAAGTGGCCGGCTTCCCCACAGTAGAGACACAGACCTCTCGAACGGCGGTGTTCTCTCTCCTCCCGGGAGAGCCGAGCTCGACCTACCTGCATGGGTTCAGGATCGTTCGAGGGGCTGACCGTGTTCACACCTCTGAAACCGGGAAACTCAGCTAAATCAACCACTGCAGTCTGGTACGGTCGATTCTCTCTCTGTTGTAGACGTGCATCGACCCGTAGTGGAAGTTCGACCAGTTCATCAAGAGTCTTGGGTAATTCCAACGTGTAAATCTCCCTTTGAACACGGTCAGCCAACCCATACAGGAACATGTCACACTGCGCCTCCTCGTTCCATTTGCACTCGGCGGCCAACGTCCAGAACTGGATGGAATAGTCGGAAACTGCCGCCTCGCGTCCTGCGACCGTGCGGTACGCGCCTCATCTCCTGCTCGAGTGCTTGGAACGAGGAGTAGCAGGCGTGTTGATTCTGCCACACCACTGTTCCCCACAGAGCCGCGCGTCCAGACAACAGCGTCATCACTTAGTGCCACCTTACTCTCCTCGGAAGAAAACGTCACAGGCTGAAGAGAGAAGTAAATCGAACATTTGGTTAAAAAAGCTCTGCACATATTCGGTTCTCCCGAATACCTCACGGGGGTGGGGATGCGCGGCTCCGGCCGGTTGACGTTGGGAAAATCCGGGGGAACAGGCGGGGGCGGGGCTGGCGCAGTGGGACCTCTCAGACGTTGTAATTGAGAGGTGAGCTCGGTCACCTGCGTTACCAGAGCCTGTATCGCCCGACCCGAGGCTCCGATCTGATCATCCTGACAATCCATGCGGGCGTGGTTACCGGCGAACATCTGCTCGAAGTTGGTTGCACTCGCTGAATCCATGGCGTGGTCAGATGGTTCTGTCATGGCTCGAAAAGAACAGTCAAGGATTCAATAGCAAGTGAATACTGGTGTTTATTAATACAAAAGTAATAGAGGTAGTGCAGGTCCAATACGAGGCAGGCAGAAGAAATCCAGGCTCGGCAACGCAGGGACTCAGTGGGCAGACGGCAAAATGGGAGACCAGCAAACGATCCTCAGAACAGGCAGAAATCCACAGCACGGAAAACAGGAACTGGAGTGAGGAGAAAATGATGGTGAGCTGATGTCCCGAGAACCTCCACAACCATCTGACAAAGACAAGACGAGGTGACAAACAATATATAGGACATTCTCATTCAAAACAGCTGGCGCTGATCAGCTCATCAGCAGGGATAACGAGCCGTGCCCATTCATACAACGCGCACACACATAGCGAGGGCGAGTCAATGAATCCATGAACCGTGACAATTTTGAGATTAAAGTCGAAATATTTCGAGATTAAAATCAAAATATTTATATTATAAAATACTGCGACGTTATAAAATACTGCGCCGGAATAGATTTTAGCCTACAGGCGAAAACACTTTTCAGACTGGATCAAGATATCCAGCTTTATGAATTTACTGTAGGCCTACACTTAAAAGCGCTTTACAATCATTTCAGGGAATCTCTCCTCAAACACCACCAGTGGTTATTATATTTGAGGAAATCACGGGATCCGGCCAAATGATTGGATAGGATGCACTTAAAATGTATCCAGAACGTATTTACGGTGAAGAGGGAAACAGTGCGGTTACTGTTAAGTGTTCTCGACCCAGCCTATAGACGAGCACGAAAACACGTCAAAAACACTGCCACAAAGTTTGGACCAGATTGTGAACCTACTCCGGCGGAGTCTGTGTGCTCGTCTATAGGCAACGCCATGGTAATGCATGTTGGTAGATTGGCACCTGTCGAATTTTCTTTTTGTTGAAAGCCCAGATAAGAGTAAAAAGCTACTATTTTGTGTAGATCCATGTCCGAGGCAGTTCGACTTCACAAGCGCATTTCTTTACACAGACACACACACACACACACACACACAAAAATTCAGAAATGGAAACACGCCCTATGCACCAGTGGACGCGCGCTGTTATGAATGCACACAGACGCAACTTCTACAGAAGACTTTATTGTGGTAATGTTTCGACTTTATTTTCAAAATATTTCGACTTTATTCTCTAAATATTTCTACTTTAATCTCGAAATATTTCGACTTTTATCTCGAAATATTTCGACTTTTATCTTGAAATATTTCGACTTTAATCTCGAAATACTAGAATTTTTTTTTTATTTTTTTATGTTGCGTTTCAGGGCTTCCGTAGGGTTCAGCCTGCTGGGTCAATTTATTGGGTTATTTAAAAAAAATAAAATAAATGCTGGGTAGTTTTTCTGTAACTCAGTTGCTGGGTCATCACATACCTACCCTGCACTGGCCTGGGTCAGTGCAACCCAATCTTGGGTAGTCTGCCAAACCGGTTCAAACTGGATACATTTGTCATTAGTAATTTTGTGTTCTGTTCTGGGGGATTTATTTATTTATTACTCTACAAAGAGGAAAATGACTGTAGTCTCACATTTGACCTTTTTTGTTTACATCTCAGTCACAGCTAACATCTGCTTGGAACGCTAGCCGAACAACATCCCGGTGCCGCCATGGAAGTTTCACCTCCTGCAAAACAAATGTGTGACAACAGTGCTCAATTTAATCAAATAAATTTAACAAGCAGCAAATAATTTTTACAGTGTGGATCCCCAACACCACGGTAAAGGAAATCATACCTTTCCTGAGATGTTAATGTGTCTTTGCCATGTATATTAAACGATGCAATTCAGTCATATACAGCCTGTCACAGTCATGTTTAGCTTTTGTCTCGTTTAGTTTTAATTGTCTTCATTGTCTGTTTTGCCTTAGTTCTAGTTGATTGATTAGTTGCCATAGTCCCTGATTAGTGCCGCACCGGTTTCCTGTTTCTTTGATTACCTTTCTCGAGGTAAGCAGCTTCAAAAAAAGCGCAGTCTGTCTAGGAGTCACCATGGAAACTGACGCAAAGAAAAAGCGCGCCATACGACTTCTTGCTTAATTGTTTAATGACAATTTATATTCTTAGCACATATCGCCACCTACTGGATGGTTTTGTTATTATCTTTTAATCTTTCTTTAACAGTTTTTTGTTACTGTGAACGAGAATGTATATTGTTCATCTGTTGCTAAATATATACATTTTAAAAATAGAGATGGATTGACCTAAAAAAACAGTCTGTGCTTTTAAAAGGTAATACGGTTGTATGTTCTATGTTTTTTTGTTGTTTTGTATTTAGTCATTTTACTTAATTTACATTTGTTGTGAGATATATCACATGCATTTTATAATAGAAATACTTTAAGAAGTAAAGAAGAGAATAAAACAACAAATAAATTAGTGTAAAATAACATCGCTTCGTGTTATGTTATAATTTATTACTATATATTATTGTGCGAAATCTTTTATGCTCACTGGAGCCTCATCATGCGCTGAATACCCCTGGAACGTAACCTACTCTGGAGTAATTTGCT
This sequence comes from Abramis brama, assembly GCF_963993115.1. Lineage (NCBI taxonomy): Eukaryota > Metazoa > Chordata > Actinopteri > Cypriniformes > Leuciscidae > Abramis > Abramis brama. Next base: position 1,152,447 of record NC_139984.1, on the reverse strand, counting down.
ATGGCGACGTACATACCCTGAAGGTTACCTCAGTTTTTGGAACTTAGAGTTGAGGTTATCTGCTTACTCGAGTAAACTTACCCGGGTATGACGCATAACCTGCTTTCTGGAAAACCCCCCTGGTGTTAGCTCCAGTTGATCATTTCTCCACTTGAGATCCAACTTATTGAAGACCATAGATCCATTCATGCTTTGTAGAAGTTCATCTGCTGTGTGGATGGGGTATCGTTCTCTGATGATTGCTCGGTTGGCTTTTCACAATCTGATTTCAGAATTAGCTTTTGGGACGATCACAAGTAGATGAACCCATGGGGCAGGCCCATTTACTTCAATAATGGCATTTACTTCTTTCATCTTTTCCTATACAGGACCCCTTAGATTAAATGGTATTCACCTTAGAGGCTGGGCTACTGGCTGAACCTTGGGTCTATGTATAACCTGTGGTCTGTAACTGCCGTTTGTGCCAGTCTTTAGTACTCAAAGTGTTGCAGACCTCGTCCTTGAGGTCAACAGCTGAGAATTACTCTCAACTCGTTCCCCTCCATTGACGGAAACTTCCGGCTTTCCGTGTTTTCACTGTAATATGGTAGGGGGCATTATTACGCATCTTCTGAAATAGTACTGAATCTCCTGATCAAAACACAGGCGAAGAAGAAGCAGAAACAAACGATATCATGTGTAAGCAGATGCATATGTAAAAGAATGCGATCATTCTACATGGACTCGATCTTCTCCATATATGCATTTAGCGTTGTCAGGCTTTTATTTGCGCTTAATGGATAAAACATCGGAGCTGCGCTCTCGGGTTTATGGCTGCTATAATTTTAACCTGCCACAAGATGCCACTGAAACGATCATAGAAAAGCTTCAAAGCTTTAAGAGGCTTAATTTTTCCATCCCTACCTCTAGTCATCAACTACTTAGAACTCAGATCCTACACTTGTTTTGCATTCACGGAGCAATGAGAACAAGCACAATAAAGCAAAAAGATGTTGTCTTCCTTCAAGAAAATGAATAATTTACAGCAGTCTGTTTGATCTGTTCCTCGTTGCCTCCTTGGCAAACACACTACGTATCCCTCCTGTTCTTCAGTCAGGTATTTGTGGCTGAGTCAAAGACTTTTTCAGGAGTGATCAATTACTCTGACAGTGGTGTGGTATTTATAGTACTATGATACTAAGGTAGTCCAGCCATGTGCCCAGACTCTCTCACACGCCAGGTGTTCACTCATACACTAGCTCCTGTACAGTGATACTTTTATATTTTCAATTAATTGATGAATTGTTTAATCAGTTAAAAAACAAATGTTTAGCCCTATCTTTAATCAAACACACCTGCTTATAATTTTCAAGCAATCCTAAAAATTGTGATTTTAGCATCCTGACCTTGAGATTGGGATTATGAGAATGACCCAACCACACAGTTAGTTATTCCAAAATGTTGTTTACTTGTAACTTGTAACTAAAAAGTGGTATCATGTCTAACAACAATAAACACTTTATTGTTGTAAAACCATTCCTACTGGACCGCAGGTGGTGTCATCTCTACTGTACTTGACAGAAATGTAAGCTTAGCGTTAAGTTCTGCCAGGAAGACTCAATCAGCGCGTCATGAATTAACTCCTAACCAATCATGTGTTAACACTCTCAGTATAAAAGAATGGTACTTACATCCGTCTGAATTCGCAGATACTGACGCGCCAATTACACTGTTAAAAAAAAACTGTGAAATTTACGGTAAAAAACCGGCAGCTGTGGTTGCCAGTATTTTACCGTAAAAAATAAGGTAGCAACCTTTTATGTTTTACGGGATTTAAATTTACGGGCAAAAAAACACAATGTAAAAAAAACCCTGTGAAATTTACGGTAAAAAACGTCAGCTTGGTTGCCAGTATTTTACCGTAAAAAATATGGTAGCAACCTTACTTTGAAAAAAAAAAAAAAAACATTTAAAAAGGATTTAAATGTGTGGTAAAAAAAAACATCAGCTGTGGTTCCCAGTACTTTACCATAAAAAATATAATAGGAACCTTTTAGTTTTCACGGGACAACCGTTATATTACATAAACCGATAAATGTTATCATTAAATTTCACTAAAGTATTAAAGTCTGCTTTATATCTTTGTAATATACTGATAACCATCATAATAACACAAGTGGTAAAAAAGAAAAGCACACGATGATTTAAGTATACCATTAGTTTTCCACAAACTGAGGCACATGTTAATATTTAGAAGGTGCACAGTGTCATACACACAAACACAAAACACCATCATGGTGACACACACATGACTCCAAATAATGCCATAAACATTCATTAAACAATATATGATGTAATATAAACCCCAAATGTATAAAACTGATAACAAAAACCAAGAAGAAACATAATTATTTAAATGAAATAGCATCAAATGTGAAGTGTCACACAGGGAATTCTGGGAATGTCCATTTAGAGAAACAACAGGAACAGAAAAAAGAGACGAGCAGAAACACAAGAACTACAACTGACTTCAGCCACAGCCTTAGATGAAATCAACTGAAGATAAAAAAACATTAAATCTGTGAAGATCTCAGCAGAGGAGGATTAAACAACTCCACAAACAGCATTACCAGCTTCACTTATTACTAACCAGACTGACTTTATTTCTGTCAGACGTCTACAGTTCTGTTTGAGAATTAACAGAGGTTTAGATGTTGATGATTTATTGTTTCATTTGAAGTCACCATGATGGAGATCAGTGACTGCTTTAGTTGGGCTCTTGACCCTTGACTTTCTGACATTAGTTTTTCTCTGCCTGCTGTAACTCTGTTTATAAGACATGTTGATTATGGCTAGGAAATCAGAGAGAAAATGAATCATGTGATGTTGGTTGTGTATCAGTGATGGCAATCACCATGTTTGATTCACTGAGCTCTTATAGAGTCTTATCTTTGATTATATGTGTTATTAATTTTACATTATTGATTGTAGTAGCCCTATGATTCTACAGCATGCGATCCATCATTGCTGTGATAATCAGAAGCATTTTTAAAACATTGTGTACAATAAAGGTTTGAACTGCTGTATCTTTTAGACACACACAGACATCAAGAGTCAGTGTATGAGTCTCAACAATGGTGATGATAAAAGTGCAGTGCACTTGATGGAGCCTCCAATCAAAACTCATCAGTATCTCCCAGCATGCATTGCAGCAGGAATACATTATGCTGAATTGCCTTAGTATTTTCTTTTATTATTATATCTGCTTTTATTTTTGATGTTGTTTTTGTTGCAGCTTTTTAGTAGCTTATTTTGTGATGTTCAGAGTTTTATCTGATTATTGTGTTGATTGTCACCGTTGTTGAGATTCATACGCTGAATCTTGATGTCTGTGTTGGTTTAAATTGAGCAATTGTTCAAAACCTTTTTTCTACACCATGTATTTTTAAAGTTCTTCAGATTATCTGTTGCTCACTTACAGAGATATTATATTCAATAATATGAAATATTTATTTTTAATATTATAATTAATATTATCACTTTGCTCATAAAGTGAGAGATAAGACTCTTTATGAGATCAGTGAATCAGGCCACAATATGACGATTACGTCATCATTAACCTGCCATCATCACCATAACGTTTGTGTTATTGTTTGTGTAACTGTTACCACACAGTTAAGGCAGTCAGAGTAAATCTAAAGTTAAAAAGTCAAGGGTCAAGAGCCCAACTAAAGCAAACACTCATCTCCATATTGGTAACTTCAAACTTTATTATTGTCAATAAAACATCAACGTCTGAACCTCTGGTAATTCTCAATAATTAGATTACAGGAAACCACAGCTGGCAGGTTTTTATTTTTTATTTTTTATATAAAAGTTCAGTTCAATGTTCAATGCCATAAAACCTAAAATATTACTACCGTATTTTTTACGGTAAAGCACTTGCAAGCTGCTAGTTTTTTACCGTAAACTTTAGTTCAGTGCCGTAAAAGCAAAAAAAATTCTACCGTATTTTTTACGGTAAAGTACTGGCAACCACAGCTGCCAGTTTTTTTCCGTAATATTTAGATCACTGCCGTAAAACCTAAAATATTACTACCATATTTTTTACGGTAAATCGCCTGCAACCAGCTGCCAGTTTTTTACCGTAAACTTTAGTTCAATGCCGTAAAACATAAATATTTATACCGTATTTTTTACGGTAAAGTACTGGCAACCAGCTGCCAGTTTTTCACCGTAATTTTTAGTTCGATGATGTAAAACTTTGTAAAATTAGTAAACATTTGCTACCGTATTTTTTACGGTAAGGTACGGTAAATGCAACGGTAAGTTTTTTTTTTACAGTGTACTTTTTTTACAGAAGGTAAATTCTCACACATTTCTCAGTCCCCTCTTAAGTTCAGGCGGCTGGAAATATTACTATTGCAGTAAACAAGCCTGTTTTAATACACGCACGCCTGCAAACAAACATGAGGTCGCTCTCTCTTATGCTCGCGCTAACCAAAAGCTAATGTGTTCTCCCCTGTGGTACAGTGGCAGAATCATAGGCTTTCGCGCCAGAGACCCGTGTTCGATCCTGGCTCTCGCGGCAGATAAAAATTTATGCTGCTCGCTTCTCCGAGCTCGCGGCCAGTTTTTCTTACATACAGAAAGCGAACCCGCCTCTCGCACCACTCCTACTCATGGTGCTCGAGTATTTATGAGCGTCTAAACATGAGGGAAGAAAAGACGGTTAAGTCCCGCTGCGGCTGGACCACCGTCAAAGCTTCACGCTCTGTCAGTCCCCGTTGCCACGGCTACTGCAGAAATAGCGACACTCCTGTGCAAAGGGACTATAGAACCGGTACCCCCTTCTATGAGCGAGTCGGGCTTTTACAGCCGTTATTTCCTCGTTCCCAAGAAGGACGGAGCTCTCAGACCGATTTTGGATCTGAGACATTTGAACAAAGCTCTTATGAGAAGACCTTTCAAAATGCTCACAACCAGGCAGATCCTCGCGCAGATTCGCCCGAGGGACTGGTTTATCTCTCTCGATCTAAAAGATGCGTACTTTCAGATCCAGATAATACCCCGTCACAGGCCATTCTTGAGATTCGCCTTCGACGGTCAGGTATATCAGTACACCGTCCTGCCGTTCGGCCTGTCTTTAGCACCCTGCACATTCACGAAGTGCATGGACACGGCTCTCGCTCCCCTGAGAGGTCAGGGAATGCGAATTTTGAACTATTTCGACGATTGGCTAATTCTAGCACAGTCAGAGGCAGAGCTTATCGCCCACAGAACAGTGCTTCTCAGCCACCTGGAAAGCCTGAGTGTGACTCAGAGCTGCGTTTCAGCACTGAAGCCCTGGTTAGCGGCCGACTGGTACCAGCGGGGAGTGACAATGGGAGCCGTCTCGCACCGCAAAGTTATCTCGACAGATGCTTCCACCTTAGGTTGGGGCGCTCTGTTTGAGGGCAAACCTGTCTTTGGCCTGTGGTCAGACCAGGAGAAATCCCTCCACATAAACTGTTTGGAGATGATAGTGGTCGAGAACGCGCTCAAGCGTTTCCTGACACTCATACGGGATCACCATGTGCTAGTCCGCTCGGACAACATGTCCGTGGTGTCCTATGTGAACCGACAGGGCGGTGTCAGGTCCAGGAACCTGTGCAACCTGACAGAACGCCTTCTCGTGTGGGTTCATCGCTTGTTGCGCTCGCTGAGAGCCGCGCACGTGCCGGGCCACCTGAATGTCGGCCCAGACAGACTGTCCAGTGACATCATTCCCCCGGGAGAATGGTCCCTGCACCCCCAGACAGTCCAGTTGCTCTGGCGCCTATTCGGCAGAGCGGAAGTCGACCTCTTTGCGTCGAAAGACAACGCTCACTACCCGATGTTCTTGTCAAGGAGCGAGGACGCGCTGGCCCAGACCTGGCCCAGCCTCCCGCTGTACGCTTTCCCTCCGATCTCCCTGTTACCACAGGTTATCACGAGGATCAGGGAAATGCACCACCCAGTGCTTCTTATAGCCCCGCGTTGGGAGAACCAAATCTGGTACCCAGAGCTAGTGAGGCTGTCGCACTTATCCCCATGGCCGATCCCGGTGAGAAAGGATCTCCTCTCTCAAGCCGGTGGATCGATCTGGCATCCCCATCCAGAGCGCTGGTCTCTGCATGCGTGGATAATCAACGGATACCCGTTGACCTACCAGAAGGGGTCGTAAACACGATCACGCAGTCTAGAGCTCCCTCTACGAGAAGGCTCTATGCGTCTAAATGGTCTGTGTTCGCTAAATGGTGCGCTACTAAGAGCTTTGATCCACGCACATGTGAGGTCCCGCGGGTGCTCTCCTTCCTACAGGAGCTGCTGGACAAGGGCAGGTCCCCTTCCACGCTCAAAGTGTATGTGGCGACTATTGCAGCGTTTGCTGAGACGACGCGCATAGGAAGGAACAAGCTTATTATCCGTTTCCTCAGAGGAGCCAGACGGATGAATCCCCCGTGGCCCCCCCTCGGTTCCTATTTGGGATCTGTCCTTGGTCCTGGAGGCCCTGAAGGCTTTCCCTTTGAACCACTTGAACCCGTGGATTTGAAGTACCTTTCGCTCAAAACCGTTTTTCTGATAGCTCTGTCTTCAGTAAAATGCGTGGGGGATCTGCACGCGCTATCCGTTAGCCCTGCATGTCTTGAGTTCGGACCAAATGACTCTAAAGTCATTCTCAGACCGAGACACGGTTACATCCCCAAAGCGATTGGTACCCCCTTTAGGGCGCAAATCATCTCCCTTTCGGCTCTGCCAGCATCTGATAGTGGGGACAGTGATAACCTCCTATGCCCCGTCAGGGCGCTGAGAGTTTACATTACGCGCTCCGCCGCTTTCAGGCGTTCCGAACAGCTCTTTGTCTCTTTCGGCGGACGCACCAAAGGTCTCGCCGCCTCGAAACAGAGCCTGTCCAGGTGGATAGTGGACGCGGTTGCAGCAGCTTACGCCTCCAAAAACCTGCAGTGCCCTTTGGGTATCAGAGCCCACTCCACTAGAGGCATCGCCTCTTCGTGGGTCTGGTCCAGCGGAATTTCTATCCACGATATTTGTATGGCGGCGGGTTGGGCCTCCCCAGCGACATTCGTGAGGTTTTATAACCTGGAAGTTCCCTACGCGCTTGTGTACCGGTGCTGGCCCGCGCCGCTGGCCGCCTGTCCTACACTCGGTTGCGCTGGGGATTATTCTCTCCACACATAGACCGGTGAGACCGCTCTATTTTTCCCCTAATATGTGCTTATGTACTATACCCGTGCTACTGGCCGCATTGTTTACATTGATATATATGGACCGGCTGTGCCGCTCTATTTTATATATGAAGTGAAGTGCTTTGTACATGTGCTGGCCCGTTTCTCCGACCGGCCACCTGTTTCAGCATGTTGTTTTACCCGGTCTCCCTGGGACTCATGTGCTGGATGCTCGGCGCGCACGGCGTTGACAAGGGGTTCCTGTAGCGTAAGCAACTTACGCAATACGAGAGAACCTCTCGTAAGAGAACGTACTCGGTTACCTAATGTAACCTCGGTTCTCTCTAGAAGAGGGAACGAGTATTGCGTAACCTGCCGTGACGCGCCACGAGCTTTTGCGCTTCAGACTATGAAAACCAGATTCTCAGCCCGCGAGCCCTCCTTATATACACACTGGCCACACCCATCTTGACGGTTAGAAGGGTGTGGAGGGCGCGAAGCGCCCTCATAGGGTGTGACGTCACACAGGGCTCACTGGTAGGCTGCAGCAGTTGCCGCCGGGCAACCAATGAGCACGCTTATACAGCCTGTCATGGTCTGCCGGCTGCCGCACTGCGTTGACAATGAATACAAAATTAAGGATAATTTTTTGGCTTCAGATCTCGAAGAAAGAGAACTTTCCCGTAGCGTAAGCAACTTACGCAATACTCGTTCCCTCTTCTAGAGAGAACCGAGGTTACATTAGGTAACCGAGTACGTTTTCTTGTTGTGTATGAATAATATTTTCTTTCTTTTTATCAATTGTCACTGCGAGTGATACTCGGCTTGTCCAAGGAAAGAGGGGTTGTGATTTGTAACCGGCCTGTGAAGCCTGGACAGGTTGGTGACCGTGGACTATTCACAATCACTGAATCACTAGTTACGTTGGTTATTTCGTGTTTTTGTAAACTGGGTACCCACATTTAAAGGTGCTATAAGCGATGTCGGGACACGTACATTCTTGTTGACATTCGAATTGTTGTCAAACAAAACGGAGGCTAGCTAGACCCTCCCACCTTAATCTCATCCCTAATGTCAGTCAGCAGTCACCACAAATGGAAACCAATAGTTATTTCACTGCTCACTATACATTGTTATCACATATAACTAGACCCACTGTCATTATTTAAACGTTTGTGATCATTAATTTCAATCATTTTGGATAAATAATGATTTTTAGATGATGTTGCTATCATTAGATAATTTACAGTTTCCCATAGACTATAAGGCTATATATAAAATGATAGAATATTAGGGCCACAGAGGGAAAAAAAAGACAAGTCATAATATTGTAACCAGTTGTTTTAAAGGAGGACAGTTGTTAAAATGTACTTCAGTATGGTTTCATAAACAAAGACATGCTGATGTGCCAGAATATTAAGTATCACATTGTCATAAGTATCAAAACTGTAAAAAGAATATGTAGCTTTTCTGCAGAAAGAACCAGCCTCATAAATTTATGACTATCCTTTTTCCTCAGTGTGGCCCTAGTTCCCTTTCGAAAGCTACAATCGATGCTGCGCTGCTCAGCGCATTGGGAACATATTTTATCGTGACCAGCTGTGAATAGTGTGTATAACACGTCGATGGAATTGACCCGGAGGTAATATAGCCTCGGTCGGTGACGTCATCGGCGCGCCCCCGCGACACGAGGCTATAAGTAGTTGAGCCACAGGTGCATCGTCAGGTCTTTTGTCTTCAGACCATTACTGTGCAGTGTGTGCGTTGAAACTCTCTCTACCTTCGTTCTGATACAGATCTGTTGCTAGGAGTTAGTTTACTACAGGCAGTGTGCAGAATTTTCATCTCTCTCATTTCAAAAATCTTTTTCTCTCTCGCTACATCATAGAGTTTAAAAAGTAAAAAAAGAAGTGAAATGAGTCAACAAAGCAATAAGCGCTGTGTTCCTCCATGCTCCCGCCCCATGTCTGAGCTGGATACACACGATTATTGCTTTGTTTGTTTGGGGGAAGAGCACGCGGTACTGGCGATAGAGAAGGGCGGGTGCGAGCATTGTGATCAGCTCACAGTTAAGATGCTCCGCTCCCGTCTGAACTATTTCCAGTCCGCACCCGCATTACCATCGTGGGGCTCTCGTATGGATCTGCATGACGAGCAAGAGACGGGTCCGTCCCTTTCGCTTGCTGCGTCACCAGATCCTAACATCCCTTCCCGTGATCTCGAAGCGCGCTCCGGTGCTTCTTCGGTTCACGAGGGGGATGATATATCTCTTGGTTCGTCAGATCATAACGAGCAGCCAGCCTCTGAGCATTCCTCCCGTGAAAAAAGATCTGTCGAGGAATTGCTAGAGGTGGTGACTCGCGCGGTGGCCAGGTTACAGCTTGACTGGCCACGCGACCAAGAGACCCCCAAACCCAGTAAGCTTGAGGATAGGTTTCTGTCCGGTGGCAGGGGGGAGAGAACATTACATCAGTCTCTCCCCTTTTTCGAGGACCTCCATGACGAGCTGTCTAAGTCATGGAGTAAACCATATACTTCTCGCGTTTTTGTGCCCTCGACGTCGACTTTTTCGACTATCGTGGGTGCGAAAGCGCGAGGGTATACGGAGATGCCTCGGGTTGAAGAGACGCTCGCGGGCTATCTCTCACCCGAATCGGCATCTTCAATAAAGAAACCTACCCTCCCCACTAAACCCTGTCGTATAACATCATCATTAGTGGGGAAAGCTTATCAAGCTGCAGGTCAGGCTGGTGCTGCGCTGCACACTATGGCAGTGTTACAGGCGTACCAGGCTGACCTGTTGAAGGATTTGAGTGTGGGCAGTACGATCGACGAGGAAGCGTTCACGGAGCTTCGTCGTGCCACAGATCTGTCTCTCCGTGCGACCAAGCAGACGGCCCGTGCTATCGGCCGTTCTATGTCTGCTTTAGTCAGCACGGAGAGGCATCTGTGGCTTAATCTGACAGGGATTAAGGAAAAAGATCGTTTGTTTCTTATTGACTCTCCCGTATCTCCATCTGGGCTGTTTGGTGACGCGGTTAACACCGTTGTCACACGCTTTAAGGAAGTCAAGAAACACGAGGAAGCGTTTGTGCAGTTTCTTCCTCGCCGCACTCAAGGGGAGGGGCCGTCTGCCACCCAGCCCCGCCCCGGTCCTTCAAAAGTCAGGGAGGTAAAAAAGCAGAGCGTGGCGAGTCGCGCTCCCCCTCAGAGAGACTGGAGGCAGACTCGCCAGGCTCAGCAACCTCCCAAGCCAGACCTCAGGACTATCATCAATAGAAAGAGGAAGTCCTGATGGTCTGGCGCCCAATCTAGTGGGGGTAGTCCCCCGCGGGATGGGGCGCGTTCAAAATCTATTCGTCCCTTCCCGCTACCCTCACAAAACCTCTCCATCCCCGCCACCTCTCGTGCTTCGGGGGGCAGCGGTTTCCAGCGAAATATTAGATGTTCCGTTGTTTCCGGCTATCATTCCGGACACGGAACATCTAATATCCCCTCAAAAGGAAGTATTAAAATTAATACCACTCTCAGAAAGTCTGGCAGCGTGGGAACTTCTGCCGGGCGTTTCTGCGTGGGTATTAAGCACAGTACAGTTAGGATACAGAATCCAATTTATTCGTCGTCCTCCGCGTTTCAACGGCGTGATTTTCACTACCGTGAAACCGGAGCAGATGCATGTACTGTCGCAAGAGCTGCAAACTCTTCTGAGCAAAGAGGCCATAGAACGTGTTCCTCTCCCAGAGAGGGAGTCAGGTTATTACAGCAGATACTTCCTAGTACCCAAAAAGGATGGGGGGTTGCGTCCAATCTTAGATCTTCGAGGCTTAAACCGCACAGTCAAAGCACTCAAGTTCAAGATGTTAACCGTCAAGACGGTCGTGTCGCAAATACAACATCACGATTGGTTCGTCACGATCGATCTGAAGGACGCATATTTTCACATAGAAATATTGCCACAACACAGGAAGTTCCTGAGGTTCGCTTTCGGGGGCGAAGCGTACCAATTTCGGGTTCTTCCATTCGGTCTAGCACTGTCACCCCGCACATACACAAAATGCATGGATGCAGCACTGGCTCCATTACGACTCCAGGGCATTCGCATTTTGAATTACATAGACGATTGGTTAATACTAGCACAATCACGAGAGATGGCGCTCCAACACAGAGACATCGTGTTAGCTCATCTAGTTTCTCTAGGGCTGAAACTCAACACCAAGAAAAGTGTTCTTTCTCCTGCTCAGAGAACGAATTATCTCGGGATCGTTTGGGATTCGGTTACGATGCGGGCACAAATGTCTCCCGCTCGAATCGAGACCATTCGGCAGACCATGACCAAAGTCAAGCTAGACCAAGATCGTACTGTTCGACAGTATCAAAGAATGTTAGGTCTCATGGCATCAGCCTCCACGGTGATTCCTCTGGGGCTGTTGCACATGAGACCGTTTCAGTTGTGGCTAAAAGCCAGAGGTTTTCATCCAAGAGCCAATCCTCAAAGGCTAATAAAAGTGACGCGCCGCGGGCTTCGTACACTATCTCTGTGGCTCAGACCCCGGTTCCTCGCCTTGGGTCCCACTTTAGGGGCGCCGTGTCGTCGCAAACTGCTAACGACGGACGCCTCCCTGACAGGCTGGGGAGCGGTCTTGGATGGCCGTCCAGCTCAAGGGGAATGGGAGGGTCATCAGCTCGATTGGCACATCAATTGCCTCGAGCTGATGGCCATATTTCTGGCTCTGAAATATTTTCTCCATCAATTGAGGGGCTGTCATGTCCTAGTGCGGGTGGACAACACAGCAGCAGTCTCGTATATAAATCACCAGGGAGGTCTGCGCTCACGCAATCTGAACAGAATAGCGAGGCAGATTTTTCTCTGGGCCCAGGGCAAGTTCCTGTCACTCAGGGCAGTATACATCCCAGGGCATTTGAATGTGGGAGCAGATCTATTGTCCAGACAGACACTACCGACGGGGGAGTGGAAGCTCCACCCAGAAGTAGTGAAACAGATTTGGACCAAATTTTACGAAGCGGAGGTGGACCTCTTCGCCTCACAACAGACAGCGCAATGTCCCCTTTACTTCTCTCTGAGTCACCCAGCTCCACTGGGTCTGGATGCGATGGCGCACACATGGCCCAAAATGCGCCTGTATGCGTTTCCTCCAGTTTCTCTGCTCCCGGGAGTTCTAGCCAGAGTTCGCCAACAAGGGTCTTGCCTCTTGCTGATAGCGCCACGTTGGCCGAACAGAGTGTGGTTCTCGGAGATAATAGCTCTCCTCAACGGCTCGCCGTGGGCGATTCCGGAGAGGAGGGACCTTCTGTCTCAGGCGGAGGGCACGATATTCCATCCCAGGCCCGACCTGTGGAATCTTTATGTTTGGCCCCTGATGGGAACCAATTAAGAGACACTGGGCTTTCATCGGATGTTATTGAGACCATTCTGAGTGCTAGGGCTTCCTCTACTAGAAGAAGTTATGCTATTAAGTGGGGTGTTTTTGAAAGGTGGTGCGTTGAACACAATGTAGATCCAGTTAACTGCCAGATTGCTTCAGTGCTGGACTTCATGCAAGAGAAATTATCAACAGGCACATGTCCTGCCACTCTTAAGGTTTACGTGGCCGCTCTTTCGGCTTGCCACGCCTTAGTTGACGGGGCGCCACTTGGGAGACACCCTCTGCTCTCACGCTTCCTTCGGGGAGCCAGGCGACTGAGGCCTCCAGTAAGAACCAAGGTCCCTTCATGGGATTTAGCTATAGTTCTTGAGGGTCTGGTTGACACCCCCTTTGAACCAATAGAATCAGCGTCTGATAAACTTCTGACTCTAAAAATGGTTTTTCTGATGGCAATAACTTCCTTGAAGAGAATTGGGGATATGCAGGCTCTGTCTATCTCGCCATCCTGCTTAGACTTTGCCCCAGGTATGGTGAAAGTGATTTTGCATCCACATCCTGATTACCTGCCTAAGGTTCCGTTTTCGGCTGTACATCCTGTCACTCTTGAGGCTTTCTGCTCCCCGCCGTTCTCAACGCCGGAGCAGGAGAGATCTCATAGGCTGTGTCCAGTCCGTGCTCTTCAGGCTTACGTCCACCGCACTAGCCAGTGGCGTAAGTCGGAGCAATTGTTCGTCTGTTATGGGGGCAGCAACAGAGGAGGAGCTGCTACCAAGCAGACTATGTCTCATTGGGTCAGGGATGCTATCGCTCTTGCTTATGAGGCGCGTGGGCAAACTTCGCCTATAGGTCTTAGAGCTCACTCCACCAGGGGGGTCGCCTCTTCTAGTGCTCTGGCAAGGGGGGCCCCTTTGCAACATGTTTGTGATGCGGCAGGTTGGTCCTCTCCGCACACATTCATAAGATTTTATAGTTTGGATGTTCATTCCACTCCGGGCTCTCATGTCCTTGAGTCAACATCGCAAGCTAATGTCTAGGCCTTCTTACGTTCTTGTGAAACACACCTGCACAACCGTGGGAGTCCAGACATGTTCAAGCACGGCGGCGTGGGTATTCTCGTTCCCAATGCGCTGAGCAGCGCAGCATCGATTGTAGCTTTCGAAAGGGAACGTCTCCGGTTACTTATTGTAACCTTGTTCCCTGAGAAAGCGGAACGAGATGCTGCGCTACTTTGCCGTGCTGAAGATGTCCCGGGACTGCTCTTCAGACAAAATATCCTGACGATGCACCTGTGGCTCATCTACTTATAGCCTCGTGTCGCGGGGGCGCGCCTATGACGTCACCGACCGAGGCTATATTACCTCCGGGTCAATTCCATCGACGTGTTATACACACTATTCACAGCTGGTCACGATAAAATATGTTCCCAATGCGCTGAGCAGCGCAGCATCTCGTTCCGCTTTCTCAGGGAACAAGGTTACAATAAGTAACCGGAGACGTACTCTGTCATATAAACAAATACACAAATACACATTCCATATGAATATAAAAACACAATGTGTAACATTATGTTCCTTTATTGAATAAGGACAAAACAAAGCAGGTAAACCATCAGCTCCTTTCGAAACTGAAGTCACAGTGACTCTACAAGATGGAAAGCACAGAATCAAAGCATATTATACAAAATGATACATACACATTCAAAGGTCTGTATATAACACACCCTGCATGTCTGCACACTAAAATAAATGCAGGACAAATCCATACACATCAACTGAACAGACAAATGAATGGATGCAGTAGCCTCCCTGCAGCCTTGTATTACACACAGTATACCGCACAAACATCATAAGAGGCCAAATTCGTAAAAAAACGAACCCAAAAAAACCCAAATTCCTCTGCCACCGCAGGACATATTTAACCAAAATTGAAAGCACACATACTAACTAAAATAATTCAACACATATTGGTCCCTCAGCAGCCGACCACTGTCGTCATCAGGGAAGATTGCCGGATTGTCCCAGTCCATGGCTGGTGGCACTCTGGGGGCCCTCTCCTTCCTCAGGCAGGCCACATTGTGGAGGACAGCACAAGCCACAGTAATATCACATGCCCTAACAGGGCTGACCCTTAATTTGTGAAGGCAGTGAAAGCGTGCCTTCAGGAGGCCAAAGGTCATTTCAACTCTGGCCCTGGTCCTGGCATGGGCATGGTTGTAGGCCTGCTGTGCTTCCTGGGGGTCTGTGAAAGGTGTCAGGAGAAAAGGCTGGCAGCCATACCCCCTGTCTCCCAGCAACACACCAGAGAATTCACCTGTCAACACAAAATCTCATCATTACTACCTCATAAACACAGTGATATTCTTGACACAGCCATGATGGTTATAAATAGGGGTTGTGTGGCTTACCTTGTGATAGGCACTGATAGATTTCAGAGGCCCGAAAGATTCTGGAGTCATGGACTGAGCCAGGCCATTTTGCCACAACATTGCTGATCACACAGTCAGCATTGCAGACCATCTGAAATCATAAGATGAGGAATATTACACCAATCAATGCACATCACTGGCAATGCAGAGTGTTCGTCAATGGACAATATCAAAAAGTTATGTTCACCTGAACATTAATGTTGTGAAAGGATTTCCTATTCACAAAATCGGCCTCATGGGCACCTGAGGGGGCTTTTATCCTTATGTGTGTGCAGTCCACTGCACCAATGACATTGGGGAAACCTGTCACACAAAGTAATGAAAGAATACTATGTGTTAACAGTTGTCCTGTAATTTGTAGATCCTCTTACCTGCAATCCTATAGAACTCCTTTGATGTCACAGAGTCTTCTGTGGCCAGGGAAGGAGATGAAGACATCTGCTAATGCTTTGATAGCCAGACACATACTCCTTATTGTGCGGCAAATTGTGGCCTTGTTCAGCTGTTCTGCATCCCCCACTGAGTACAGGAAGGCTCCACTAGCAAAAAAGCGCAAGGCCACACAAACCATTTGCTCCACACTCAGTGCATGGCTCCGTGCAGTGCGGTGCTTAATCCTGGGACCCAGTAGTCTGCATAGATACCTGATGCCATCTGCAGAAAACCTGTATCTTTCATATAGATGGTCATCAGGGAAGGCCAGTGGGTCCAACCAGTCCCTGAAGACCCTTTCTCGCCTGAAGGCTCTCCTCAGCACAAGTGCTTCTTCATCCACCACATCTCGCAAGAATGGGCATGCCATTGTCAGAGCAGAAAGGAACACACAATTTTGGCCCTTCATATAGGCTAGTGGCCACACCTGGTGCTGGGGGGGTGGGCAAAAGAGGCCGGTGCCTTATAACGATGACTTGGTTGTACTGATTGCTGGGAAAATAAAAAAAACCTTAGAAAGATGCCACCGTCCTGTGTGCTCACAATAAGAGCTCATATGTCATGGCTCACTTGACTTTACGAGAATATACCTAATTTTTATTTTGAGCTGTGTCATCTTCTTGGAGCTGGGGGAGGAAAGAAAAATAATGATTAATACATTTGTGTTACAGTTAGCATACAGTGTACATTGAAGGCATATCTCACCTCCCTCTCAAGTTTTTTTATTTCAAGGTCCAGTTTCCTAATTGTCCTCTTTTTTATTTCGGACTCCAGTGCAAGATTTTCCATCTTTTTCTTCTTGTACTGAATGTCTATGTCTGCCAGTTCTATTTGGCGCCGGAGGTGGTTGCCATACAACTTTCTGATAGCTTGTGAGCTCTGTGAACACAATACAATTAGCGCAGCTGGAATTTGGCAGGATGTGGTGTCCTTTTATTAATACGCACTATGTTGCCAGGCTGGTTTTCCCACTGTATAGCATCTGGGTCCTGTAAAAGAAATTAGATTTTTTGATTTTGATGAGGACTCCTCACCATTGTAGAGTAAATAGTACTTTCACAGTCTTAACATGATACCTCATGCCTTCTGGAATCCAGAGAGATGGTCTCCTCCTCATCATCGTCTCC
Organism: Abramis brama; assembly: GCF_963993115.1. NCBI lineage: Eukaryota > Metazoa > Chordata > Actinopteri > Cypriniformes > Leuciscidae > Abramis > Abramis brama. Next base: position 1,135,892 of record NC_139984.1, on the reverse strand, counting down.
ATCATGTGCTGTTGCTGCTGCACTGGGGCTTTCACCCTATCACATTTAATCGGATTCATATTGAAGCTAGTAGACAAGACATGCCAGGCCTACAGTATGCCTTTGATGGAGTACTCACTGGATCAGCATCGTCTGGTGCTTGTGCTGGTGGCTCTAACAGGAACACAGTGCTGCCAGACACTGCAAGGCAATAGGTAAACCAAAGTCAGGCAGTCCAAATTGATTCAATATGAATGTGGTTGTATCCCATGTAGAGATGGAAGGACATACCTTGAATGAAGCGGGTGGCATCTTGGGAGGAATCTATGCTCGTCTCTTTCCCCCCAGGGATCCCCTCTAAGACGGGCCTGCCTTTATTTAGCTCCAAGGCCATGTCCTCTGCTGGGGTAAGGTCAGCCTTTGGTGACCCACCACCCGTGCCTTGTCTGTGGGTATTCTTTTTCACTGCTAAAACAGTACAGACAATGTGTGAGCAGGCACCTTCTGGGTACAATATATGCTTGTGCTTTGTTAAATATTAGTCAGGGACCATACCATTCTGCAGAATGTTCTTGTATTTGATTTTGACCTGCTGCCATGTCCGTTTTGGCCCGTTCATGTTTAATCTACATCACACGCACACACACACACACACACACACACATTCTTTATCACAAGAACATTTAATGGAGTCACACTGCAAAAAATGACTTGGTATTTTTGTCTTGTTTTCAGTAAAAATATCAACAAAAAAAAAATCTTAAATAAAGATGTATTTTCTTGATTTGCTAAATGACCTAGCAAAATAAGTATAGTTTAGACAAAAAATATAAACTTTAAGTAAATGTGTGCTTAAAACAAGCAAAAAAATAAAAAATCTGTCAATATAATAAGAAAAATTCTCTTGAAATAAGTTTACTTTTTCCATAAACACTTAATTTTAGAAAAGTTCTCTTGTTTCACTGGCAGATTTTTTTGCTTATTTTCCTAGGTAATTTTGCTCAAGAAAATGTTTAAGATTTTTTTTTTACTGAAAACAAGACAAAAATACTAAGTAAGAAAGACATTTTTGCAGTGCAGTGAGCAACCGACCTTGGGTCCTTTGAAAGGCGCTATATAAATTAAAGTGATTATTATTATAGCTCATCTATTTATTCAATTAAATTTTATTTATATAGCACTTTTCACAATTGTTTCATTCTGTCAAAGCAGCTTTACATTAATAAAAGCAGGAGAAACACACAAAAAAACGGTGGACAACATAAGAAGCAGAGTACAACGGCTAAGATTAAACCGTACTGAGCGTAGTAACGTTAAATAATAATGTAAGGCTTTAATAATAATTTATCATAGCTTTATACAGTGTGATGGAGTTACTTTACAAAATTTCACTCATATCTGCAGTGCATTTCAATTAAAAATTTAACCGTTTCATAATTACAGTACAACTGCGTTTTTGGAGATGTGAATTAAATATTTGAATTGTAATTGTGATGTTTCAGCGGAGCGGTGAGTGTGTAATTGTGCACTACTTACGCATTCAGGCGGTCTGCAATACTTTGCCACGCTTTTTCTCTTTGCTTTATCACTGTGGCGGTGTTGCCTTTCTTCTTAATTATATCTTTTACCTCCTCGTATGCCTCCATGAGGATTTGTGCTTCCGACGGGGAAAAGTACGCGGCTCTAGTTGCCATGGTAAATCAGTTAATCTGTGATCTGTGGCGGGGTCTATTTGAGTGAGCCGTGAGCGCGCACCTATCCAGGATTGGTTTCACCTGGCTTAATGAATCCGTGTCTGCTCATCCTGGCTTGGTCTTTGTGCAACCAATTAAGCCTGGACGCACATGTTTTGGCTTCATTGAGCTCAGCTGAGTCATTTATCCCGGATGTCTTAGGCCATGTCCACACTAATACGTTTTCGTTTGAAAACGCATCTTTTTCTCTCCGTTTTGGCCTTCCGTCCACACTGAGACGGCGTTTTTATTAATGAAAACGAAGCTTTTTGAAAACGCACTCCAAAGCGTATACATTTGAAAACGCCGTTTTCGCGTTGTAGTGTGGACTGTGAAACCGGAGGGATTTAAAAACGATGACGTAAATTTAGTCATGTGACGCATATTGTACCAATAGATATTCATGTTTATACCAGTATTGTGCCTGTTATGTGCTATTCACTTTCACACTGTTGCTAAAAATATTCTACATTGCACACTCTTCATATCACAGTCCTGCAAAGATGACAGAATTTACTCACATTTGCTGTCCTGCGGCGAGACATGAGAACAGTCGCGTTTTAGACCAAACATGTGGTGACTGCGTGCGACCTGGACGCATCAGTGAATGGTGAGATATTTTACTAAATAAAATTATCCTGTCAGAAGAATTGCGCGATAACTTCATTATTTATTTTTCCATCTGAATCATATCAGTGAGCTTTTGTGGGGTTTTACACATGCGCAGTAAATGTGAATTTAGCGTTTTCAGGCGTTTTTCAAAAGTTTCTCATCCACACTGAAACGTCCGAAAACGCTTGAAAACGCTAGTGTGGACGGAGAGCGTTTATAAACGAAAACGCCGTTTTCAAATGTATCCGGATTAATGTAGACGTAGCCTTAATTCTACTTTTGTGCAACAGGCCTCAGAATGCAGAAAAAGAGAAACATTATCTTAAAATCGTTTCGCCACCTATTTAGTCAAAGTTGTCAATAGCCTATAAATGAACATTCAAATTCATAACAAACAGTGGGTGAAAACAATCATTCACACAAATTGTCGCCCTACTGTGAATTTGCTTGACCATTTACAATAGAGATTGATCGCTAGCTGCTAGAAACATACATGTTGTATTCACCAAAGTTAACGCTGACTGCATAGTTCTAGCTAATTACATCCTTGAGTTGGTTTGGCGAACATGAACGTCAATTTAGAAAGAAAAATGGATTTACCTTGTCCCTCTTCTTTGCAATTTGTTCATCGGAACGTCGTCTCTTTGGTCGTGTGTCGGCCATAATTCAAACTTCCCTCTTCATGCTTCTCTCTCCTCCACACCCCCTTCATGTGTACGCGCACTAACCCCCCAAACCCCACCTTGCCAGTTATTGGCTGGAACACTGTTTGTTATGTTTCGTGGTGCGGGTGAGCCCAGTTTGTTTTTGTTGCCGTTTGTGGAGCCTGTGGTGTCTACAGAGACCGCGTTTTTTTACAGTGTGTTCAGGTGACAGGCAGCTAGCGGATAGTGAGGAGATGTTTGCTGTATGTGACAAAAAATGTTTTGGCCTAAAAAACGTGTGACATCGCTTATAGCACCTTAACCCCTTAGCTGTCACCCCCCTTTTTGAGAATGGACATTAAAATGCACTATTCAAGCTTAAATGGATGTAATTCAAGAATGCTTTGGAGTATAGACCCAAGTTCGGTTTTGTTTTAAAGGGAAAAAAAATGCAGATTTAAGATGCAAAAATTTAAGTATGAAAAAGTAATGGAAGTTTAAATTTACATTAATTATTACAATTATTTTTCTTTTCAATATGTATTTCTTGTGTTTCAGGTGCTGTGAGTCCGGAGCAGGAGGGCTAGTTGCTCTGTTTTTATGGTGGTCCTGATGAGCCACAGTGTGTGGTCTACAACCCATAGTGATTGATCTTTGGTTGACGTAAGTGTGCGTGTGAAGTGTAGTGCACGTGTGGGTGCTCCTTGACCATCGCTGACGTTACGAAGTCTGGCACTAGCTCGTCCTGCTTCTGGTAATCACGAGCCCTGTGAGTTTGTTTATTGTTACTGTGTTGTGGTTATGTTAGTGCGATTGAGCCTTTGTATGCTCGAACCTAATTGACTTGCTCTCCAGCATTTTATCTTTGTTCAATAAAGAATCTTTTTTTACTTTGTCATATCCATGTCTCCGAGTCTCTGTGTAGGGGAAAATCGAACCTGTGTGTCCTCACTAGGATATTTACCTGGCTTAGTGGCCAGGGTGGCGTAGTCGACTCTTTCTCCTTTGCTCTCTCTCTCTTCTCGCTTTGTCTCCCTCTCTTTGCCAATTTCTCTCTCTGTCATCAAACTTACCACTCGCCACACGTTCAATAACAGTGTTGATGTTGCAGATTCAGCTATAAATCAGCTTAACAGAAGACAAAAGTGTCATCAGTCAGATCAATCCATTTAGTGTTAATGTGCTCGTTCCACTTTTGTTCACCCTTCACACATATTACTGTGCTGCCCTGCACAGCTCAAATCAGATCAAACTTGCGGATGATACAACAATGGTTGGTCTTATCAGCAACAAAGATGAGACCACATACAGAGTAGAGGTCAACTGAGCTGGTGGACTGGTGCAGCGACAACAAAATGTGCTTTTAAATGTCAACAAAATTAAAGACATGTTTGACTTCAGGAGAACCTGTGTCATCCACACTTCTGGTGTGAGAATGCTAAGTGCGCTTGTGCTGCCACTTCACGCTGGTACCTGTCTGTCTGTTATTGTTGACTGTTACGTTTGTTTTTGGATATGTTTTTTCTGGGATTCGACATTCTTGGATTATTTCCTGGACTACTTTACACACTCAAAAAGTTTTGGATAACTGACCCAGCAGTCTCCGTGATCCTGTCACACAGATCGGCTGCGAGCCCTCTCCATTCCTATCCTTATATCCCTCTCAACGTCTGATACAGTGAGCCTCCACTCTCTTTATCTTTTTATGGTGTCAATCCTTGGTATGGTTGGGTAGCCTCCCCTTCTGTGGATTGTGATAAAGCATCAGTGTTGAATGACATAATCATTGACACAAACCTGGACATGCTACTTTTGACGGAAACCTGGCAGGTGCCTAATGACCTTTTCAACCTTAACCTCTTAACTCCACCTGGGTACATCTATTTCTCTCAACCGCGTCTCCATCGTAGAGGTGGAGGGCTGGCTGTAGTTTGCCGTGAGACTATTAAAATATCCAAGATCGAGTTTCATAATGTTGCAGCATTTGAATACCTAGCGCTGAAAATGACTGGCCATACGTCACTGGCTGTAATCTTAACCTGTTACCGACCTCCAAAATTTCCCTCTGACTTTTTGTCTGAGATTAGGGAGTTACTCACTCTTGTCTGTGGTAGTCATTCATCTGTTATTTTGCTTGATGATTTTAATATACATGAAAACACTGCACATGCATTGAATTGATGTCTGTGCTGGACTGTTTCAACTTAACTCAACATGTAACTTCTGCTACTCACTCCAGGGGTCATATACTGGATCTCATATGTACAATCTGGCTTGTATAATATTCTTGTTAGTGGCTCTGATTTTGCTTTCTCTTATCACAAACTCATAAACTTCAGTTTTAGTTTTCCAATATCTATATCACCACTGAAGAAAATACTCACCTATCGTAATATCAATTCTCTGAATCCATCTTCTTTCTCTGTTTCAATAAGGGCTTCAATCTTGTCAGAATGTCTACTATCTAACTGTCCGTCAGAAATCTGCTGTATTTACAATAATGCTTTTTCTCAAATACTTGAGAGGCATGCTCCTGTTAAAACTAGACTGGCTCCATCTATTCGTGCTTCACCCTGCTTCACTCCTGATCTACGAATGATGAACACTGAGGGTTGCCGCCTAGAAAGACTATACAGGAAAACTGGATTCATTGTGCCCTCTCTGGCCTTTAAAGAACATTTGCTCAACTACCGTACAGCCCTCAACGATGCAAGATCCTCTTATTTCTCCTCTACCATTAGGCATTCCACGTGCAGACCCAAATCACTCTTTGCTATGGTTAACAAACTCACTAATCCACCACAACATGTTATGGGGCTCTGGGGTGCCTGTGAATAGCTTTTCCCAATTCTTTTCAGACAAATTGAAATCAATCACTGAATCCATCACCAAAGACACCCCTCATACAAGTAACTCAAATGTTCATTTGATGTTATCTGATTCAGGTCACTCAACAAACTCTCTCTCTGCTTTTACTCTGACTACTCCTGCTGCCATAAGTGATCTAATTGTGAAGTCTGATATTGGTGATTGGCTCTGCTGCCTCAGTCAAAAGGATGGACCTGTCCTTTGATATTGATGGAGTTCATGTTAAGCCTCCGTCATCTATTCATAACCTTGGTGTCTTAATCGACTCAACTCTATATTTTGGCTCTCATATTTCTTCTCTTGTTAAAAACTATTTTTTTCCATCTTCGTAATATTGCACGTCTTTGATCTTCTCTCACTTTAGCTGATGCTGAAACCTTAACCCCCTGGGGTTGACAATCGCGCCGGCGCGATAGACTCGCTTTTTTTCTTATCAGTGCAAAAGAGACTCAAAATACTCTGTTGACTTTGATCTTGCATACAAGTTCATACATCAATCGATCTTGTTAAGTGTGTATTTTTTTTGTGTATACTCACAATAAAAACAAAGTGTTGTGCTTTTTGCCAAATAAAGAAAAATAAACATGATGTGAGTTCTGCTTTCTCTCTGTCAGTGAAGTCCATTCTGAAACGCGTCCGAAAATTAACTATAACTCAGCGAATACTCAGTCAAACAGTCACACAGGCACACAGGCATGAAGCTTGAATTTTCTTCTTTTAAATGAAGTATTTTTTATTTAAAAAAAAAAAATATTCTCAGTTTATGTAATATGTATGAAAAGAGAGAGATGTCAGTCGTTCTCATCTCAGCTCATTATGTTTTAATGTGACCCCGCCCACGGAGAGCGCGCGCTATTCAAACGCAAATGATCTGAGGCATCCACGCAAACCTGTGAACGCGCACAATCAGCTGGATAAAACACACCGCGAGTTTACTTTCAGAATCATTGTACCTTACGACGCTGTGAGGAATAATACTGTCTTAATAATAATCCTGGAAAATTTACCTCAGAAGTGCTGGAAGTTTCATTTCAAGGAGCAACGGATCCGGCTGAGGAATAGGTCAGTTCTATATTTGCTTTGTTCTAATCGCAAGTGTCTGTACACGCAAAAAGACTGTTTAAATGTGAATCGCGTTTCTGTGTGTGAATGAATGAACGCACAGATGCGCGCTGTTGTGTAGCTTCTACAGCTGGCAAAAATACTGTTTCAAAATGAATCTCGTTTCTGTGTGTGAATGAATGAACAGCTTTTAGCAAACTCTATTGCTATACTGAGATGAGTAAAAATCTTTTACTTTAAAAGTTTTTACTGTAAAATACTGCCACATCAAATAAGCTTATAATGTTGCCAATTTCTGCTCATATGTTAAATATATATATACTATGTTTTGTCAAAAATAAAGTCATCAGCTAAGATGTTATTATAGTGTTTGTTCCAATGTATGCTATATTCAAACTAATGAATCCTTAACTTTGAAATACGTATGATAAAATGTATACTTTAGTTTTTACAAAGAAAGATTACACTGGAAATATTGTTACACAATTTTAATTGTTGTTGTAATTGTATAACCTTTTTAATAAAATAGCACAAAAAAAAAAAATATATATATATATATATATATACACAAGGATAGATGTAAACAAAATCTTAAAAGGTCAATATAAGCCTTCTCTTTAAATAATTTTTATTGTGTTTTATTAGTGACACATTTGGGTAGAGAATATATTCCAAATCTGAAAATACAGTATGAGAACAATTAACTGCACAATTACTAGAAATGTTTACCTTGGATATTATACAATTTGCAAGCACAATTTGTGGGAAAAAAAACAACAACTGTGTTTCTAACTGTGAACCAATTATATATATATATATATATATATATATATATATATATATATATATATATATATATATATATATATATTTTATTTTTTTTTGTCCTTGCATTCTTTCTTGTGGCTCAGTCACACACCTGAATGAAAGGCTCATTATGTATGCAGCCCCATTATGCGGGCCATTGTCTTCTCAGGTGTGAACCACTTATTATTCATGATGGTGTTGGATCGTTCACGCCCCTGCGCATATTGCCTTTCCAAACAAAAAGTGTCTTACAAAATTTAAATCAATGTATTGTTTTATGTGAACAATTAGGCAGGATGATTTTCACATCATTTTGAAGAAAAAACTCTAGGCGACAAAATGCATTATTCAGAAGTCTTGTGGACACATATTTAGTATGTGTTTTGTGGCCTTATTTCACAAACTTTCATTTTTAGTTTTTTTCAATAACCATGCATAAACATTATTTTCTCAAAAATACAAACATGTACATACATGTTGCTCACATATTATGGTAGCCCTGTTTGTGCTAAATAGAGTGTAATTATACCTTTGCCATTAATATGTTTATAAGCAACTCAAAAGCATGTCACAACATCTCAAGGACCCCAAAAACACCTTAGGCCCCAGAGGGTTAATTCATGCATTAATCACATCACATCTGGATTATTGCAATGCTCTATTTCTAGGTCTGCCCAAAAAACTGATTGCAAGATTACAGTATTTTCAAAACTCAAAACTGGCTACCCGTGGCATCACGTATTCACTTTAAGGTATTACTTATAATGTTTAAAGCATTAAATGGTTTTGCACCCCCATATCTGTCTGATCTACTTTACTCTTACCGCCGGACTGGCCCTTAGATCAGCTGAATTTGGTTTATTATCCATCCCTCGTTTCCGGTTGTCTACTGTAGGTGGAAGGTAATTTAGTGTTAATGCTCCTAAATTATGGAATTCACTCCCCCTTACAATTTGTAATATCTCATCTGTGGTTACGTTCAAGACTCAGCTAAAAACATATCTATTTAACATGTATTTTGGATAATGTGACTATATGTGTCCTTGTGTGTAAATGTTTTGTAATGTACAATGTAAAGTGACCTTGAGCTACGGAAAGGCGCTATATAAATAAAACAACTTCTTCTTCACACTCCCTTGAACATAAACAGTTCTGTTGTGGAGAGCGTTCACAGTCTAGCCCCTTTCACACAGAGATTCCGGAAAATACACGGATAATGTGTCTCGGGATTTGTCCCGGGATCGTTTGATTTTGGTTCATTCACTGCCAGTGATTTTCCGGAATCTGTGAGTGTGTTCACACACATCTCGTAAAGATCCTGTAAAGACACGTAACGTCAGGATGTGTTGTAGAAAGGCTAGTCTAATCTTCCGCTACCGCTCTTAACATTGTAGTCGTGCACTTGGTGGATTTTTTTACGCAGCGTCTTAAATGCTGCACAAGAAACTGAAAAAGCAGGTGAGATGCTGTAGCACGCCCGCCGTCCGACTGGCGGTCCTGCAGTAAAGTTTCTGTTTGAACAAACAATGAGTCAATATAATATCAATACCAGGCCTAGCACACGACATCCGCGAATGAAACGGCATTCTCATAAACATAACACTGTCTTGTTTTGACATCTTAACGTTACTCAGGAATGGTATATTATCCTCCTCAGACAACATAAACATGTTATTAACATATTGTTTCATGTTTTAAGTCCTTGGTGATCGATTTCACCCACCTGTTTGAACAAACAATGAGTCAGACAAGATCGTGCTGCTTTCAATAACAGAGTCGCTCTCGTAATGGCGGCTTCTTCGCAGCGACTCATAGTTACCCACATAGTCTCTGATCAGCACCTTGTCTCCCCCTACTGTCCACATGAGGGTATTACGCATAACAAATGCAGCATAATGACACTAATTGAAACAATATCATCAACACAATAAAACAATCAAATACATTGAAAAAGGAAAAAAAAATTATTATTCCTGTGACTTTACATACAGGGTGTCACAATGCAACTGATGAGGAGGTTAATATTAATCGTTATTTCTAATGTACCTGAGTGTGCAATTGACTCCTCCCACATTAAACTATTTTTTATAGGCACATTTACAACATTTATTAACCCTTATTTTATTTCAGAAAGACGTGATCTCTAGTGGACTTTGTTTTCAAGCGCTAAAGTCACTTATACATGCGCTGTTGTACGTGCACCGTTTGCGCAGACACAAACATTCAAGTGCACCTGGCTGCAGCCTGCAGATCGGGGAGGGGCTGCACGTATCGACCCACCCCACACTAACTCTGATTGGCTCATTCATCTTCAATAGGCATACATCAGCCAATCAGAGTAATGTGGGGCGATCTGCAGGCAGCAGCCAGGTCCTTCTCCAAAACTTGGGCTGCACACAGAAAAAGTGCGCGTGGACCCTCCTGATGACAAAAATGATGTCACTAAGTATACTTTGGGCTTTAGAAAAACAGTATTTAACCCCCTCTATACTTGTATAAGGCTGGTGGGCTTAACTTGACAACTTTGTCTCTATTTTTATTGTATTTTATTCTTTGGATAGTGGGTTTTCTTGGTGTGATGAATTTGTGTCAGAATCTTCAGCACACCAAGAACATTTCTTTTGTTGGTTTTGAACAGTTATATTATAATAGAAACTGTACTTGAAGGGCCGGTACGGCACTTCTCTATTTTAAGCTGCAGTGTACCCTCATTTTTTCTTGCGTACCGGCACTTCTCACATTTTGCCGGTACCAGGGGCGTCACTAGGCCATTTTTCAACTTGTACATGAATTTGTGATCGCCTCATATGAAAACAGCGGCAGGATTTGGCTCCTCCCCGTCTTTCGCAGTGCATGTCCAATGTCGCGAAGCAAAGCAAGCGTTTTCATTACTATGGAAGTTGAGCTTCACACTGACGTGTGTCGGCACTATTCAGTCCATTCAGTTCAGAAGCAGAGAACAAGGTGTGTGTTTATCGATAGATTGTCATGATATCTGCATCTACAGTTCTTTGTCGAAGATGCCGTTTACATGATGCAGGAGCGATACTGTAAAGTAGGGATGTAGTACTCGAGTCCAGTCTTTTTTAGAAAAACGGTCTCGGACTTGTCTCAGACTTGTCTCAGACTCGCTGGTATTCGGACTCAGACTTGTCTCGGTCTTGGCCAATGGTCTTGCCAAATATGGCTTCTGCTCTCGACCGAGTCCAGGTGTCTTTATTATGTTCCCAGTAAGCACACATACGTTGCCGCTTGATGAAACTTTTTTCATTTGATTGGTTCAATCGCCACCCGCCCGAATTGAATTAAAATATTATTTTTCGTCACGTCATCCGCCCAATCCGCGGTTTATTCGCATCTCTAGAGTGTGTGTGTGTGTGTGTGTGTGTGTGTTGGCTCGGCCCTCCCTCATGCAGTTTAATTGGTTGACATTGCGTGTATGATTGACAGGAACAGAATGTGATGCTGATCAGACAGTCGAAACGAATGTGTGTGCGCCTTTAGGCCTATATAATTATTTTTTTTTGTTCTTTGAATTAGTCAATTATTTTCAATAAAATTAAAATCATTCATTATTTCATTATTACATAATGATTTAATTTCTATAGGCTATATTTTTAAAAATAGAGTCTTATTTGACACTGTTTTTGCTTTTAGATCAACAAATAATAGCCCAAAATGATTGTCTTGATAATGTCATGCATAATACTTTTTTTTCCTGTCCTGGACTCGGTCTTGACTCGGACTTGAACCTTTTTGGACTCGGTCTTGTCTTGGACTCAAACCTCTTTGGTCTTGGACTTGTCTTGGACTCGACAAAGGTGGTCTTGACTACAGCCCTACTGTAAAGATACTGTAAAGTTTGCTGTGTTTCCTCACCACACTAGTTTTCCTCCAGCGATAACCGAACGTGAAGACACTTTAGAAAATATTTTCATTGAAAAGTTTTATTTTTAAATTAAAACGTATTATTGTAGCCTGGGAAAACCCAGACAACTTCCGGCAAATTCAGATTTGCTCGAGTAGTAGTCTGGCAAAGAGCTCATTCAAGCCCATTTCCATGCCGTCGAAATCGCGGCACCAATCAGAAACGTTGAGGCGGGCTTTACACAATGACGATCGCTCTGATTGGTTTTAGGTCTATCCTATTGCGCCCAGAGGCATTTGAGCGACGTCCGTTCAACTTTTAAATGCATTATTATATTCAAATTGCAAACACATGAGGACAGTCTCCATAAAAGACCCACTGGCAGATGAACGTGCTACTACATTTCTCTCCGAAACGGTAGGGAATTAAATTAGATTTAATAGAGGATTTTAACTGTGACAAGATGATTGACAGGGCAGTTTAAATGACAGGATGCACGCGACAGATCCGTCCGATAAAGATGACGAAGTAGCATGTCCTAAAGCTTGCCTACTTTTTTGCTACACATTCAAAAGTAAATATCTTTTCTTCACAAAAAGAGTACATACTTTTATGGCGTAGTGTAACTTAGGCGAATTGGGAAGCAGCATATGGCTTTACACGATGACGGTCGGTCGCTCTGATTGGTTTTAGGTCTATCCAACTGCGCCCAGAGGCATTTGAGCGACGTCCGTTGGTCCCTTTGGAAATGATTTGTCTATGGAGCTTTGCCAGACCATAACTCAGTTACTACTGAGAATGGTCTGGTTTTAACCAGGCTAGTATTATTGTGAATGTGGCATTAGATTAACATCATGCACAGAAATTAAAAACATAATCACACTATAAAAATGATTTGTTGGTTTAACATAAAGTTGCCTAACCTGGTTGGGTTAAAACAAATGTGAGTTGATACAAAGAACGAGATAAGTTTATTCAACAGAAACAAATATTGTGTTTTCTGAACGTTTGTGAACCTAAGCTGAACTGACAAAAGATTTGTGAAAAATTGTGATAGCAAAGCATTACAATATTTTTATTTTTACAGTGCAATGGCAAACAGCACTCAGACAATGCACTGATTTAAACTGCTTATCAGAGAAACATCATGTAGTTATTTTGTTGTTCTAAATAATGACCCAGCAGCTGATTGTGACATTAATAGCCTTAGTGTAAAGGGTTTTGTGTTTTTTGATGTCACTTTGAATTATAGAAGTGGCGAATTGATAGATTCATGAACTGTTCTTTCTTTTTCTTTTTTCTTTTTATAGAAAACCCACCAAAAAGGGATGTTTTAATATAGGGCAGATTAAACATATTGCCAATTTAGACAATTACACTAATATAAGGTTTGTCTATATTCTAAATTAATTTGAATGAATATGACAATATATTAAATGTTTTTAAATCATTCAAGCACTAGCATCTCAGTATAATAGACATCTTAATGTACGTCTCAAATCCATGTTTCTAGTCGATTCTAGTAAATTATTGCTGAATCACACCATCTCTTTCTCTCTCTTTTTCCCCCCAGGATGAAGTGTTTTTTCTGCTATCACACAGATCATGCTGAACACGCTGTGTAACACTAGGAGCCATGAGACTGTGTCAGCACTAACACAGGTGCATTTCACATTCAACACTGTCTGCCTTTCTCAAACTCAGCATCACTGAATATAACACTGAACACATGGGTAGCTAATTATCCTTTAATTACATTTGACCATAGGAAGACATACAAACAGATTATGCACATATACTCATATCAAATCTCATTTTTTAAATATTTGCATGCATCTGTGTTTGTTTAGTTCTCTTTACAGTGTTTGTAATGTTTGAGCTTATTGAGATTTTCTTCCTCCTTCTTGCAGACTTTATCTGGGCAAGCATGAGCACACAGATATTGTTTGAATATCCTCTCAAACTCTGATGCAACACTGTTTTTTTGTTTTGTTTTTTTTGTCAGGAAAAACATCTGATGAGCTCCAATTGCTCTTTATTTAATGTCATTGCTTGCTTGGAGAAGCAATTTAAATATTTAATTGATCAGTTGTGTTTGAACTTCAGGATGTGTATAATTTATATGTGTCACCTATATCTGTACCCATACATTTGTGTGCTAATATTTCATATTCAGTGTTGTGAATGTGTTGGGATGTCTGTATGCTTCCAACAACTTGTTTTTCTCGCTCTCTTTCAGCTTGTTATCAGAGTGACATTTGTGTGCTTGCTGGAGGAGCCATCTGGAAGCTGCCCACACACATGTGAGAGCCGCTCTGAGCTTCGCTTCTGACTCACACACACACTCAGACGCACTGCCCACACATTTGCACACGCTGCAAATATTTTAGCCCCCAGGCTTCCAGAAACAGCTAATATCTGACATTTAACATGAGTTTATGTGTGTGAAGACAGTCATCATTTCTCTGTCATAAGAAGCTGAAAACATACCTCACAGTGATACTTGCACCTGCTGACTGAATCCACACACACACCATTTGATGGACTACTGCAGTCAACATAGGTATATGAGCAGATAGACAACTTTGCTATGTGTCAAAGTAACAGACAGTCAAAAAACGCCCCACCTTTGTTTATCTTTGCAAGGACTGGAATCAGGATGTAGAATCTTTAGTATTTGCAGTAAAGCTGTTTCCTGTGTTGTCAGTATTGGTGTAATAACTTAACCCAAAATGTATTGCTAACATGTGCTGTAATGAACGCAATAAAAAGGTCAGTGAATATAAAAGATGTGGGGACAGCCCCATGTGCTGCACATTTCAAAAGTGAAACATAAGTAAATTCACCCACACACGGTTTTAGACTGCTGAAAAGCTCATGATGCACTATAAAAATTAAGACAAATATGTTAGCTTAATATTACATAAATGTACATATGAGATATGAGATTATAAAGATAATAAGAAAATGGTTTAGCATGATATTTTTTTTTTGCCTAATAGCTTTCAAAAAGTTGTTATTGTCACCAAGTCAAATTCATCAATTTACACAACTTTCATGAAGCCCTATTTCATAATCAACTTTTTTTTTTTTTTTTGGCAAGCAATCAGGTTGTATGTGTAGTTTCCTGCAAAAAAAAAAAAAAAAAAAAAAAAAAAAAAATATATATATATATATATATATATAATAAAAATAAAGGCAACTGGAAAGCTTCTAAAGCTTGCATTTTTACACATGCAACACACCATTTCTGTTTGTTTGTGTCAGGGCACTTGTGAAATCCCCGCTCAGTCAGACACAAGAGATTTCCTGCCTTACCACAAACTTTTCTTTTGCTCTTATGATTCATTCATGTTCTTTCATTTTTGATTCAGTGTTTGTGTGTGTGCATGTGAGGCCTAGTGTGACATTTACGACAAATGGAGGAAATACTGCGGTGTTTGTACTACTGTATGCTGTAGCACACACACACACACACACACACACCTGCAGTATCACTGAGGAAGTTTGTTTAATTTTGCAACTAATAAAACTATGTACTGTAGAAAAGACAATGCAAAAGTAGCTTGAAGGGTTAGTTCACCCAAAAATGAAAATTCTGTCAGTAATTACTCACCCTCATGTTGTTCCAACCATGTAAGACCTTCGTTCAACTTCGGATCACAAATTAAGATATTTTTGATGATATCTGACAGCTTTCTGACTCCTCCATAGGCTTTCAGAGGGACCCAAACTCGCCGGCCCAGAATAGTTATTAAAAACATCATTAAAATAGTCCAAGTGACTACAGTGGCTCTACATTAAGTTTATCATGCGACGACAATACTTTTTGTGCGGAAAAACAACAAAAATAACGACTTTATACAACTATTAGTGTTCCTCAATGTGGGCCTCTGACGAGAGTTCACGGGAGCGCCAGGACGCATGTGCGAGAACTGAGATTACGGCATTCTTCTTCTACTCCTACTTGTTACTGGCTGCTCACTCCTATTACCGCCATCTACTGTACAAGATGACGCCCCGACATTGCCGGAAGCGCAAAACGGTCTGTTTATAAGCAGAGGAAGACGCGCGCTGTATGTAAGCTATTGAATTCGACACTTATTGTGATTTACGTCTCGATGAACATGTCGGGACTGTCAATTTCTGGTTAATATTGCGATTTTAAAATTCACTATCTATCTATCTATCTGTATATATATACACACACACACAGGTGCTGGTCATAAAATTTGAATATCATCAAAAAGTTGATTTATTTCAAGAATTCAACTTAAAGGGACAATATGTAACTTTTTTGCTTTAAAAATAGCAAAAAACACTATATCTATGTTATATATTTTTTTTAGTTGTGTACTTACATTATCCCGACTGTTTCCAACAACTTTCAAACCAGGAGAAATTTGTAATTTAATTCGAGAAACGTCCCGTTTCTTTATTTCCGTTTTGTCGCCGTCAATGGCGTCATATCCGCGTTGTCCCTGGTTTCCGCTCGTACTGTCATAGCAACCAGAGCCCTCTGATAGTAACCAAAGCGACTGACGCGGACAACTTTGTAGTTCGCAGTGTCTATTTGCACGCTGTTGTTGTTTCGTTCAAAAATTATGGACCATGGCAAGCAGACTTTGGATAAAAAAAGGAGAACTAAAACGAGAATCAATATCAGCGCGGTGTTTTCGAGATGCCGAGAGCTCCCATAGACAGTATATAAACGAGAGCTCCACGTCCGAGACTTCGACCGCTCCTACATGTACTTTATTAAACAGGTGAGCACATTTACATAAAACTAATCAATGTTATATAGTTCAACAACGATAAAATGTCATAATATGATCTATGTTATTCTAATGTTGATCTAGCTTACTGCTAGTCTCATACATTCAAATGCAGTTTAGTGTGCTAGTGTAATGTTAGACCAAGTGAAACAGCGCTGCGTTACCTCACAAGTTTAATTTGTCTAATAAACTGACCTGTGAGTAGTAATTCTGCGTGTAGTTCGGTAGAATGAAATGTCCATATTCCCTTTATATCCGCGGGACTCGCGTCGCGTGTGGAGCTGATAGCTGTCTCTTAGCAATCCCGAACTGCTTCATATCACAGTCATGATAAAAGCATCGATGTATTCAGTCATCCATAAACATTATTAGATCGGTCAGCTTGACGTTGACGACAAGATCCATAATTCTTAGCAAATGTTGCGTCATCAAACTACGCCTTTGTTTAACAGGTGAAACTAATATATTATATAGACTAATTACATGCAAAGTGAGATATTTCAAGCCTTTATTTGTTATAATTTTGATGATTATGGCTTACAGCTTATAAAAACCCACAAAATCAAAATCTCAGAAAATTAGAATATTACATGAAATCACACAGTAATACCATGGTGATTGAACCAGGTTTTGGTTCTTTTGGCAGTGTGGGCAGGTGCAAATCCTGCTTGAAAATTAAGGATATAACTGAAATAACTTCAGTGGGACCGCACTCTTACCCATGAATTGACTCAGGCAATTCAGCAGAGACTGCGCGTACTCGGCGACCGAGTCGATTTCCATACCGAGAAAAGAGATCCTCTGCACGGGGGAGAGTTTGGTCTTTTCCCAATTGACCCGAAGGCCCAGAAGGGCGAGGTGCCGGAGCACCAGGTCCCTGTGTTCGTAAACCTGCTCTCGAGAGTGCGCTAGAATCAGCCAGTCATTGAGATAGTTCAGGATGCGAACCCCATGTTGCACAGTGGCACAAGGGCTGCCTCGATGACTTTCATGAAGACGCGAGGAGACAGGGCTAACCCGAATTTGAGTACTGTGTACTGGTATGCCTGCCCCTCGAAAGCAAACTGTAGAAACGGTGTGTGTTGAGGAAGAATGGAGACATGAAAGTACACATCCTTCAGGTCAATCGCTGCAAACCAATCCGACTGACGAACGCATTCGAAAATACTTTTGGCTGTCAACATCTTGAATGGAAGCCTGTGAAGAATTCAGTTCAAGACGCGTAAGTCCAGGATTGGTCGTAACCCACTGCTCTTCTTGGGTACAATGAAGTAGGGGCTGTAGAAGCCGGACTTCATCTCGGCTGGAGGGACGGCCTCGATCGCACCCGCAAGTTATGTTATTCTATGTGTTAGTTTGTCTGTATGAGAAGCTAGATCAACATTAGAATAACATGCTGATCATATTCTAACACTTCATCATGTTGAGCTATATAACATTGATTAGTTTTATGTACATTTGCGTACATAGATAGATTTGCGCAATCATAGATTGCGTCTGTCAAGTCGAGGACACTAGCTCTTGGCATCTCGAAAACGCCACGCTGATGTTGATCCTCGTTTTAGTTCTCCTTTTGTCCTACTCTGCTTGCCATGGTCCATAATGTTTGAACGAAACAACAACAGCGCGAGCGTGCCACTAGACGTAACGCAGTTGTCCACGTCTGTCGCCATGGTTACTATGGCAGTACGAGCAGAAACCAGGGATAATACGGATATTACGTCATTGACTGGCGTCAAGTGAACAGGGACGAGCCATTATTTAAAACTGGAATTTCTCAGAAATTAAAAATCTTTGTGAACTTTTGGGATATTGTAAGTACACAACTGCAGGAAATATATCACACTGTGCAAGTGATTTTTGGATATTTTATTACAAAAATCTTTCATATTGTAGCTTTAATAATATAAGGAAACAGAACAACAAACTAGAATTCCATATAATGAAGCATAGAACCATTACAAAAGTGAAATTTATAAGCGATCCAAACTAAGAGTAAAATGTTTACTGTGGTTAAATGTTTACCAAGCTACACAAAACATTTTATTATGGGCCACTTCTTCACTTTGAAATGCGCAGCACAACTTCAATGGGTGAGGAACAGCCTTAAACACACTTGTGCTGCCACCATGAAATAATCTTACCATTACTTGTTGACATTATGGACTTTAAGATCATACAAAACTTCTGTTTAGAGTTGTCTAGTGACTCATGAAAACAATCTGTGAAGCAAAAGTGAGCATCCTCTATGGAAGAATACGCAAAGCATAATGGATAATTTGGTCTCTGTGAAAATCTTGAAAAAATAATCAATAATAATACTCTACTGGGAGAATAAGAAATACCATTCCCCCAATTAATACAAACTCTGACTATTAGTGTGGCACGTGAGTGTCGAGCAAATCACCTTTTCCATTTTGATTAGAATGCTGCTTTCGAGTTTACAGTAGATGACTTTGTGGATAGTGGACAGTGAGCACTTCACTAGGGTTTGAAACAGACCTTCTCTTATTCTTTCTCAATTAGTTGACCAGAGAATGTCCTTAAGGAACATCTATTGATGTGTCAGAGACACCGCAACCATGTCCTCTGTTCCGTTCAAATTGACCACTTCCTCACTAAGTGTGTGTATGCATAATTACAAGCTGGAAACCTTCATGATTGTCTGACTGCTGACAAGGAGTGTGTGCGTGTGTTGTGATAGCGGTCAGATAATGTCACAGTGTGACAGAAGTGAGAGTGTTAGAGACAGAGAGGAAATGAGAATAAGGCCTCAGTCTTCTGTTCTTTACTCCACAGCTCACAAGGGAACACTCACACACACACACACACACACACACACACACACACACACACACACACACACACACTCACACACACACACAGCATGTGACTGGATGACCATGTGCTAGTCACACTGAACGTGTATTTTCTCTTCCAGTGAGGTTGCATAAATCACTGAAAACTAGGTGCTACTGTCACTTAAAACTGAAAAAAAAATGTGTGTGCATGAGATAAAAAAAACTGTAAATAATATATTTATATATATGCATTGTGAAAGTATTTAGACCCCTTCATAACATATTTTGGTAAAAGGCTTAATCTTTTTTCATATCAATCAACACTCTATACCCCATAATGACAAAGCAAAAAATAGATTTGTGATAACTTTGATTTATGATTTATCCATTCAGTCAAAGCAGACTTTCAGTTTCAATTCTGGGTATGTTCATGACTGCTTTGATCAGCACCATGTTTGAAAACATTTGGTTGTGCTCCATAAAATACTTTGGCAAAGATAGTGGAGTAGTTTGCCATTGCTTTCTCCACTCCTCCTTCCCCATTCATCCAGGCTTGGGACCGACATGTAGCCATTTCCAAATACACAGCTGGGTTGGGATAACTTTGCAAATGTATAAAACAACAGAACAGAAGGATCACTTTGCATAAGTATCCAGAACCTTAAATCAGTCCTTAGTTGAAACACCTCTGGCAGCGATTACAGCCTCAAGTCTTTTGGGGTTTGATGTGACAGACTTTACACACCGGGATTTGTGGATTTTTTTGCCATTCTTCTCTGCAGATGCTCTCAACCTCTGTCAGGTTGAATGGGGACTGTCAGTGGACAACCCTTTTCAGGTCTCTCCAGAGATATTAAGCATAAGTGCAGGCTGGATCACAGCATGATGAGCAGTGCCTGGTGTCCTTCAGATATGATGCTTGAGGTTCATCAGGCCAATATTGCTTCTCACAGTCTGAGAGTCCTTTAGGTGCTTTTTTGCTCTTTTCACGCTGAGGAGAGGCTTCCATCTGGCTACTCTTCCATAAAGCTCAGATCCATGGAGTGTTGCAGTGATGGTCGTCCTTCTGTAAGTTTCTCCCCTCTCCACAAATTATCTCTGAAGCTCAACTAGAGTGGCCATTGGGATCTTGGTCATCTCTCTTGATCCCCTCCCCAAGTTGATAAGTTTGGCCTTAGTTGTTCCAAACTTCTTCCATTTAAGAATTATGAACGTATGTGCTCTTGTGAACCTTTAAAAGGGACCTATTATACAAAATTCACTTTTATATTGTTTTTGAACGTGTCTGCAGTGTGTGTACACAACCACCCTAAAAATCCAATCACCCCGTTTGTTATTTTCCCCACAAATCTGAAACAGTGTCTCAAAATGAGCCGTTCAGGAATGTACTTGCCCGCCACGACTGGCGACGAACTACACCCTATTAGCTTAGCTCCTCCCCTGAGTGAGCCGTACGCAGTCTGACATGTTTATCTCATAGTCAGAGCATTTCACAGCAGCATTCAAGTAAAAAATGTATTCTTATTAAACAGTTTAAGTGCAATAAGACGTGAAAGAGAACTTTCTTTTATAATAATATATAATATATAACTTTCTGTATTTTTATAACCGTGACTTTTTTTACGCGGTTCGGCCGTTCGTCCACACGGAAACGCAGTATCGGGTCACTGAAACCGTACATTTTTGAAAACCCCTGCCAGGGTGAGGATTTTCAGAAACGCCGGTTGTTGTCGTGTAGACAGTAAAATCTGGGTTTTTGCCTTGCGACGTCAGAGTGTGCGCTGTTATCCGCGGCTTCTGATTGGCCAACATGGCTTTACGATTAGGGTTATATCGCTGCCTGCTGGTGTGGCATGCTCTTGACAGCGCTTGATAGCGTGTTTTTGCGTTTTCATGTAGACGTAAACTGAGCATGTGTGGAGAAAAACTCCGGTTATAAAAATACCCGTGTCCGTGTGGACTAGGCCTAAGTTTAATACTCACGGGACGCTCTGTCTGACATCCAGCTTTCTGTGTGAGTGCTTCAGATGTGTGCGCTCAGAAGTTTAAACTGATATAGTGCTGCCACTAACGACTACATTTTCTAACGACTAATCTTTCAACTAGTTTTTCGATTAGTCAATTAATCTAAACGACTAATTAAAAAAAAAATCTAGTGTTTGTTATTTCGTTGTGTCCATTTTATACAGTTTTATAACTGAAGGGCCAAAATATAAAATGTCACCTGTGCCATAAACAATATAAATAACTTAAATGTTACCAAATAAAAAATTACAAGTGTAAACAATATAAATAACTTAAATATTACCAAATAAAAAAATAGGAAGTGGGATGTTTTTACACTGGTTTAAACATTACACTGTCCCAAGTGTTATTTTCCATTATATTCCAACATGTTTGGAATTGGAAGGTGCTGACATCCATGAAATAAGTCTTGCCTGACCGTCTTAGAATAAACTCAACTGTGTCTTAAACTTACAACTCTACCAACATGACAGTCACAGAATGAAGAAATAAAATGGTTTCACTCTATCACAGTGACAGAATAAATGGGTTTATTTAGCAATACACCTACAACTGAAATTCAGAGTTCAATAACTGATAACTAAGTGCAAGCATGTCGAGTGCAAGTGAGTATATTGCCCAACTGTGGCAAATTGATTCAAATCAAAATGTTGTGTTGTAGTGCAAAAATGTCAACATAAAGTGTAGATGTGGCCGGTACACATAAAAAAAGACTTTGCAAGAGATGCCAGGCAAGGAAACCTGGACTGATTGGACTTCCACCACTGCAAAGGATTTGTGTTTTTGGGTGAAGGCTGTTTCCCAATATATCTGAAAAATTATTCTCGCACTGAATGCATGTCATCAGTTTCATCATCCTCACTGTCCATTCGAGTCTGACCCCAGCAATGTCTCTGACATTGACACAGGGGCTTTTTCACTTGTGTCAGCAGAACTGCTGGATGTGACGTGCTGCTGTACAACATCAGACTTCTGCTTTTCTTCAAGTGCAAGATGTTGAATCTTCCCCTGAATTCTCAAGATGTCATCTGCAGATAAGACTTTCAGCCTGCGGAATCTGGGATCGAGAGCAGAAGCAATTAGGCTGGTATTTGGAGTGTCTTCAGTGAATTCAAGCTCATTTTGCCACTTTCAGTTATTTCATTTTCTGCAGCTTTCTGAAATGCCAGTATGTGGGGATTCTCAAATGAAGAAGTGGTCAGTGCACTTTTAAGAAGCCCTTTAATGAGTATACGCTAGAGAGTGTCACATATGACACCCCACTCAGGTACACTGCAGCACATTCGAAGGGTTTTAGAGCTCTCTCAAGCTCTTCCAGGAGGCTCCATTGTTCTAGCTTGAGGTCAAGGTAATGCTTTGATCTATTTGTGACCCCTGGGTCAGACAGACATGCCGTTACAGGTCATCTTTGCTCCAGCAGACATCAGATCATATAATACGTGCTGTTTCACCTCACCTCACACTTACATCTTGAATGAGGCTGTTTTCTGGCTGTCCCATTTGTTTTTGCTTTACCTTCAGGCTATTGTTGGCAACCTCACTCTTGTCAAAGTGCTCCACCAGGGACCTTGCAGCGCCAATGGCCTTTTGAATATGGGTATTCTTCTTCATAGCATGGTTCACAATTAGCTGCAGAGTGACCAGAGCAGTGGACGGAAGAGATCCCATGACTTTCTTCTTGGATTTTGAGGGCACATACAACGTTTGATGCATTGTCATGAACTGTGGATTTTATGCAGAGGGATTTCAAATTTGGCAACTGCAGTTTCAATCCATGTTGTGAAATTTACGGCTGTGTGCCTCTCTTCAAGTGGCATGGTGGTCAAATTAAAGATCATGAGCTCCCAGTCATCATTTATGAAGTGGCAGGTTAAGCCCAAGTATGCCTCTGTGGCCATACTTGTCCACACATCTGTTGTCAGACCTATCATGGAGCTGCAGGACAAGGCTTCTTTGGTTCGCTGAAATTCCACATCATATTTCCTCTCCATCATTTTGGTGAAACGTGCGTTTGGGTAGAATGTAGCCAGGTTGGAATGTTGCCACCATGTTCTGGAATCCTTCACCTTCAACGATGGACAGTGGTCTCATATCTCTCACAATCATTTTCAGGACTCTGTCAGTGAGTACTGCTGCAAGTTATGGCGTGCAGTCCTTCAGTCAGACTACTTTGCCTAAAACTGACAAAAAGTGGAGAAAAATACACAATTAGCCTACTGATGTAGAGAGCCCATTCCTAATATCCTGTCTGGGCGTTCACCTTAACCTTCACATCAATATCAGCCTACTTTTGTTAGAAGCTCATTAAGTAAACTGTTCAAAAACATTATGTATTAACAATCTAAGCATAAGTATCTGCATTTCCATTAGGCTATACCATATTAGTCATGAGTCCTAATCTAATCCTCTATTAACAAACATGTATGTATTCATTACTTAAATTAGCTTTTTGTTCTGCCTTAAATTAATACATTATTAGCTAACTGTAAATTTTGATATGTACATTTCTGAAATGCATAACTGATAACATCACTCTGAATTGTAAAGTAGATGCATGCATTTTCTGTAAAGCTGCTTTGAAACGATATGTATTGTGAAAAGCGCTATACAAATAAATTTGAATTGAATTTGAATTGAAAGAGTCTGGACTAGCCTACTATGCTTAGCTTAGCTCCCCCCGCTTAGCTCTGCCTAATAATGAATCGCGCTGAAAGCAGGCAGGCGTTTACACTTGCATGCATGGCGGGGTTTAAAACATAAACATTACTGCCAAAGTCTAAGTAGCCTGTTTAACATCCAAAGACAGTCATCGTACTTCTCAAGAGTTAATAAACAGTACAGACTAGCTCGCCGTTTCATTAATAATCATATACTTACGTTGTCTTTTCCTTTTCTGTGTGGGCATCTTCAACAACTCCTATGCCTTTCCTTTTTAGGTGCTCCTGCATCGTGGTTGTGCTCCCGTGATAAGCAAGTGAAGTTTGACAGAGTGTACAGACCACTCTTTTGTTACCAGTTGGCCTGAAATACTCCCATACTTTGGAAGCTTTTGGTCTAGTGCTAATTCTTGGACTTGATTCAGAGGACCTGCCATCACCATTTTTTATATCAAAGCAGTGAAGGCGGGGGGAGGGGGAAGAAAGAGGAGAGCAGATTAACCAGCAGGGCGCGCACAGCACACAGACTGGTGTGTGGAGGTGAATTACAGTGAGCCGTTTGAGGCGGGAGACCAAAAATAAATAGGCGGTCAATAGTAAAACGACATGTCGACTAAAAAAATTGCCGTCGACTAATTTTCATGGTCGATTACGTCGACTAAAGCCCTATTCGGACGGGACTAGTTTAACATGGAGAGGTGGGGTAAAGTAATTACCAGAGCTTCTCAGTGATTTTAGCCCCGTCCGAATGTGCATCGTAATCATGACGGACAATGTCAGTAAAGTTTACGGCAACCTTTACCTTCAGTAAAAAGGTCCGGAAAAACTACCTCAGGTAATACTAATCCCGTGCGAATAGACCCGCTGTAAATATGTACGTAAATATTTCGTCATTTAGTGTTTAAAAGTAGTTTCCCGCTGTTTTTCAAGCATGGATACGCTTGAAAAAGCATTCAGTTGCGTTCTAGACGCTGGGAGAAGTCTCTGGCAAAACTCAAATGTTTTCCAAATACCATTCAGATCAGAAAGAAGATCGAATGCACTTGTTAGAGGCACGAAACATCTCTTAGCGTTAGGTAAGTGCCTATTGCCAACACAATCCAATCTGAAGTTAATTAATACATAGTTCGATCGGACATAACTGTTATATATATATAAATATAAGTTACATGTGTTTGTGCACGTGAAATCAGGAAGCAACGTAATACACACATGACGACATGAGGGTGACGGCGATGCGCAAATCAAGTCTCCATTGCCAAGCAACTTCTGCTAGTTTTACTGAGATCTCTTATCCCGTGCGAAATGGCCATTAATATTACAGACGTCCTGTGGTAAAATTACATTACTCCATCTACCCTTGTAAAGTTAATCCTGGCAGCACTAAACTGATATGGCTTTAAAACGCATGCAGATAATACACTTTCATGATGATGTAGAACTGCAATGTCAAATGAGCATGATCACAATAGAGATGATAATCAAAGCCAAACATGTTCTAGTTTGTGGCAGAGTATCTGAGGCACGAGCTGTAAAGGCTCAGGAGCAGCAGTCATTTGCATTTAAAGATACATCCTCGAAAACAGCATGTTTATGCTTCCACTCAAAAATGGGCATTTACAAAATGGTGAAATAAATGATCTGTGGGGTATTTTGAGCTGAAACTTCAGACACATTCTGGGGACACCTGAGACTTGTATTACATATCGTAAAAAGCACTTTGGTTTTCTAATTAAAATATCTGGACCCTTGAAATATAATACATTTACCTGAGAATCAAAATTGTGAAAGTTAAGATTTTAAAGATTACATTTTTCCGTATACCCCATCTGATTGCCGCCTAGCATGGATTAGAGCAGGGAGAGCAGCAATAACCCCCCTTAGGGTAAACAGAACAGAACCAACATGAATGTATTGCAGATATCATTAATTCAAGATTTTAAAGTACAACATAATTCGAGAATTTATTCTGATTGAAGGGGAATCAGAATGCCAAATCCTGACTGGGCGAGAGGTGGAGCTGGGGATGGAGGAGGGTAATTAGCTCTTGAGAAACGCGATAGCTGCTGATAATACTGAGGATCTTATATATGTATACAGTGATGGGCGTCATATGCCTATAGGTAGACGTGGATAAGCTGAGAGTTAGCTGATGCGAGCGTGACTAATGGGACCTGCCAGAACTGACGCTACGCTTAATTTCTGTCAGGACCACTATTGTTCAGGATTGGTGGTATGGTTCTCTTCTGGGCAAGAACTCCCTGCGCATCCATTTTTTTTTTAAGTCCACATGAAATCAAAATTGACCATATTTACTTTGTTTGCCTAAATTGATCGTTTTGTGGTGAACAATTCATCCATGCAAGTCAATCCACACAAAAAAATTTTTTGGCTTCGTAATCTTTAATCAAAATCTGAAAATGCCCCTCCCCTCTGCATTGGAGGACCTTCCCTGATGACGTAGGTTTGAGGAGAAACCCTGCTAGAAAGCGCTAGAGTAAAACCCTGCCCTCTGTTCAATATTCCTTTTCACTGGGAAATACGTCACAACACTGGAGAAAAGTCGTTTGCAACTTCCGGTTCACGCGGACTTTAAACCTGAAAAGCTTGAGCAACAGCATGCTACCAACAATACTGGAAAGCCTTAAGCAACAAGTATGTTGCCCTTACCTGGATGACCTAAACAAGTATGTTGTCAATACCTGCATAAGCCATAGCAACAAGCATGTTGTCAATACCCGAAATGCTTAGCAGTAAACATGCATATTGCAATGAATGACATGCCGCCTGAAATGAAAATTGAGAAATGAGAATGAAACTGTGAAAATTGAGATATCAAAATGAATCAGCTGCTTGCTTGTTATATATCCGCAGTCCAGTTCCAGTTTCTTTGGTCTCGTTTACACTGTCAGTGAAATGTGAACCAATTCCGATTTTTTACTCATATGTGACACAGATCGGATGTGTTCTATGACAGTGTAAACAGGAAAAAAATGCATGCATTCGGATATTTTGAAATCGGTTTCAGGCCTCGTTCATAAGTGGAAATAAATCAGATATAAACCAGATATGTGCCACTGCGACTGTCATGTAAACAGGCAGATCGGATTTTCTGAGGCATCAAGAGCTAGCATCAAGCATATTTCGCGTTCGTCCATCAGTGCAAGAACCCCCAGTGGGACAGGTGACCCACTGTCACCTGTCAATGACGTCATAACCTTGTTATACTTGGTTGTAGTTTACTTCTGTAGAAACCAAGAAAATATATATTTTTTTAAATTGACACACTACCCCGACCACAACTGAGGCTGATAGAATGGTTACATCCTGATGTTAGCGTCATATGTTGAGCACTATAGTCCAATCTTATGGGGGAAGCATCACCCCAAGCTGGAGCAAGCAAGGACACATTGCAACAAGCGTGTTGCTGTAGCCAATTTAACAACTGTATGGGATATATTGGGGGAAGCTTAATCTAATACAACAAGCATGTTGTATAAATCACAGAACTATTGCTAAAACTAGTGTGGTTTGGCAGGGGAAGCATACACCCTACAGCAATAGCTCTGACTAGCGGCAACAAAACTGATACAACTAGCATGTTTGTATAACCATAGGACTAGTATTAAAACTAGTGTAGTCCGGTCGGAGAAGCGGCTGTGGAGGTGAAGATGACGACTCCCATGATTCCACACTCCTTCACAGGAACATCAAGCTACGATGTTGTAATACCAGACCTCTGCGGTGAATGTACTGTGTATTTTGCACAAGTATGTTTCCGATATCTAGATAGCTTTAGCCACAAGCATATGGTAACTTTAACACAGCATGTTGCAATAATCGGATAGAATAAAAAACAAGCATTTTTCCAATGCAACCAGATAGCATAACAACGCTTGATTACTACAGCATGTTGCTGAGGACAGTATGCACAAAAATACTAGAAGCCGAAGTAACAAGCATATATTCGATAACATTGCACTAGCAACCACCATACGGTACTGACAGCAATGTTGCTGAATGACAGCATATTACTGATGCCTGATAAGCTTAGCACCGCATGTGACAATGACACCAGGTATAAGCCTAAAACACAGCCATGTTCCAAATAACGAATGTTCCAAATTGCTAAATAACCTTAAAAGTAAAACAACCATGTTTTCAATAGCCACTAGATAGCCTTAGAACAAGCAGTGTTTCAATAACGTAGGTTTTTTTTTTTTTTTTTTTTTTTTAAATATACACAGCTTAAATATACAACCATGTTGAATTTCAGCTGATAAAAATGCAAGAACCTTAAAAAACAATGCATTAAAATGCAAACACGGTATACAATACACTACAGCTTTAAAAACGCAGTGTTTCCAAGAACTAGATAGACCAAGCGTGTCTGATAACGCTGAAGTGACTCAACTGAACTGTGACTGTTTACTATGTTTTTTAAAGCTGTGCCACAACAGAATTATTCCGTTTGCATCATGAATTGTTAATTCATATCAAACAGCTGCTTGAATCTGTGCTGCATAGCGCTAAAAGCACAGCGTGTGCAACGCGATCAGTTGCCAATGACAACAGATAGTAACGCACATAGACAATATGATCGTATAAGCCTAACGAGAGCATTTTAATGAAAACGACTAAGTTAGATAGTCACAGTCATAGACAGTAAAATAAATAGACACAGCGACCCCATTGGATTCAACGGAGAAAAGTGAAGTCAATTAGAAGCGCTCACTTCCTGATGGCTGAGCGACTGCGCAGACTCAAACTGAGCTTGACGACGTAGATGTGACGTGAGCAACCCGTCTGTCTTCTAGTAGCTGTGCCAAGAGAAATCTGAATCATTCCCTTCCGAAACTTGCAGAGACGGAGAGTGTGAGTAGGAGCTGTCCATGAGCTAGGAGCAGGAGCAACTTTATGACTCTCTATGGGCTTCTCCCTTGACTTTATGCCTCTACGTCCCCCCGATTGCCCGCGAGCTTCTCCTCCTGTCCATACGGTAATCTCTCTACTGTGCGACAGAGAGTCGCGTGGTTATGACACAATCGTTAGCCTATTTTTACAAAAATGGCTTCTACGGGGCCATAGCGTAAGATACAAGGTAATGGAGGCTTTTATACAGTTTCTTTAGAAATAAATAATGGACAAATGGAGTCTTTAAACGCCTCAGATGTAAAGTTATTCGCTGTCAAAGTGACGCCAAAACGAATGGGAGTCAATGGAATGCTAACAGCAGGTGATGGCTTGTTAGCCAATGGATGCCCCCATAAAAGGTACGCTTTCCGGGTGCTGGATTACCCCCTTGGATAAGCCCAAGCCACACAGATAGCATTAGCAACAAGCATGTTGCCGATACCCTGATAGCTTTTAGCATTAAAAAGGAACTTGGCTTCGTGAAGACTTTCAGAGATGAATGGAGAGATAATGCAGCGATGCGAGCAGCAATGCAGACTGAGGTCACTTCCAAATCAGGCAGCTTATAATCAATGCGGCGAATCTCATGTTCAAGTTCACGAATTTGAATGAATCTGAGGTGAAATCCTTGTGAGGAACGGATTCCTCTTGCTAAATTCCCGATTGCACGATTCCTTGTGAGATGATGTGGTTTGCCTGCCAAATTTCGCCATTTAATGAGCTCCTGAGAAACGCGATAGCTGCTGATAATACTGAAGGAGCTTATATATGTATACAGTGATGGGCGTCATATTCCTATAGGTAGACGTGGATCAACTGAGAGTTAGCTGATGCGAGCTTGACTAACGTGACCTGCCAGAACTGACGCTACGCTTGATCACAATGCTTAAAATAAAGAGGAACTAGCCTATTTGCCAATGGGGTTATTTTTTTATTTTTATTTTTTAGATTTTCTGTATTTTATAGATATAGCAACCACATAAACAAGCAGCTGTGTAGCAAAGAAACCAGTCAGAACACACTCTAGCATTGTGGTGGTACTCACATCAAAAATATATATTTTTTAAGTACTTATTGATTTGTATGATTTTTAACATGATTACATATTTCAAGCATCTTCATCTGTGGGATTAACTAAATGTCTTACCTGCTAGACAACACTTCACCATGAGCAATCAATTAAACAACGCTTTAAATAGTGGATCACAACAAAACTAGAATGTTTTTTTAACTTGTAAATGTAGTCAGATAAGTATATAAATAGTTGCTGGTTAAATGTAAAACAGAGCATGCAGACAAGCTGCAAGCTGGTGCATGTGGCACTGTAGCCAATGGTGTGAGCTGCTGGATGGAAGCATGTGGTTCAGCAGCCAATTAAAGCAGCCCTTGGCTGGGATGAGAAGGGGAAGTGGCCAATGGGGCACGGGCAGTGTCGGTACATTCCCCAGCTCTTAAGAGGTTAATGAGCAAAGCTGCTCGGCTTCCTGCCAGCACGTCCAGCAGCTCAGAGACGTTCCCACAATGAGTGAAAGCTGTATCACGACAGGACTGAGTCTAATTATACACCCACAGAGAGAGGGAGAAATAGGAGGGGGTCACAAAGGGCGAGCTGAAGTGTGTGAGTCTGTGCGTGTGTGCGTGAAGCCGAAAGAAAGCAGAGCGAGCTTTAGAGAGAGAGAGAGAGAGAGAGAGAGAGAGAGCGCTCACAGCGGGCGAGACAGAAATATACAGAAGATACAGCAAAAGAGTGACTAGGTGAGGACAAGATAAGGAAAAAGACATAGTTTACAGCATCATGCTGGATATTCCCTTCTGCTGTGCTACTGCTCCTTTCCCATGATCACTCAGTGTATTTCTCACCATAAAAAGACACCCAAAGAGGTAGGACACTTTTGCATGTGTGTGCTCGTGTTGACAAGTGTGATAGAATAAGCGTTATTGAGTGCCTTCGAGACATACGGGAGTGTGTGAGGTATGTTGTGTGGGTGTTGTGTGGATATTCAAGCAATGACAAGACAATGTGTGACTCAAAGTGTGTTCTTCAAAGTCACCAGCTTTACGTGAAACGTGCAAAGACAGGGTTTGTAACTTACCACATTTAGAGGATAGCGTTGAAACTGTTGGAAAGAGGCAGATAAAGGAAGCTGATAGGGCCTCAGCTGCTGTCAAACAAGACATGACTGATCGTCTGTTGTGTTTTACACTTCTGAACTGTCAAAGTGAAACATGCAGTTGTTATATTATGAAGCAATATCTAGCGATTTCTGACCTTTTAAATGCCTGTTATAACTTCATGTAGTAGGGCTGATTCAGACATATTTTTGATTTAAAGTCCAGAACCAACCTTTGTCAGGTATTAAAAAAAGAAACTGACAAAACATTTTTTTTTTTTTTTTACAGTAACAGCTGTTTGTAGTCATGTTTTAATTTTTTTATTACACTTGTAAGACTTTTATTGGAGATTATTTAATTGCATGGTATAACATGAATAAACATTTTTGATAGTGAATGTTTGATAGTGAAAGCCATGTGTATAGTATATATCATCAGATCTTCAAATCAGATTTTTTAAATAAAATATTCTATATATTTATATTGAGATTGTATAGTTTTGAGATATAGTAATATGAAATGCAAACCCATATTCATGATAATATATTTATGGTTTAAGATCTTCTCTGTCACTGTCAGTGATTCTCAGATGGCTGCTGCCTCTTTAAGATGTCTATTTTTACAGTAGCATTCACACACGTGTGTGTGCGTGTGTGTGTGTGTGTGTGTGTGTGTGTGTGTGTGACTGTGAGGTGGAGGCAGAGAGCAGGAGTGAGTCTGTGGGTGTGTGAATAGAGTAATTTTGCTGGTTTGTGCTTCTCCATGACAGACTTAGGCTGAGAAATGTCGGCTGGTTAGTTAATCGCTCATTCTGCTTGTTAGTTCAGTCTCTTGACTAATGTCTCACTCACAAAAGAATGCACAATGTTATTTTAATAAGTGTTTTGTCTTGTTTTCCTGTAAAAATATATAGAAACATCCTTAAAATTAGACTGTATAAAATTTGTTGATAGAGAATCTTGAATTAAATTAAAATTCAATTAAAATTAAGTTTAATTTAGTTTTGATAACTCAGTAGACTTTAAGCACAAATTTAATTCAGTTAGTAAGCTGATGAATGCAGGAATCGTATGCAATTAATCCCATATTTTTATTTTATACTGTACGTAGCTTGTTTTGAGATAATAGTCTTATCATCAGATGGACAAATGCTCTTATACAAACAAGTGTGATTGTTTTAGAATAGTGACTCATTTATCACTGATGTGAATCCTCCATATTGTTTTATTTATTTTTACTCATCCGTTCACCCGTTCATTTATTCATTCATTACCCACACATGCATTACAAGTCTACCTAATATTCACAGATTATATTAAACATGTTTTATGTATGAACAAAATGTGACGAGATTTCTCGTCGAGTGAAAAGCTGTCTCGCGATATAGCCATGACGAAGCGTGAAGGTGAAATCAGCAAATGCCACCGCTACATTCACATTACATTGGGCACCGCCTCCACTGTCATTTTGCTGTGTTTATAAATATAAAAACCATTGTAAACTATTGTAAACGTCTGCTCTGCTCATCCAGCACGAGTTGCAGTCGCTCA
This sequence comes from Abramis brama, assembly GCF_963993115.1. Taxonomy (NCBI): domain Eukaryota; kingdom Metazoa; phylum Chordata; class Actinopteri; order Cypriniformes; family Leuciscidae; genus Abramis; species Abramis brama. The sequence continues at coordinate 1,103,485 of NC_139984.1, read as the reverse complement.
CAGACCCAGTGCAGCAGGAATCACAGTTCACCGATTCGTTGCACAACAGCATCTGATAAACGTCTTGTTCACACAGAACGCGTTTTTCCCATTCAGTTGGCTACTTTCCTATTGTTCGCGCTAGAAGGGTGTGTATAATGTTGCACTCGTGTCTTGCATCTTTTGCAGCGTCTCTCGCATGACAGCATTCTAAAAAACGCGACGCTCAAGTTAAAATCAGTTCAACTTTTAAAAGACGCGTCTCGAGACCATGCGTTTTCTCCATTCCACTGCCGGCGTCTCGCATTAAACTACACAGCAAAAACACGTCCTGTGTGAACGGCCCCTTATCTTGTAAAGCGATCTCAGCACCGCCACTATGCAGTACACCCAATCACGAATTTGAAAGTGAAAGTAAAACCATACCTGTGAACATTGGGATTGGTGAAAATAAGGGAAATTTTCACGTTTCCCCCCCCAAACTACTTCAGCGGAAATCTGCCCTGCAGCCGATTCTAAAGATTGTATTGGTCATGTGAATCACAGTACTGATTGCCTACACCAAACACTGATCCCTAAACCTACCCGTCATTGTAACCTTAACCTTAACCAATGAAATTAGCTGCAGGGCTAAGTTGCAGTTTCCACTTAACTGGTTTGCGCCCAGTGGGATTATTATTATTTTTTTATAGCAAGGTAAAATACGGGAGAATCCCGGGAAAAACGGGAGGGTTGACAGGTATGAGTAAAACACGAGCTCCTGACGTGCGCAAATTAGGCTGCATACAATCCCTGTATCAAACCTGTCTCTGGACTGTGTAGTTGTTGCTCTGCTCTCTGTTTGCACTTACTGAGAGAGTACTTTTAATCATGGTTGCACTTATTGTTTGCACTTAGTAAGACTAAGAAAAAACTGTTACTTATTTTTGTTATTTATACTGTTTTTATTTCTGTTCAATTTGTGGAAAATAGTTCCATTAGGAGGTCCCACACAGCCTCAATCGCTCATAATTCATGAACAGTAATAGAGTATAAATATTATTGAACGGGGACGTCGACTGTAGACGAGACCCAGAGAAACTAACGTCGACTGTAGACGAGACCCAGGTAGACTTAGGTCAGGTGCGAAATAGAGAAACATCTACCACAGGTCTGAAGAGACTCATGTGAAATCATACTTGAGAGAAGCCAGTCAGTTGAGTTTGTGGCAAAACCTTTTACAGTGCTTTTATATTGTTATCTTTCAATGCGTTTGATAATTCATACTTATAAAGAAGAACTGAAATGACATTAATTAGAAGATTATTAGTTAAAACATTTCAAAATGCACCTGCAGACTGTTTTTCCAGTCATGAATTTTGTCATTGAGGATTTCTATAAACTATTTTGCAAAAATCTTGTCGTCTCGTTCTCGTGAACCCAATCTCGTGTCTCGTCTTGTGAGATAAGTGTCTCGTCACACCTCTAAAAACAACAACTAAAAGTTTTATATGAATGAAACTGTAAATAAAGTACCATATGTTGAACTACCATGTCATCAGGAGAGAATTCAAAATCACAGTAGACAAGGAAAACATTTAATCTAAAAAACAAATGAATGAATTCAGTTCATTCCAATCCAGTGGGTGCATGCAGGCAAAGGCACAAGTCTGTCTGTCTGTAATCATGTGTTCCACATGTAGCAATGCACATTATGTGTTCATCATGTTAAGAGTGTGACAGCAGCAAGGCCACAATGGCATCATGTTCCACTCTAATGTACTCATTTTGGCTAATCAAGACAGGATGTTGTGTGTGTGTGTGTGTGTGTGTGTGTGTGTGTGTGTTTAAGGCACGTGCTAGCCTCAATGATGAAGATCTGCAGAGATCAGGATTTCTGTAAGAGCATCACTGATCTTATACAGCACTGCCCAGTAATCCTGTTTGACCTGAACTTCCAGAGGTTTACACACTAAAACTCTATTCAATAATCTCACCTATATTTTACAATTTCAGTAAAAAAAAAAAGAAGAGGAAAATCCTCCACGTCACAATTAATTATACCCAATTGTTGAAAAAGTGCATCATCCATTCATCATTTAAGTACTCCATACGGCTCCAGGGGGTTAATAAAGACTTCTGAAGCAAAGCAATGAGTTTAAGAAAAATATCCATATCTAAAACTTTACAAACTAAAATAACTAGCTTCCGGCAGACGGCCTACGCAAGTCGACTTACGCCAAAAAAAGAGTAACCCTTGACCCAATGTTGGAGTAACGTAACTTTGCCGTCTCTCGCGGTTCAAGCAAATAGGGCTGTGCAACAAACTCAAGCTCCTCTTCTCTTACATCGAAATCCTTCGACATTTCTCTTAAAAAATTCTTGTTTTAAACTTCTAATTCGTGACCGGTGTTTTGTTTTGCTCAATGCGTCGGGGTCAAGGGTTACTCTGTCAGGCCTTTATTAACCCCCCGCAGAGCCGTGAGGATATCTTTTATGATGGATGGATGCACTTTCTTGGGCTTCAAAATCTCATCCTCCATTCATTCCCATTATAAAGCTTGGAAGAGCCAGGACTTTTTTTTTTATAATTTTCATTTTTGAGTGAACTATCCCTTTAAGTTTTTCATTTGCTGTCTTTCTCGTCTTTAACCAGTCGGGTTAGGGTTAGGGTTAGGGTTAGGGTTAACCCTAACCAGATACGTGTTACACATCTTTGGACATTCATAGCCGTCTTACTATCATCAGCTAATCAGATGCTGTATTACTCGTCTTCAGCTAGTTAGATGCTGTTTTACTGGTGTTCAGCCAGTCAGATGCTTGTTGCTTATCTTCACCTGCTCACCAACTATCTCGCCAGATGATGTTTTAATCAGCCAATTAGAAGCTATATTACCCGTCTTCTGCCCATCTATTTGCACATAATAAATTAAAGTTTAACATTAGAAATGAATATTTTTTTTAAATAATAAGGTCCCACACACTACTGTTACCCTGCTGCTTATTTGTTTGTTCATCTTAGTATTACAATCTCTGCTATGTGGTGATGTTGTGCTGAAAGTGTGAGTTTAAAAGCTTGGCCTTCCTCCATGTGTATGATTCCACTCGTGTGTAATCAATTCTCAACATACAGTATAAGCAACTGAAATTATCATAGCCTTCTTTTAAAAGCATCAGGAATGATGCGTGTGTGTAACCACCTCCAATTGCTGTGTTCGAAATGTCTCCCCATCTCTTATATAGTGCACTATGCAGGGTGTCGGCCATTTTGTAGTGGTGTCCAAATTGGTGTCTGAGTGAACAGCTTAGTTCCCCACATTCGTCACATCGTTTATACCCATAATACACTCGGATTATGATTGCATATGGGATGTAAACTCACTGAAGTACGATTTCCCAAAATCCAATGCTGAGAGGACTGGCGAGTTGGAAGAGAAAGCGTAGTTTAAACGAGATGATGTTTCTTATTCTTACTTTTAACATTTACTGTATCTCATGCTGGCTCCAGTTTATCTTTTTTTTTCATGAATCATTACTTGATTTTACTTAAACTTATTAATATAGAGAGAGACAATATTAAATAGATTAATTTCTAATTTAAATTAAATTATACGGATAAGGTTATAATGATTAATTTTTTTAAGGCATTATTAAACTCAGATTAATAATAATAATAATAATAATACATTTTATTTATTTGGCGCCTTTCTGGACACTCAAGGTCGCCTTACAAGAAGGTGCATTAAAACAAACTAAAAAGTAACTAGGGTAAAAACTAGTATAAAAACAGGTTAAAATACATCAGTTAAAAGCAGTACAGGAGGATAATGTAGTAGTGGTCAGAGTAAGTAGGCTTGTCTAAACAGATGAGTTTTGAGTGTGGATTTGAAGTGTGGCAGTGAGTCAGAGTTACGGAGGTCAGGGGGGAGAGTGTTCCAGAGCTGGGGAGCAGAGCGGCTGAAGGCCCTACTCCCCATGGTGACGAGGCGGGCTGGCGGGACAATGAGATGGAGAGAGGAGGAGGAGCGGAGAGAGCGGGCAGGTGTGGCAATATGAATGAGGTCAGTCAGGTATGGAGGGGCGAGGTTATGGATGGCTTTGAAAGTGAGGAGCAGGATTTTGTAGTGGATACGGTATGTGATGGGTAGCCAGTGTAGCTGTTGGAGGACTGGGGTGATGTGCTTGATGGAGGGTGTATGAGTGATGATGCGTGCAGCAGAATTCTGAACAAGTTGGAGTTTATGGAGGGTTTTTTGAGGGAGACCAAACAGGAGAGAGTTACAGTAATCGATTCGGGAAGTGACAAGGCTATGGACAAGAACGGCAGTGGAAAGAGGAGTGAGAGAAGGGCGTAGGCGGTGAATGTTCCTAAGGTGAAAGTAGGCTGAGCGGGTGATGTTACTGATGTGTGCAGTGAAGCTGAGGGTGCTGTCCAGGATGACACCCAGACTCTTTACCTGAGGGGAGGGGGAAATGGAGGAGCCGTCAATGAAAATTGAGAGATTGTTTATTTTACTTAAGGTGGATTTTGTGCCAGTGAGTAGAAGTTCAGTTTTATTGCTGTTAAGTTTGAGGAAGTTTGAGGTGAACCAGGACTTTATTTCATGAAGGCAGTTGGTTAGGGAGGAGGGTGGGAGTGTGCTGTTGGGTTTACTGGAGATGTAGAGCTGGGTGTCATCCGCATAGCAATGAAAATTAATGTTGTGTTTCCTGAAGATGTGACCAAGGGGGAGAAGATAGATCAGAAAAAGCAAGGGGCCAAGGACAGAACCCTGAGGAACACCAGAAGTGAGAGGGAAGGGATGAGAGGTGAAGGACTTTAGCTGAATAAACTGGGAGCGGTCGGAAAGGTAGGAGCGGAACCAGGTGAGGGGAATGCCAGTGATGCCGATGGAGGAGAGTCTGTCCAGAAGGATGGAATGTGAAATGGTGTCAAAGGCTGCACTGAGATCAAGCAGAAGGAGGATGGATAGTGAACCGGAGTCAGCAGAAAGGAGGAGGTCATTGGTGATTTTGATAAGAGCCGTTTCAGTACTATGGAGGGAGCGAAAGCCAGATTGAAATTGTTCATAAAGGTTATTGGAGGAAAGGTGGGTTTGGAGTTGAGCAGCGACAGTTTTTTCAAGAAGTTTGGAGATGAATGGAAGGTTTGAGATGGGGCGGAAGTTATTGAGGTCAGTGGGATCGGAACCGGGTTTCTTGAGTATGGGAGTGACAGCAGCAGTTTTCAGAGAGGGGGGTACAGTACCAGAGGTGAGGGAGGCATGAATAATATTAGTGATGAGGGGGGAAAGAGCAGGAGTGGAAGCTTTAACAAGAGAAGTGGGGAGAGGGTCTAGTTGACAGGAGGAGGTATTTGATTTCTGGATAAGAGTGGAAATTTGATTAACAGAGGGAGGGGTAAATGTTGAAAATGGATGGGTTGGAGTGAATGAGGGTGGAATGGATGGGCTTAAGACTGACGGAGTAAGTTCCTGGTGAATGTGTTGGATTTTTGTGGTGAAAAAATATGACAGTTTATTGCAAAAGTCAGAAGAATAGAGATGGGATGGAAGTGAATCAGGGGGTTTTGTGATGTTCGAGATGAGGGAGAAAAGAGCCTTGGAATTGCCTTCATTGGAGCTGATTAACCGGGAGTAGTAGGTGGATTTGGCTTTGGAGATGGAGTCTTTGTATTGGAGGATGTGAGTTGTGTACATGTCTTTGTGTATGGTGAGTCCAGTTTTCCTATGGAGTCTTTCCAGCCGGCGGCCTATTGCTTTTTGTTTTCTGAGTGTGGGAGTAAACCAGGGTGCTGTGTTAGTGAAGGTGACAGATCGAGTTTTGAGTGGAGCCAGAGTGTTGAGAGTGTTTTGGAGGTGTGTGTTGTAATGTGTGAGAAACTCATCTGTTGTAGAAAGGCTATCTGCACTGGGAAGGTTATTGATATGAGTTATGAGATTGTTCAGGTTGATGTCCTTGATTTTACGGAAATGAATAGTACGTGGTAGGTTGGATTTACTGAAAGACAGATTGACATTAAATGAAAGAAGCAGATGATCAGTATAAGGGAGGTAGTCAGTTTTGCAGTCCGTAGGTGTTATTCCTGAGCAACAGATTAAGTCCAGAATATGTCCTTTATTGTGTGTGGGAAAGTTGACAAACTGTTGAAATCCAAGGCTATCTATACAAGAGGTAAAATCTTTTGTGAAAGTGTTGTTGAGGTTGTCCATGTGGATATTGAAATCTCCCAGTAGTATGACATTAGATGAAAGTGTGGTCAGATGAGACAGAAATGCAGAAAAGTCAGAGATGAAATCCTTGTTTGGTTTTGGTGGTCTATAGAGAGTCGCAATAACAGTGGGAGTAGGTCCAGAGAGCTGACAGACAGTGGCCTCAAAGGAGAGGCAGGCAGGCACATTCACGGGAACAACTTTCCAGTTCTCACGGTATATTACCGCGAGACCGCCCCCTCTCCCAGACACAGAGGTGCAGATTGGTAAACAAACCCCGGTGGAGTGGTTTCATTTAGGGGAGCGAAGTCGTTTGGCTGCTGCCAGGTCTCAGTCAGACAAAAGATGTCAAACTTACGGTCCGTCAGGAGATCCTGGACGAGGTGGCCCTTGCCCGTGAGAGAGCGGATGTTTAAAAGGCCGATGTTGACCGCAATGCTGCAGAGACTGACAGCCGCGTTAGCATTAGCCGAGCTCGGGACACGGGCTAACAGCGAATGATCAGCACGGCGTCCTGTGTTCTTCCGAGGCCGGCGAGTGGTAGACCAGAACGACTTGATGGAGGTGGAGTTGTCGTATTGGAAATGTTGTGATCCCCGGTGAGTGCCTCTCTGCTTCTGATGTTCCTCCCAGAAACTCTCTGTGGTCTCGTCAGACATGGTCTCGTCCGCCCGGTATGTTTTTGTGCGTCGTCTGGTTTTACTGGTTTACAAGCTACAGTTGCGTCTCTAGTGTTGAACAATGAGCTGTTCTTTCTTGTTTGTAGGTTGAGGACTGATCAACAGTAAACACTCACACTGACCTGATATAAATGTGGCATGATTAATGTGTAAAGTGTTTCCTTTAATTCAGTGCAATGGCATTATTATTCATTCACAAGACTGCATTTTTTTGAGGATACAAGCATATTCGTATCTCAATTATTCTAATGTATTCATATAATCATAACAGTTGTCTGAGGGCGCTGTGCCCTTTATCATATATTACCTGAGTACAATACACTGCTTGGACAGGAGAGTTAAACATGAAATACATGCAATGTAGATGTTACCATTCAGTTCAGCTTAGTTTTTAGACTTTTTAGTTTGTTCTCATTTGTCATACGTCGTCTTTGTTCAGATTCCCACCATTTGTTTGTCTCCTTGACTCCTGTCATTATTAGTTTGTTTGTTTCATCTGTGTTTGATTAATTATCTTGTTCGAGTTTGCTATTTATAAAACACCTTCTCCTGCACTCATTGTCCGGTCACCGCTATACCTATGCGTGTGTATTCTACTACCAGTATGGATCGCTGACAGTTTGTATTATAAGTAAACTGTGTTGGAACCTTTATCTTCTGTGTCTTCGTCTGCCTGCACGCACTAGTAAAAGATGACCGGAGCACAACAATTTATTGCAGTGGCTCAGGAGAGCCGCGATTTTCTATCCTTCACTGCTGTGTTTTTCGTCTTGCTGTCACCAGCCCACTTGACGACGAGACCCTGAAGGCCTTGTTCTGGATCGGGGCGAACTTTCACCACCGCATAGACCTCCCAGACACCATAGGGTCTGGGAGGTCGTCGTTAGGTGTCTGGAGAGTGTCCGGCCCCGAATCAGAGCATAGCCAAACCCAGAGCCAGATTTACCACCTTAGACCACAGAGAATTTGTGAGAGCCCACCACAGACGTCGAGGGACCACCCGCCGCGATGAGTGAGCCAGAGCCAGAGGACAGCGCTCCCCATCGCCCCGGAAGTGAAGCCCCAGAGCGAATCTGACCAGGGGTGTGAGCCCGCGACACCAGCGGCCGAGGGATGAACTTCAGAGAGATCAACTCCCACCCTAGCCCACCCAGCATCTAATTCTTCATCGCTGTTTAACCCTCTGGGGTCTAAGGTGTTTTTGGGGTCCTTGAAGATGTTCTGACATGCCCTGACATTTGTGCTTTTTTCAGTTGCTTATAAACATATTAATGGCAAAGGTGTAATTACACTCTATTCAGCACAAACAGGGCAATCATAATATGTGAGCAACATGTGTGTACATGTTTGTATTTTTGAGAGAATAATGTTTATGCATGGTTATTCAAAAAAATAAAAATAAAAGTTTCTGAAATAAAGCCACAAAACACATACTAAATATGTGTCCACAAGGCTTCTGAATAATGGATGTTGTAGCCTAGAGTTTTCAAAATGTTCTGAAAATCATCCTGCCTAATCATTCACATAAAACAATACATTGATTTAAACTTTGTTAGACACTTTTTGTTTGGAGAGGCAATATGCGTGGGGGCGTGAATGATCATGAATAATGCTGTGATTCACACCTGAGAAGACAATGACCCGCATAATGAGCTGCATAATGAGCCTTTCATTCAGGTGTGTCACTGAGAGGGAACTACTAGAAAGAATGTGAGGACAAAAGAAATAATATATATATATTGCTTTTAATTTATTTAGAAAATAGTTAACAATATAATCCAAATCCAAATTAAATCAAAAGCACATTTTTAGTACATTGTCATACCTGGAAACAAATCCTGTTCAAATAGGCTATATGGGCAATTCTACAGAATTGGTTCAAAGTTAGATTTGGAAACATCTTTTTTTGTCTTTTTCCACAAATTTTGTATGCATGCAAATTGTATAATATCCAAGGTAAACATTTCTAGTAATTGTGCAGTTAATTCTGTCATACTGTATTTTCAGAAAGTTTTGGAATAAATCCTCTCCCCAAATGTGCCACTAATAAAAAACAATAATAAATAATTCAATGAGAAGCTATTTTTGCTATTTTATTAAAAAGTTTTCATGTCAATCAACAACAATTCCAACAATATTTCAAGTGTAATCTTTCTTTTTGAAAAGTATACATTTTATCATACGCATTTCAAAGTTAAGGATTCATTAGTTTGAATATAGCCTACATTTGAACAAACACTATAATAACATCTTAGTTGATTACTTTATTTTTGACAAAACATACTATATATGAAACATATGAGCAGAAATTCACAAAAGCTTGAGCACAAAAGCTTATTTGATGTGGCAGTAGTCTATTTTACAGTAAAAACTTTAGAATCTATCCAAAACTAGTCAACGAAATGTTGTCTTTTATATTTCGTCTGTAACATATCGTTTTTATGATATATTAGGGCATATAAATGTTAATTTGCAGTTTAATACGTTGCTTATACAAAGACATTTTATTTCAACATATTTCAGCCGATTTTTACTCATCTCAGTATAGCAATATAGTTTGGTAAAAGCTAAACTAGTAGATGTGTTCATGTAAAAATAACATGTTTACTAATGTAAGTGTGAGTGTGAATGAACGGGACAGATGCGCGCTGTTGTTTAGCCTACTACGATTCATATAAAAACAGTCTTTTTGTGGTTTACAGACACTATTCCACATCGCGATTAGAACAAAGCACTTAAGAATAAAGAACTTACTCTCTAGCACTATCCTCCGCTGGATCCATTGCTCCTCGAAGTGAAACTAAACCGCACTTCTGAGGTAAATTTTCCAGGATTATTATTGATAGTATTATTCCTCACAGCGTCGCAAGACGACGTAAAGTACATGTATCGGACTAAACTTGATGAGTTTTATCGAGCTGATGTGGGCGTTGACAGGTTTGCATGGATCGCCTCAGATCATTTGCGTTTGCCCGCGCTCTCAGTAGGCGTGTTCACATTAGCAGATAACGAGCTGTAATGAGCTGGAATGAGAATGACTGACATCTCTCTCTTTTCATACAGATTACATAAATAGAGAATATTTGTTTTCGTTTTGAATTAAATAATTTAAAAGTACACACTTTAATGATTATAAAGATATATAGCCCATGCCTGGGTGAATAGTATTCGCTGAGTTTTGTTTAAGTTTATAGACGTGCTCCAGAAAAAAAGTTCACAGAGACGGAGAGGCAGAACGCACACCCTGTTTATTTTCTTTATTTTACAAAAGCACAATGTTTTGTTTCGATTGTAAGTGGACACATAGATTAGCAAAAGTCAAGGCGCGAAATTTGAAATTGCAGTGACAGATTTGAGAAGTTGCAAGTGCCGAATTGAGGTTGCACTGTGAATATGAAGATTAAATGCAAATATATATTACAAGTTTATGTCTGTCATTGTATTTCTGTGAATGGCATTTTACACATTTGTTACTACTTATCTGCAGCTTCAAATTCAGAATACAGGTTTGTGACTACTGAAATTTGTCTGCGAGTGCAAATTTCAACATTCAACTTCAGATTTTTATTTTACAGGTTTTTACATTGGCGCTGTGAGTGTAAATGTTTGCGTAAAAGTACGAATATTTATTGTACAAGTTCTCAAATTCACATCTACGTGCTCTCGAGTTTTGCTACTCTTTTACCTTCATAGACCTCCAACAAAGCACAATATTTAGCAAAATATGCAAAAAAACCTGTTAAAGGTGGAAACACAACAAGCAAAAACACACCGTCGAGTACAACCAAACTTTCTCCGAAACGCAATTTCACAAAAAGCTTGAGTGTTCAGCGGTGTTGCCGCGTCTTCTCTCTCTCGTCTCTCAAAATGTGTTGCACAAGGCAAGCGTCAAGCTCTGCAGGCGATACCACACTCTCACTGAATTGTCACTTGCACAATCGGGCCATCAGTGCATCGTAACTGCCCAGTAAACAATTACTGTCTTTCAACATTGATATATGGTTGAAAATAAGTCAGAACTACAAGACTGTGGTGTTATTTTTAAGTAATTTAAAAAAACTTTTTTCTTTATTTGTATCTTTATTATTTTGTATACATTTTTGCTAATTTTTTTCAATTTAATTCAAAGATTGAAATCAAGCTTCCTTGTGTTGTGTAAAATCTTAACAACAAAATTTCCCCATTGTAAAAACACAAACAGTGAGCAAACATTTAAGTGAGAAATGTAATAAAAATGTGATATAATTTTGAGGCTATGTCGCCCACCCCCAAATCAAACTAATTTGATGGAATGAATACGTGAAGCCACAAGGCTGGCAAAGAGGTATGTATGATTACAATATGAAGTAATTATAATAATTATGAATATTCATTACTAAAATAAGGTACATGTAAGAAAAATGTACATTTAATGAAGCTGTTTCTGCGACATCTACAGATCTCGGATAGAATACGCCAGCGTCCAAATTCACTTCATTCACTTATTTCCCATACAGTGGACTCAAATGTAATTTGCTGTTTAGGGAATAGTGAATAAGTGAATGAGTGAGTGATTTCGGAGACAGTATATGTTTGCATGAACAGTTACTCAGAGCTCCACTTTCAGTGAATAAATAATAATAAAAAAATTCCATAAAGGCTTTTGTGTCTTAAAATGTCAGTCTTAAACATCAAACCTTAATCAGCAGCAGTCCAGGATGAAATTAGGCAACTCGTGAAAGTGGCTTAGATGCGGCAGCCCTATTTATACCATCAGGACTCAGCCAGTGCTTTGAAGAGAGCTTTACACCCAGAACTCAACTAATCCTGCTTTGGCCTCGACCATCAGAGGATTAGCAATGCTATCTCTCTCTCTATCTCTTTTCCCCTCAATGGATCATTGATTGTTTCAGTGTAGTTGGCACTCAAGTCAATTTGTTTAATACCTTACTTGTTTAAACATACTAGCAATACATTAAAATGCTCTGCCTGTACGATATTTTTCTAAGTAGTTCTTGTAAGCCAGTGGCACCTTAAAATGATCATGTTCAAAATGAAGAGCTCCAACCCATGTTCAGTGTATGCATTTACTTGTACCTGAACTTTGAAGGGGACTTGCATCTCTTTTTAGTTGTGATACGGTGTCTCAGTCTACATTACAGTCTCACTTGTGTGTTAAGAAGCCAAACAATTAAAATATAATAATAATCCTAATAATACTAATTATTATTATTCCTCCTATGACAGTAATAGCCATATATTGTAAAACAAATACACTGTAATCTAAATGAATGTTTCATAATAATTTAATGCTACAGTTAGGGCTGGGCGATATGGCCAAAAAATCATATCTCTGTATTTTTTGGTTGAATGGCGGTATTTTCTCAGGATTTTCTAAGTTTTCTACTTGGATAAAAAAAAAAAAAAAAAAAATCTGTATTTAATTTTTCATTTTTTAAATTTCACATCCTGCCCAATGTTGTCCTACAAACAATGTTCATATTGAAGGCTATGAAAACAAACATAGTGAACGTGACCATGTAGGCTCTGGTATATTATGTGCAAACTTTGTAACATTGCAATCTAAAAACAAAAATAATGATTTTATTTTGATATTCACTACACTAAAAATAAAAATAAATACAATCAAAAGCACAGACTAATTAAATACATTTGATTACATTACAGTAGTCACTTTACAGTTACTGCTGTCATAAAAATATACTTACTTGTAGGTTTAAAATTCTACATATGGCACATTTATTGTCCAGCAACAAATATTTTAGCAATATGTATATTTTAGTCCGAATTATTGAGCTCCTATTCTATTGCGCGCCGTTTCGGAGCTCATTCACGGAAATCTGTGAAGTTTAACAGAGATTCACTCACTTCCTTAAGCTTCTAACATTTACAAATGAAGAATATACCGGTGAAATGGAAGTTATGCACTGAGGAACAAGCCGCTTTAAACTATATGTGTTATATAATACCAGTTATTTTAAAGCACTTAATATAATATAATATAATATAATATAATATAATATAATTCTCATCACAAATCTAGTGAAATGTTGGAAACTATGCAAATGTGAAAATAATGCACAACTTCTGCCCACTACGTCCCCAAATGCAAACTAAACTTTCACAGTACATGCAGAGATGGATGGAGTTCACTCTGCATTCATTCACTGTGAACCGACAACCGAGACATGGAGAACATGGATCAGCTGATCAAGTGAGCACTTCATTTTGATACACTCAGAGCAAATAGACTGCATGTTTTATTAAATCACAGTCTTTTGCGATTTGATAAGGACTAAAGCCTTATCGCGCATTCTATTTTGGTTCGTTTGACAGCAATGGCGCAAAACACAACATTAAAGAGTTGTATGTTATTATGACTGGCGGGTGCCACCATGTAGGTAACGCTGCGGTAAATAAAACATATGTAGCCTCTCCAGTCCTACTCGAACCTGTGGCTCTGGCATGGGTCAGGGGACTGAGGCTTACCTGCACCGCTCTTACTAGCTGGTCACAGATCAGTCTCTCTAAAGCTGTGTCCCAATTCAGGGTCTGCATCCTCCGAAGGCCGCATTTGAAGGCCGATTCCGTCACAGCGGCGCGACGAAGGCTGTCCCAAGTTTAAGGAAGGATCCTTCTAATGCGGCCTACCGTCATTGTTGCCAAGTCCGAGGTTATCCCGCGGAATTGGAATACATTTACATTTAGTCATTTAGCAGACGCTTTTATCCAAAGCGACTTACAAATTAGGACTAAATTAAGCGAGTCATCATGAAGAGGCAGAAACAACAACAACGCAAGAAGTGCTCAAAATACGAAGTTCAGGCATTATTCAGAGTGGCATAAGCCCGATAAGTGAGGTTTTAAAGGGAAAGGGTTTTTTTTTTTTTTTAATGAGGTTAAGTACTCACAGAAGCACTTATTAAGTATTTTTAAGTTGTAGCCACGGGTAAAAAAAAATCTGCGGGTTGATTTCCACCCCCGTAAGTACGATTTCGGCGCTCCAACAGCCCCAAAACATCCCTTAGACACAAAAATCCAGTGGAGAATTCGGCCGCCCGATGGAGAAGAGCCGATGGGCTTTTTGGGCTACTTTTGTTGCACAGACCTGGCAACCCACCGTCCTTCTTTCCCCGGCCGCGAAGGACAGAACGAGGAACAGCAGCAGCAGCCGAGAGAAACGAGACCGAGAGGAGGAGCTGATCCAGATAATCAGGGAGGACATGAAGTTTCAGAGAGACAGAGATCACAGGAGATCACAGGAGATCACAGGACATCACAGGACATCACAGGAGATCACAGGACATCACAGGACATCACAGGACATCACAGGAGATCACAGGACATCACAGGACATCACAGGACATCACAGGAGATCACAGGACATCACATGAGATCACAGGACATCACAGGACATCACAGGAGATCACAGGACATCACAGGAGATCACAGGACATCACAGGACATCACAGGAGATCACAGGACATCACAGGAGATCACAGGACATCACAGGAGATCACAGGACATCACAGGACATCACAGGAGATCACAGGACATCACAGGAGATCACAGGACATCACAGGACATCACAGGAGATCACAGGAGATCACAGGACATCACAGGACATCACAGGACATCACAGGAGATCACAGGACATCACAGGACATCACAGGACATCACAGGAGATCACAGGACATCACAGGAGATCACAGGACATCACAGGAGATCACAGGAGATCACAGGACATCACAGGAGATCACAGGACATCACAGGAGATCACAGGAGATCACAGGACATCACAGGACATCACAGGAGATCACAGGACATCACAGGACATCACAGGAGATCACAGGAGATCACAGGACATCACAGGAGATCACAGGACATCACAGGACATCACAGGAGATCACAGGACATCACAGGACATCACAGGACATCACAGGAGATCACAGGAGATCACAGGAGATCACAGGACATCACAGGAGATCACAGGAGATCACAGGAGATCACAGGAGATCACAGGAGATCACAGGACATCACAGGAGATCACAGGAGATCACAGGACATCACAGGACATCACAGGACATCACAGGACATCACAGGAGATCACAGGACATCACAGGACATCACAGGACATCACAGGAGATCACAGGACATCACAGGAGATCACAGGAGATCACAGGACATCACAGGAGATCACAGGACATCACAGGAGATCACAGGAGATCACAGGACATCACAGGACATCACAGGAGATCACAGGACATCACAGGACATCACAGGAGATCACAGGACATCACAGGAGATCACAGGACATCACAGGACATCACAGGAGATCACAGGACATCACAGGAGATCACAGGAGATCACAGGACATCACAGGAGAGCAGGGAGAGAATGGACAGATTGTTTTCTCTTCTTGACAGATTAGTAGAGAAATAAACTTTTGGTTATGTGAATTAAAATTTGTAAATTAAACAATCGTATACATTATTTTTATGTAGGCCCAGATATAATTTGTAAATGAAACAAAAAT
Organism: Abramis brama; assembly: GCF_963993115.1. Classification (NCBI taxonomy): domain Eukaryota; kingdom Metazoa; phylum Chordata; class Actinopteri; order Cypriniformes; family Leuciscidae; genus Abramis; species Abramis brama. The sequence goes on along the minus strand of NC_139984.1, from coordinate 1,088,099 downwards.
AATTTCTGTGCATTGTTTATTTTTGTAATGCAAGTTATAACTTATTATTCTGTTATAAATGATTCTGTACATTTATTTTTGTCATGTCAATTAATTTGTACATTTGATACTAAATAAATTGTTCTATACATTTTCACTTACAGTAGCCTACTTTTTACAGCTATTTACAAGATAAGTTACGTTTAAGAACGATAAGAAAAACTAAATAAAAGTTCAAATTAACAGTATACATAATAATAACATTGGAATAAAACATTTTTCTGTAGACTGTTATTGAGCGGAGCAGGAGAGCCTGGATGAGACGCTGGTAAGGCCTCTGCCGGCGGGACATCATCTGGGATCAGTGCATATTTCCACTGTCCACCAACAGGTTTGCAGCGCTGACTCGGGCGTGGGCTGCCAGTCACTGAGATGTTCTCAGAAAGAGGGAAGAATAAAAGAAATTAACTCCCATAGGCTACTCAAAAATCAAACCATAAAATATTTTAACATGCAAAACTGTCCTATGAGCTAAACTCTGCAGGACAGCGGCCCTCCAGGACCAAACGTTGCCTATCCCTGATCTATAAGACATATTTTTAGTGTTTCTATTATATACTGCTCATATTTTTTTAAACAATATCTAATATCATTATTTAATATCCATGTGTAAAAAGTCATTTTTTCATAAAAAGTACAACATTTGCCTCTGAGATGAAGTGGAGTTGAATAACAATCTAAAGTACTTCAAAATTATACTTTAATCCAGAGTAAATGTATGTCGTTACATTCCAACACTGGTTATTTGGAAAATGAAACTAACAAATTGTTGCTAGCTGTGTCTCGGGAGTTGCTTAATGGGACGGTCTGGTTTTGTCGCCTAGCAACTGTGACAGCCGTTGTGACGAGCGGCAGTTACATTTGTACTGGACTTTATATAAGTTATAACTAACAAAACGGGATTCTAAAAATGTTCACCATGCTCTGATTGGTGATTAGTCTACTCTGCTCTGATTGGACAGATGGCCCAGTCTATTGTGATTAGTCTACTCTGCTCTGATTGGTCAGATGACTCAGTCTATTGTGATTAGTCTACTCTGCTCTGATTGGACAGATGGCCCAGTCTATTGTAATTAGTCTACTCTGCTCTGATTGGACAGATGACTCAGTCTATTGTGATTAGTCTACTCTGCTCTGATTGGACAGATAACCCAGTCTATTGTAATTAGTCTACTCTGCTCTGATTGGACAGATGACTCAGTCTATTGTGATTAGTCTACTCTGCTCTGATTGGACAGATGGCCCAGTCTATTGTAATTAGTCTACTCTGCTCTGATTGGACAGATGACTCAGTCTATTGTGATTAGTCTACTCTGCTCTGATTGGACAGATAACCCAGTCTATTGTGATTAGTCTACTCTGCTCTGATTGGACAGATGGCCCAGTCTATTGTGATTAGTCTACTCTGCTCTGATTGGACAGATGGCCCAGTCTATTGTGATTGGTCTACTCTGCTCTGATTGGTCAGATGACCCAGTCTATTGTGATTTGTCTACTCTGCTCTGATTGGACAGATGGCCCAGTCTATTGTGATTAGTCTACTCTGCTCTGATTGGACAGATGGCCCAGTCTATTGTGATTAGTCTACTCTGCTCTGATTGGACAGATGGCCCAGTCTATTGTGATTAGTCTACTCTGCTCTGATTGGACAGATGGCCCAGTCTATTGTGATTAGTCTACTCTGCTCTGATTGGACAGATGGCCCAGTCTATTGTGATTGGTCTACTCTGCTCTGACTGGTCAGATGACCCAGTCTATTGTGATTTGTCTACTCTGCTCTGATTGGTCAGATGACCCAGTCTATTGTGATTTGTCTACTCTGCTCTGATTGGACAGATGGCCCAGTCTATTGCACGCCATTTTGGATTTTGGATCAGCGAGTGTGCGGGTAGACACTTCCGGTTTCGCATTACGCCCGGTGCAGGGAGCCAGAGAAAGCCGAAAATTATCTTTTATAGTTGTTTATAGAATCACTTATCACTTAAAATACTACTAAGATCCATATTACTATCACACGAGCCAATGGCAATTAAGTGCACGGATGCATAGTCAGATTAATGAATGAAATACAACTGTTCACGAACAGAAGATTGTATTTGACTCATGCTGCATACACATACGCAATGACAATTATGCCTACTGTAAATATAGAGTTACAACTACGATTAAAGTTGTTTGCATGAAATGCACCATGAACATTCACATGTTTGCCCTGTGATAGGCTACAATTTATCTCCATAAATACTATTTTCTCAATTCTGCGCATATATTTTTACTTACTTACATCAATTGCTCGATCAATATTATCATCACATATTTTACATAACTGTAGGTACCACATACAATTTAATATAGGTAAGTTTGTGTATATTTTACACGTAGTACAATACTGCATGTGCTGCTTATAAACACCAGACAGATAATGATTTATGAAACAGATCTTTACTCATCTCACTTGCACAAAATAAATGCAGTAATAGAAAGCATATAAACGCACAGGTGAAATACACTGAAAATGATATGCATTTAAAAATGTGGTCGGGTTGAAGTCATCTTCTGCATCCACTCAGCCCGTACCGCAGCGTCAACGGGGAATGCATGAAAGCTGACTTCTCTGTTGTAACGTGACGAAACGGTACATAACGGCACACAACGATGTTCTGAGGCTGTCACCCCTGAAAGGCAAGTCGCCTCTCTTGAATCCTAAAATCACTCATTGTGAAAAAATATCTCTGTGGTAATGGAACTTGGTCGCTGTTGTCTCCCGCTCTCGCTGTCAGATCACCGGAAGTACTGGCCCACACACTGAAGTTCGAACGTCAACGGTCGCCATATTGTGCACAGAGCAAATTGTGATTTGTCTACTCTGCTCTGATTGGTCAGATGACCCAGTCTACTGTGATTTGTCTACTCTGCTCTGATTGGACAGATGACCCAGTCTATTGTGATTTGTCTACTCTGCTCTGATTGGACAGATGACCCAGTCTATTGTGATTTGTCTACTCTGCTCTGATTGGTCACATGATTCATGCAAGTCAGCCTTTCAATACTGCCCATCTTTTCTTTCAAATCCTTGATTTCTGCGTGTGTAGCTTTAACCATCTCTTCTAGTGCTTCGCTTCGGGTGTTAATGAGATTAGCCAGTTTAACCACAATTTAGTCAGACTTCAAATTGTCCGTACTGGTTTGGGAGAGAGTGGGTTTCCCGGCAATTGGAGGCTTACTTATGGGAAGTGGAGGAAATTCCTCTTCGTTGCCCAGGTCATGAATCATTCCGTCTTCGTAATTATGATCGGCATTATCCAACATGCCATCATTGTTCGCTGCTTTGCTAACAGCAATTTGACGTTTATGTGCAGATGTGGGCATTTTACATCGACGTTATGATGCAAGGGATTATGCCAAAATGCTGTACACTTTTGTTCAACTCGAAAAATCATTCTAAATTCTGGTCTATCCTATTTAACAAAATTTGGTGCTGAGAGCTCGAAAGTTCTGTCTGTTCACACTGCTATCTTGGTCGGGCCCCCTGCTTTCTACACCGTAAACCAAAGACAGTAACGAACAATGACGTCGATTTTACCATATCAATGCGAGCGTGAGTCCGATGATGAAACATTGGCAAGTTATTCAACCCGAACCTCCATCGCAAGGACGACTCGAGCAGGACTCAGTGTTTCTAAGTGATACACTATTCAGTTTGAGGGACATTATGAGATGTTGCAACTGTAATTCCTCACCATCAGCAAGTACATATCCATCAACAAACCCATTATTTTACTTGTACTCATTTATTTACTGAGTATTTTTCTAATATACTGCGGTGAACGTGGAAACTGTATCAATAACAGTACATGCATGCAATACATTAGCCGAGCTCTAGCGTGAATGATCTGATGTAACATAAACGTTGGTAAAAAAAAATCTTGCTCTATGCTTAATCTTTCCTCAAAGTAGTGAGAACGACAGACAATCTGCGTTAATAGACACAGTTTTAGGTAATAGTGGCCCACAGCTGATTAGCAGAAGTATTTCAGTAAGACAGTGATAACGTGAGTTAGCAGGAGATCTACACAATATAAAACTCAAATCTAAGTATTTTGAACACCATCTTTCAAGAGCAAGCGTTTTGTGAATCCTGCACTGAACTGAGATTTGAGAAGCAGTCGTCAGTGAAATAAAGGGAACACAGCAAAAGTTTAGGATTATACTGCTGTGATACCGTGGTAAAGATGAACTTTAACCTCTGATTGTCCACATGCTTGTCCTTGGGCAGTGAATAAAAACTGGCTTTACCTTCACATTGTAGAGCACAGCGTCTCCTGGACATGATGCTCTCCAGTGTCCACAGGGTTCAGCTGCTGGTTTGAGGTTCGAGTTTCCCCTGGTGTCTGCGCGCGCAATAAGTGGGCGGGCAATATGCTAATGTTTCGTCTTGACGTCACAATGAAATGGCTTATGACTCGTTTGAAAAACTATTAATTTCATTGACTCAGTCAACTCTTACTTTTGGAAGACAATAACTTTATATACGGCGCACTTTCAGATTTAAAACTTTGCAGGATGTTTTCATTCACTAGAGCTGTGTTACACACTACATGAATACACATTACATCGGCCATATTGGCGGCACTGAACGTAAACAATGCCACTGAACTGAACCGAACTCACAAATTTGGCTGATTAATGCTGCTGAAAATGGTCAATTATTGTCGTGTTTTGGGCTGTACTAATCGGTCGCACCGGGAAAAACATTTGGAGTTCTACAGACTGCCAAAAGTTATAAAAAATTAAGGAGAAGAGTGCAAAAAACTGAGGAAAGAAGGCGTTTGTGGTTAAGAAAGGCACAGCCTCAGCTCATCAACCACATGTGTAAAATGAAGTAGTTGACTGGCTAAAATGGGGTGGGGCATATCTTGTGTATATGGCCGAATTGAGTCTGGCAGTACAGCGGAGCTGCCGACCGGAGGGGGGATCCGCCCCGAGTCTATTGCTATCATGGTACTGTTGTTCTGTCACGCAATGCAGTTTTAAGAGATTATCAGGTGAGAATGTAGTTGTTTAAACCTCAAAACTGTGGTTTATTATTAAAGATAGCAGCTATTTGAAAATTTGCTGCAACTTTTTCAGTGTCACGATCCCTATCTCGTGGTCCTTTGTTGTATTTATGCACTTTTATTTTGAAGTGTATTTTCTGTTCCCTTTGTTGCAATGTTTCCCCTTTCCTGTTTGCCTTTTTTTCTGTAGATACATTAGGCTCTGGGATATATGATTTTCATATTTCAAAAAATATATAAAAGCATGTCTGTATTAAAGTAAAAATGATTGATAACCACATCTTTTGAATAGAATTAAATAACAAGGACTTTGGGTATCATTTATTTTCATATAAAAGCAACATAACTAAATTTCATCCATTTTATTAGCAACACAGCGCATGAGTGTGAATCCTGCGATATCCTTTTGATCTTGTAGGTGTCTGATCCACTACGAGAAGAGAGAACTGTTCAGCTTGCCTGCACTTTTCTCACTCCTCCCCTCACTGTAGCCGCCTGCTCTCGCCTATATTTCAGGCGCGGCGCATCTCAAACAAGCCTCTTGTTTGTTTCCATAGTGATTAATCAGTCTCAGGTGTTCCTCGTTACTGTCATGGATGCCAATCCTGAAAATCCTTCCATTCGCCACCAGAGGTCTCTCTCGCCTGAATATTAATTTTGGACTACATTTCCCAGCAACCCACATACCTGGAATGATTACACACACACCTGAAATACATTTTGCAGACTATTTAAGCTCTGAGCACCCCAAGCTCAGTGCAAATACCTCATGTGATTCTTGAATGTATCAAGAATGAACAAGAAAGAAACAATATGATAAGAGAAATGAAGAAAAATGGAATTCAAGAATTCATTTTTAAGGTTTTAATAAAATGGTCAAGTGAAATAAATAGTAAAGCATTCTTTGATTTTATTAGGGAGACAGGGATGATACATAGAATATAAAACTCTGTTCCATACTCTGGTTGCCAGCCGCCGTTAAAAAACAAGAAGAAGAAGAAGAAGCACCTCTTGTTTTGCCATGGCTTACATTTCTGAGCGTATTTCTCTTGTACTTTATCTTGCCTGGTTTTGACCATTGCCGTTTTTGGACTTGTAATGACCCTTACTGCCTGTCTTTGACTCTGCTCTGTTTTGGATTGCTGTGATTGTTTGCTGCCTGCCCTGACCGCCTGCCTGTTATGACCATGTTTGCTGCTTTATTAACGTTGCTGTTAATCCTGGTGCTTCGACCTACTCATGTTTGTTTGTTAACACTCCAGTTATATAATAAATGAGTCTCAGTTACAGAAGACTTTACCAACTACAGATCCAGCAGTCATCGTGCAATTATTCAACGAAGTGTCAGCTTAAGCTAACCTGCTCGCTGTACATCAACAACTTGCTAACGGAGGAAATGGTAAAGACATTGCAGAGCCTACGATTGACCGCCCCAGATCCCACACCTCAGACGCCTCCACCGAGTCAGGTAACCAGTCCCATACCTCTGAGCAATATAACCGTTAACCCTCGCTTGGCCTTCCCCAAATATTTGACGGAACACTAGTAAAATGTAAAGGATTTGTTTATTCAATGTTCGTAGCACATCAATCCATGTTATACCCAAATGATGAAAGCAAGATCTCCCTTGTATGCTCATTGCTCACCAGGAAGGCTTTAGAGTGGGCCACAGCGGTCTGGTCTTAACAGGGTCTGCTTACTTCATTTAGCGGTTACGGGATGTTTTCGAACACCCCGAGAGAGGAAAGAGTGCAGAAATACCGCAGCGGACTATGCTCTGACTTTTTGGACTTAAGCTGCACAGTGTTTGGGTTGATGACACTTTAAAACTCCTGTTCCACAATGGACTAAATATCGAGGTACAATCCGAGCTGGCCTATCGGGATGAGGGGAGAACATTGGATCAATTCATTGATTTAGCGATCTGTATTGACAATCTTGTTTGCTCTCGACAACCCAACAGAAACCTTACGTCGCTGCATCAAACTAGCATCTCCTCAGATGATTCTGAACCAATGCAAATCGGACGTACTCATCTTTCTATGGAGGAACGTGAATGCTGTATAAGGGAACATCTCTGTCTGTATTGTGGCCAAGCCGGTCACCTGAGAGCTAATTGTCCCACTCGACAATCACAACAGTCTGCTCAGAGGGTGAGTACTTCCTTTTTTCCCAAGTCAGTGCACATCATGCATTGAGATACCTATAACGATAAAGTTTGCCACAAATAGCTTTACTACAAAAGCCTTGATAGATTCTGGTGCAGCAGGAAACTTTATTGATGAGGAGCTAGCTCAACGATATGAGATAATTCCATGCAATTCTCCCTGGGCAGTAGCAGCGCTAGATGGACGTCCCCTAGGAACCGGATGCGTCCACTTCACCACCATCGACATTACACTGAAAGTGGGGATTCTACACTCAGAAATGACTAAGCTTTTCCTCATTCGTTCCCTTCACAACCCCATCTTTCTCAGATTACCTGGCTTCAGAAGCACAATCCTTTGATTTTTTGGCAGGAGAAACAAATCACTTCTTGGGAGACCTATTGTCACTCCAGCTGTCTGAGACCCGTAGCTCCATGTCTTATTAGAAGTGCTACCATCCATGATGACACTCACGTGCCTGACCTGCCCAACGAATATTCTGACCTTGCTGAAGTCTTTAGCAAGACCAAAGCCACACAACTACCTCCTCATCGCTCCAGTGATTGCTCCATTGAACTGTTACCTGGTATCACACCACCTAGAGGAATAATCTTTCCCCTATCTGAGCCAGAGGCCAAAGTAATAAAGGAATACATCGAAGAGGAACTGGCCAAGGGCTTCATTTGACCATTGACCTCACCAGCCTCGGCCAGATTCTTCTTTGTGAGTAAGAAAGATGGCAGCATCCGCCCTTGTATTGATTACTGGCGTCTCAATGATATAACTGTAAATTTACGATACCCATTACCGCTAGTGCTGGCAGCATTAGAACAATTAAGAACAGCCAAGTATTTCACTAAGCTCGAACTTCGCAGTGCCTTTAACCTGATCCGCATCCATAAGAGCAACGGATGAAAAAATGCTTTTTCAACCAGTATTGGGCACTATGAATACCAGGTCATGCCGTTCGGATTTTCCAACAGTCCAGCAGTCTTCCAGTCTTTCATGAATGATGTATTCAGGGACATGTTAAACCAATGGCTAATCTTTTACATTGAGGATATCTTAATTTATTCCAACACGCTGGAGGAACACATCCAGCATATCAGAACGGTCCTGAAACATCTAATCAAAAATCAATTGTATGCAAAAGAGGAAAAGTGAATTCCATCAGACATCCATTTCCTTTTTGGGTTACATCATCAGTTCTGAGGGGGTAGCCATGGATGACAATAAGATACAAGCAGTTCTGAATTGGCCACAACCCACCACAATGAAGGAACTACAGCGATTTCTGGGGTTCGCAAACTTTTACAGAAGATTCATCAGGAAATTTTAGCTCCATCGCTGCTCCTCTCACGTCCATGTTGAAGGGAAAACACCACACTGTTAGTCAACCGCATCTATCCAGTCCTTCAATGAAGCGCTTTGCCTCTGCACCCATATTACATCACCCTGATCCTTGCCTACCATTCGTGGTCGAAGTGGACGCCTCTAACACAGGAATCGGCACTATTCTGTCTCAGCTTCAAGGTACATCTCCCAAACTTTACCAGTGTGCTTTTTATTCTTGCAAACTCATGCCTGCTGAACGAAATTATGATGTTGGCAATCGTGAACTATTGGCCATGAAGGCAGATTTTGAGGAGTGGTGACACCGGTTAGTACGATGGATGTTTGGTCCCCTCTAAACAATCACCGAAAACTTGAATATCTTCAGCTAAGAGGTTAAACCCCAGGCAGGCTAGGAGGGCATTATTTTTTACTCGCTTTGATTTCACCATCACATATAACCCAAGAACATCAAAGCTGACTCACTCTCTCGCCAGCATGACACAGACATTCAAACCCTACCCCAGAACCCATCATTTCTACAGCTCTAATCCTGGCCCCAGTACAATGGAACATTATGACAGAAATCACACAGGCTCACACTCAGGACACACCTCACCCAGAATGCCCTCCGGATTTGACCTATGTGCCACGAAATCTACGAGACCCTGGTCTCATATTGCCATTGACTTCATCACAGACCTGCCAGTGTCCCTGGTTAACACAGTTATATTAACGGTTATTGACCGATTTTCCAAGGCCTGTCATCTGATACCACTACCTAAGCTTCCTACAGCCTTTGAAACAGCAGAACATCTGTGCCACTATGTGTTTGGACTGCCTTTTTTCGCCAGCTCAATGTCAATGTAAGCCTCATGTCTGGGTATCATCCACAGTCTAATTGTCAAACTGAACACTTAAATCAAGAACTTACACAATTCTTGAGAAGAACCAATCGGACTGGCATTGCTTCCTTCCCTGGGCAGATTATGCTCAAAATTCACTTCAGAAGCCCTCTACCGGCATGACCGTTCCAGTGCGTCCTGGGATTCCAACCGCCCCTTATTTCCCTGGTCAGGGGAACCTTCTGATGTACCAGTTTGTCAACAACTGGCTTCAAAGAAGTGAGAGGGTATGGGACCAAGCTCACGTCCATCTTCATCGTGCCATCAACAGACAGAAGGTACAAGCTGACCTGCGTCCCAGCCCCAATTACACTCCAGGACAATGGGTATAGCTGTCAATGCGGGAACTTTGCCTCTGCTTGCCATGCAAAAAGCTCAGTCCCAGGTATGTGGGTTCTTTCAGAATCTTGAGACAAATATCCCATGTATCTTATTGTCTTCAACTGGCCTCTATTTACCGCATCTCTCCCACTTTCCATGTATCCTTGCTGAAAGGGGGGAGGAAGTGGGCAGTCCCCTGAGCCCCCGACTAATCGTGGAAGGCGAAGAGGCATATCAAGTGCGGGAGCTTCTGGACCCCAGACGTCGGGGTCACAGATGCCAATCCTGAAAATCCTTCCATTCGCCACCGGAGGTCTCTCTCGCCTAAGTATTAGTTTCGGACTACATTTCCCAACAACATACACACCTGAACTCTATTTTGCAGACTATTTAAGCCCTGAGCACATCAAGCTCAGTGCAAAGTCTTGTTTTGCCACGGCTGAAATTTCTGACTGTTTTTCCTCTTGTACTTTATCTTGCCTGGTTTTGACCCTTACTGGTTTTGGACTTCCTGCCTTTTGACTCTGCCTTGTTTTGGATTACTCTGTGATTGTTTGCTGCCTGCCTTTGACTCTGCTCTGTTTTGGATTGCCATGATTGTTTGCTGCCTGCCCTGACTGCCTGCCTGTTATGACCACATTTGCTGCTTTATCTACGCTGCTGTTAAACCTGCTGCTTCGACCCACTCATGTTTGTTTGTTGACACTCCAGTTACATAATAAACTGCACATGGATCTCAACCCGAGTTCGTCTGAGTCTCCGTCACAATTATCCTCTTGTTATCCTGTGTTTTAGTCTTTATTTTAGTTTGTAAAGCTGTTATGTTCCTGCTTTTTGAATCATGTTTCATGGTCCTGCTCCTGGTTCTGATTTAGGCCTCAGTTTGAATACTTTGCTTTTGGTTTTTAATAAACTTTCCTACAAATGGATTCTCGCCTCTCTTCGTCCTTGCACAAATGTAACATTCAGAGTTGTGAGGTCCAGACAGTCAACGCTCATGTACCTTGGCATCAACAGCCTTATCTAGGAAAGCCCTTCTAACATTTAACACTGGCTCTGATGCCTCTGTGGTTAAGCTTTGGATGTTTAAATATACTTTAAGTGGAGCAAATTGTAACACTCCTAATGAACAAGTTTTATTTTTACTTATTCTATTTATTTTGTACTTTTATGACACAAGATGCTTTTCAGTTTAATAGCTGATTGTGAACAAATACCTTTTGTTTTTTATCAGCCCTGCAAATAAAAGCCCTGTTGTTTTCTGCTTAGTGCTTAATACACTAAAGGAGGCTGTAATGTAGCAACTACCTCAATAGTTCTAAGCATCCAAGTTAGCTAACTGGTTTCCTAATTTCTGAATACACAGGATATGGATAAACCTTCACTGAATTGGCAGTGTCGTCTTTAAAGGAATCGAAAGCAATCAAAATAATAACTCGCCTAAAAAAGACGCATATACGTGCTCTAATGTTCACAAACAGACTTTATGGCGCTGAAGCTGTATTCCTCCACTTTCTTAAAAGCTGTAAAGTTATGCAGTCTGAAACTTATGTATTTTTAAAATGCAATACGAGTGTTGTGGCCAGGTGTCAGGGACCAGTCAGGCTCCACCATCACCCAATCACAGAGATCACTATCACCTGAATACTAATCACCCGCACGTCATTCATGATCACCTGCACATCATCATCTCATCAGCACAGGCAGCATATAAGCACACACATCACTCTGTCACATTGTCTGGTCCCGTTTGAGTAAAGACTCTCATTTAACCCTCTGGAGTCTGAGCTGTTTTCTGGGCCCTGGAGGTGTTCTGACATGCTCTGACATTTGTGCTTTTTTCAGTTATTTATAAACATGTTAATGGCAAAGGTGTAAATTCACTCTATATAGCACAAACAGGGCTACCAAAATATGTGATCACCATGCATGTATATTTTTGAATTTTTAAGAGAATAATGTTTATGCGTGGTTATTGAAAAAAATAAAAATGAAAGTTGCTGAAATAAGACCACAAAACTCATAATAAATATGTGTCAATAAGACTTTTGACTAATGGATGTTGTCGCTTCGAGTTCTGGCTTCAAAATTATGTGAAAATAGTCTTGCTTTATCGTTCACATAAAACAATACATTGATTTAAATTGATGTAAAACAGGTTTTGCTTGGAAAGCCAATATGCGAGGGGGGCGTGAACGAGGAGTGGTTTACACCTGAGAATACAATGTCCCACCCACTCTGCATAATGAGCCATTCATTCAGGTGTGACACTGACTGAGCCACAATGCAAGGACAAAAGATATATTTAGAAGAAGACTTATATTGACCATTTAAGATTTTGCTTACATCTCTCTTGTAAATATGTTTTGCTATTTTATTAAAAAGGTTACAATTACAACAATAATTACAATTTCAACAATATTTCAAGTGTACTCTTTCTTTGTAAAAAAAAAAAAAATTATTATAGGCCTACATTTATCTATGTATTTATTAGTTTGAATATAGCCAACATTGGAACAGCTAACATATTAGTTGATGACTTTATTTTTGACAAAAATAGTATTTTATATAGAAATTGCTAAACAAAAGCTTATCTGATGTGGCAGTATATTCTACAGTAAAAACTGTACCCAAATCTAGTCAACAAAATGTTGTCTTTCATATTTCGCCTGACTGTAACGTTGTTTTTATGAAATATTAGGGCATATAAATATACCCGCACTTCTGAGGAATATTTTTCATTATTATTATTCCTCACAGCGCGTTTGAATAGCGCGCGCTCTCCGTGGGCGTGTCACATTACATTTGAATGAGCTGTAATGAGCTCGACTGGAATCGCTCTCTTTTAATACAGATTTCACAAGATGAGAATATTTGTTTTTTATATAAATTACTTCATTTAAAAGAAGAGAATTCAAGCTTCATGCCTGTGTGTCTGTATGCCTGTTTGACTGAGTATTCGCTGAGTTACAGTTCATTTTCGGACGCGTTTCAGAATGGACTTCACTGACAGAGAGAAGGCAGAACTCGCTTCGTGTTTATTTTTCTTTATTTGGCAAAAAGCACAACACTTTGTTTTTATTGTGAGTATACACAAAAATAATACACATTTAACAGAATCGATTGATGTATGAAACTTGTTTGTAAAATCAAAGTCAAAAGAGTATTTCGGGCCTCAATTCAACTGATAAGGAAAAAAGCGAGCAGATCACGCCGGCGTGATTGCCGACCTCAGAGGGTTAAGTTCATAACTTACCTCCAGTATAGTGTATGTTACGTTTACTGTTTCGTCTACCTGCATCCTCCGTGTCTTCATCGTCTCCCCTCTCGTACAATGGTTACTTACCCCCCTCCCATCTTCTGTGTGCACCAGCTGCCATAATCCACCTCATCCACAACCTCCTCATCCATCTACAACACAAAGGAACTGTCAGTATCTCATTCTTCATTCCTGTTTATCAACATCAGTGATACATGCCTGTTTTATGTCCGTATACCCGCCAATCTCAAATAAACTGTTTATTAACCTTATCATCCTTGTTGTGAGTCTCTGTTCCGTAACACCGGGGGGATGGCAGGGATTTGTCCATGGTGGTCACGGCCAAATTTATTTCTTCTGCTGAACACAAAAGATGATATTTAAGAATGTTGTTAACCAAACAGTTGATGGGCACCATTGACTGCCATAGTAATTTTTTTTCCATACTATGGAAGTCAATGGGGCCCATCAACAAATGGAATATCTCTTTTTGTGTTCAGCAGAAGAAAGAAATTCATACAGGTTTGGAACAACTTGAGGGTGAGTAAATGATGACTAAGTGGAGGTTACACTGGCTACGTTTATATGCAACCAAATAATCCGTTAGTAATCGGATTGGCTCAATCAGACTGAGAAGCCTTCATGTAAACACCTTAATCGATCCGATTGAGCTCGATCTGAACAAAATTTCGATCCGATTGAAAGGGGTGTTTTATTCCTTTTCTGATTCCGATCAAGAGAACACTTGACTGGATTGAAAACGGAAACTGAAAGGACTGCGCATGTGCGATGACATTGAAATAGCATAATGACCATAGACTGTAAAAAAAAAATGGACGTAGTGTCGGTGACGTCACCCATAGGTTTCTGAACAGCATTTTTGAAGCCTAAAGTGGGCGGAGCTGGCCATCGCCATCTTGGAAGCGCGTCACTCCCAGATAACAGAAAATGGGCAGAGGCGGGACGTGGGTGGAGCTGAGGTGCCCGTTGCTGAAACCACACCCCCTAGATCAACGCAATGGTGTTAGCTCAGGCTAAGGAGCTAAAGCTATATGCTACTGGCAGTACCGTTAAGTGCTGTGCCAAGTGAGCGACCACAGGGCCTTGCGCTAAAGTGACAGACTTGATGATGTAAAGCCAATAGTTAAAGTTCATGTTTTTGCCCTTAGAAATACTTTAATAGTTAAAAGACATAGCTAAAAGTGAGACTTTATTTGTCGTGATGCTGTATTATTCAGCTGGTTAAAAATGTATTATGCAGTAACTTACAATATTGATCAGAGCGTGTGTGTGTGTGTGTGTGTTACTGATTCATGCACATACATGTCAGTCAGTGCCACATCGCACGTCTTTTCGTAGAAAGCTTTATTCATATTCAGTCCATTTTAAATTCTGATTTTGTCCGCCTCTCAAATGGGTCAAACCAAAGATATTACCTCAGAAGTTCAAGTAAATGCGCTAGAAATGCGCGCTCATTCAAGGATGTGCATTTATTGCATGGACGGAGAGAAAGCACTGACACCTGCAGGATTTCATCTGACCATACTTTTTATTTAACACTAAAAAGTAATAAGCATATATAGCATATATCTGTTCAGTGAGAGCAACGGTACCGCAGAACGAGTGCAGCCTCTGTATCTATAGACGTTTTTAAATCTGAAAACTCCAAAAAGCAACGAAATTGTCAGACATACAAGACATGAGTACATGTACACAGAGGAAAACAACTGAAATACAGCGCTGGTTGTTCTCTCGATATTTGACAACGACGGAATTTAACGACGTGGGCGAAGTTATAATGCCTGTACTAAATTGTATGAAATAATCCCGAAAAAAGCACAAACAAGGCAGAGATGCCAAGTTCAGCAGCTGGAATTAGCTGAGGTGAAGTGACAGCTAACAGACAGCAGACAACGTCCCACCAGTCCTTGTTTCGGATTCTCATCCACAGACGACACGGGGAGGGGCATTTTTACTGCGTGATAAATACGGGTCATATACTCATTGTCTCCAAATTATGACCAGAAATGGATAAATATTAAGTCTGCTGTTTAAAACAAATAAATAACCAATGTATATATATATATATTTTCCAACAGTTTTGGAGGGATGCCTTGATCTTAATAGTCACTATTGTGCCATACTTTCTGTACTTGTTGATGACTGCCTTCACTGTGTTCCATGGTAAATCTAATGCCTTTTTTTAACAGGGTTGTGTAGACTGTTTATATCTAATATATTCACAGGACTCTTGATTTGGGTTTCACCTAAATTATATTCATGATGATGTTACGTGCTGTTTTAATAGCAGAAACATGTCATGAAAGTGGAGTATTGAGAAAGAAGACTGACTTGTACAACCATGGGAACAGTAAGAGTGCCTTTATAATGTGTCATGCAACTATCACAACAGGGCCAACAAGGAAAATGCATGGACCCAAATTACTGCCAGGTTGAAACAAGTGAGTAGGCTAATGCTAACAAACGTAGATCGCCCTCCATATTTTTCATTCTTAAGTTAAGTTAATTGTTACTACAAACTGAAATCGTTACTACAGTCGGCAGGTATGAGATCTGGCGGAATCTAGATTGTGCAGTTTTAAAATCGGTTAAGATAGTGTATCCCCAGGCCTTAGCTGTCGCTAGAGACCTATGTCTACCCCTGCCAAACCATAAACTGAGTCTGAGATCTATGGATGAGATCTGACGAATCAATAGTGTCATGCATCTAGGTTAGTGTTTACAAACTCTGGTCCTAGAGAATTTCCAAAACTGCGCATGTATCCGTAATCTAACATCTCAGTCACATCTCAGATGACCCTTAAGATTCCCTTAAACTTCTGCGATGTTTGGGAGCCAGGGCTGGGAAAAACGGACACAATTTGCCAAATAACTATCAGATCTCCCCTTCTTCTCATGTTTCCATCTTGCCCATCCACGTCGCTGGTCTTCTAGACAACTTGAATGAACGAGAGTCGCACCAGGATGTTTATGGAGGTTGGGGGATACAGAGCAGGAGAGATTTGCAAATTTGCGCCTTCCTGTTTCAGCAGTGCAATTGGCTGTTGGGATCTGGTGTAGATCTTATTTGCATAGTTCACAGTTTGAACAGTGTATATAAAGTTTTACCTAAGCAGTATTTAATTATAAGTTTAATTGTATGCATAGAGTACAAACATGAGTCTTGTAAGTGAAACAGGTCAATTTAGCTCAAAGGGAATTAATATTTAAAGGAATTTTGACAATCACTTTTTTTTACAGTTTGGTCAAATTAATTGTAACTATTAACTCTGTGATGGATATTAATATCCAAAGTATAGTGAAAACACAATTTATTAACACGGTAACAAGATTAAAAGACATTAACTTGTGAGCACATAACACAAGACACTTCTCTTTAAATACAAACAAGACTTTATTTAACTATTCTAATACACAAAAACGAATCTAACTCAAACACACACTCATTCACACGAGCTGCAGAAATAAAGAAAGTGAGAAAAGAATACATTTTAAGAGAGTGAAATAATGAAATCCCAAGTTTCTAGCAATGTATGCAATTTATAAGACTCTTTCTGAGGACTTTATAAAACATTTGTGTATATTTCATCCTTACAGTGTACAAAAAGATTTTGCGAAAGCACAAGTCCACTTACGCCAAAATCTATGCAAAATTCCCTTTAGAAATTCTAATCAGCGGAAGATTGTGCATACATGCATCCCCTCCCCGTCTCCTCCCCAAACTATATGGAGTTTACAATGCCTAATTTTACTAAGCATATCTTCATCTGCATACCATTTCCATATGCATATTTCCATCCATAGTCTACTGTTACGGTGTGCTGGCAGTTGGCACATAGAGAGCAAAGACTTGTATCCAGAGTAGCAATATTACTTTTATTGTACAAAACTAAACTTTTCAATAAAACAAAGGCAACGACTGAGGAAAAACTTGCGGTGCAGCCGGAGAGACCGAGGACAACGGTGGAACTCCAAGCAGGAAGGGCTCACGGAGAGCGCCTGCAGATCTCCCACTCGCTTAACTGATGCCAGAGCCAGCAGCAGAGCAGTTTTCAGCAGAAGTGGCTTAAGATCGTCCGACTGTAGCGGCTCAAATGGGGGACCCTTCAGGGCCCCAAGGACCGTGGAGAGGTCCCAAGCCGGTATAGAGGGGGGCCTGGGGGAATTCAACCTCCTGGCTCCTTTGAGAAAACGAACGACAAGGTTGTTTCTTCTCAGTGATTGTACTTTGAGCGTGGATGGAGAGCGACCCGCATCCAACAGGAAGAGCAGGGAGAGCGGTGTCGCCGTCTTTAAAGAGAACTAACCGCGTCCGCAGCGTCGAGATCGGAAAGCTCTCGCAGTGAGAGCAACCTCCGGCAGAGAGTGCAGCTTCAGCGTGGACGGCTCCCAGGCACGCGCCGCACTCTGTGTGCCCATCGGGCTCGTGCAGATGGGATCCACACGAGGTGCATGAAGAGCGAGGCATTTTGCAACAACGCCTCGCAAATTTGCTCTGTTAGAAACTGTAGTGTCGCAGCGGCGAGCACACAGTAGCAGTGAAAGGATATAGCGTTGTTCGCCGGATGGCCACAGGAGAACGGCGACAGAAGAGAAGCGGCTTCTAGGTGAGTCAAGAAGGCGCTGTCCGCTGTACGCAAGGCTCATTCTGGCTGTAAAAGACTTGTTTCCACGGCGAAGGCTTCAGAGGAGACAGAGATGTGAAGTGTCACTGAAGGAGATAAAATCTGATATTTGGTGAAATCGGAGCCTATGTATAGACATAGGTCCCGCCCATTCTGACAGGCTCTGACGCGCTGGGCACGAAGTCACCTGATTGGCCGCGCGTCAGAGGCGCTTTGCCATAGGGTGTGCAGTTGCCGCAGCACAGCCAATGGGCGAGCAAGACGCTCTGCTGTGTTCGCTGTGCAGCTGCACTGTGTTTTAAATATAGGCTTCAATATTTCTTGAGGAAAGGAGTTTCCCCACTGCGTATTAGCTACGCAATACAAAGTGACCGTTCTCAAAAGGGAACCCAACAACACAAGTAAACCGCGTTTACAAGACTTTATTCATAAATCGGGTTATTTCCCGGTGGTGATGTCAAAAAGTAATAATTTGCATATCTGACTCAGAGTATTTCATTTATGTTGGTTGTGATGTAAAATTAAGCATACATGTCAGCAGGAAACTTACGGCTCATATATTCTCCTCTCATGCAGTCACAGATGTAGCGTTTTGACTGAACCACTTCTTCTGCTTCTGCACGAGATTAGGGCACTTTTATAATTTTTTGAGTCAAGAAAGAGTCTGAGTTTGCGATATATTTCCTCTTCCCTTACTGCAAAACTCTTGCTCTGTCTGGATGACAGGCTTAAATCCATAGTAAGGACGTGTATCTGTCACATATCACATGTGCACATCATTAAGCCGACAGAAAGCAGGTTAATGCATTTACTTGCTGGGAGATATCGTGTGTAAGGGGCAGAAATCTAGCTGTGACGATCGGTTTATGCTTAAGCCGTTTATTATGACCTTACTCTGATAAAGGAAAACGGGTTAACGCGTTTACATGATCACGTGCGTTGTCGGCTTAAGGAGAACCAGGTTAAGAACATACATGCAAACATAGTTTCTGACTCCTTCACATTATCAACAGTTGTCTTCTTAGACACATGGTTCCTAATTTTCCCACTATTAAAGACTATAATTTAGTTATGATTTCTATAATGGTAATATGATATATTTTACCCAGACTTGGCTAATATCAACATTTTGGAAATTAATTATCATTCACACCCATACCAAATGTTTTAATATTGCATTAAAGGTAGAAAAATATAATATATAAATATATCATATCATGTGTAGACTTTTCATATCCACTATATTTGGTGATGTGTGTCACTGCCACTGTTAAATGACACACATAATTGACAGGGTTTTAGATTTTGGTAACATCGCCCTCCCCTAAGCAGTTTACAAGTTAATTAGTCATTAGTCAATAGTCTATTACTTACATATAACATAGTACATAATACAAAGTATATGTAGCAGTAGTGTGCATTCAGTTGAATCCATAGAATGGACTTGCATTTACTATCTTCCAAGTATCTTGCATGTAGAATTTTTTTTTTTTTTTTTTGAGTGAATTAATTCAATTGTCCTTAATAGCTGTGATAAAAAAGAAAATAGAAAACACTTTTGACACAGATTCCTTTCAATGATATCATGAAGATACATCAGATTCTGCCGCTGATACATTAGAGAGTGCAAGATTCGAAACATCATCTCTTAGTTCTCTCTCACTATGATAAAGATTAAACACACACTCACATGTAACTATTCCATACTCACCTCATCTGAGATCCCGCTCTCTCCTCCTCCTCACCTTCACCTCCTCTGGTCTTCCGGAGAGTTCTGCAGCGTCATAGAGATTTCAGAGACCAGAAACATGATCAGCCCAAAGAAGTGCTGCACACAGGAAAAATGATTCACAGCAAAGAAATGTAGCTGGACCACTAAACATTTGAAGTCATAAAACACGTCTTTCCTTTAATACGCTATTTGTTTAATTGTATTTCTCTGTATTTTATGTGCACATGTTCACAGTGAATTGTTATTTTCATTCATTGTGGGTGTGAGTGTGTACAAGAGTTATTCAAAACTTATGTTCAGTTCATTGTAAAATAATATCACATGGAAGCTTTGAGCTAAATGTAATAAAGACATAAACAAATTAAATAAAATATATTTGTCTTTTGGCAAAAATGAACCCAAGGTAATCTTGCACTTATGTTTGGCGACTGTGTGTTCCAAAAGCCTCCCACTCAAACCTGTGGTTCATTAAACTTGCACATGGCTTGGCTTGGAAATGAACATGAAATTGAACTCACAAACAGCCGTGAAAGAGAGAAAAAAGCTAGACAACCTGGACACAATGAAACAATGAACCAATGAGAAAACAGACCTGAGAAACACGTCTAAAACAACCAATCAGAACATGACACATAGACAAGGGAAGCACACGGCAAGATCACATGAGGAGCAAGACAATCACATGACAAACAGGAAACATAACTGTGAGCATACAAAATAAAAGACATGAAATCCTAAACGTGATGCCAAACCTAAAGCCAAACACGACAATATCTGATCATCATGGATTCTATCAGACATGAAGCAGTATTTTTAACTAGTATTTTTTTACTTCAGCCCAATAGCTGGGTTGTCAAGTATTCAGTGCTTTAATGTGTCTTTCTGTACAGACTTAAAACATTTGCATATGCTTCTGGGGTTTCTGAGCCCCTTGGCTAACTTCTCAGGGAGAAGGTGGGGGTTTGGAGCAGCAAATCTCCCTGTCAGTGGGGTGTGTGTGTGCTAAATATTGACATTAAAAAGTGATTGCATTTCAACATCATTTGTTTTATTTAAGGGCTAGGACAATGGAGAGAGACATTAAAGATGAACCCTGGTTTCTACTACCTTTTTTTACTTCTAAAAAGTACTTTTTTGTAACATCTAAAATTTTACAAATTAATGTAATACATGTAATCAGAAGAAACACAGCAGATCTGTTTCAGTAATTTGCAATTCAATCTTGTCCCATCCAAACAAGTGTCTATTTAAAGAGTGTGGCAGTATTCTCCTTCAGATACATGTCTTCAAAGAGAACGCTGACGCTGCATCTGCTGGACAGGAGCTGTGTGTGTGTGTGTGTGTGTGTGTGTGTGTGTGCGTGTGTGTGTGCGTGTGTGTGTGTGTAGAGAAAGAGAGATGTAGTACACAGTTTTGGTTTGACTCAGAGGTTTCTATGACACCATGGACTCTCAGAGTTAGAGGTTTTGTGTAGGATGAGTCTTCTATAATATTTTCTCTCCTACTGCTGTCTCTTTCTTTTTCTGCCCTGCCCTTTTGACATGACATATTTTTTTCTATCTTCAATCTCTTCTACTCTTTCTCTCTCTCAACAGATTCATATCTCAGTTTCTCCCACTCGTATCACTGTAAAAACTTCAGTGTGAATTTACAGTTGATTTAGCTACTAGTTGTTCTTTACAATTACTCATTAATTGCCACAGATGTAGTTCATTACGACTGTATGCTATGATATTACAGTAAACAAGGACGTGAAATGACAATATTATAGTAATGTTGTAGAATCACAATGACTAAATATGATATTCTTTTCTATATTTACAAATCACTTTTTGATTTCAACTAAATTAGTTCATCAAAATATTCCATTTTACATGCCATATAAACAACATTAAAAACTTGATTTTCAACAGAGGGGGACTTTAACAACTCTCAGTCAAACCTTTGCAGCTTTCAAAGGTACAGTATGGCCTTTGAATTGGGACAAAGCCAGAGAATGCAAAAGAGGTCTGCACTCTAAAAACATTTAGTAAGTTAAAGCAGGAGATAAAAACCAATACAAAGTTCTGATTACTGCTGCCTTCAGTGTAACAATTCACTGTTTCTCAGAGATTATATAGAAATGTATAAATATCATCAGGTGATCATAATCAAACAATCAATAATTAAAAATAACAAAAACTACACAGGTCTGGACTTCAGTGACTCCATAGCTGGCTATGGTCATGATTGAGTATTAACTTGATAGTCAGCAAGAGCGCACTAGCCACCGAGTGGAAAGGGGAGAGAATTACAGTTACAAGGTACAATCACCCTCAGTGTAATCCAGTGGCGGCTGGTGACAAACATCTTCGGTGGGGCTGTGTCATATTCAGTCGGTTTCGTCTGGTGACCATGACCATTTCGTCTGGAGTGTTTTAGCGTAGTGGCTCCGAGGTTGTGGAGTGCTCTTCCTCAAGACATCCGTCAAACATCCACCCTTCTCTCCTTCAAAAACACATTTTTTATCTGGATATAACTCTTCAGCTCACAGTCTGTAAATTCTACATTGTTACTGATATGCTATTTGTTTGAATCCCTCTTTGTTTGTATCTTTAACCTAACTTTGTAAGTGACCTCTGTATATTAGGCCTACTTTCTGCCCTTGGTGTGTGTATTGTGTTTTGATGTTGATGTTTATTTTGTTCTATTCCTCAACCCAGTCCCAGCGGTTCTCAAACGTTTTAGAGTTGTACCCCATGAGGCTTTAACATCCTTCTGCGTACCCCCACTCTTCAGTCACACCTTTCTCAGTAAGGGACAATATTTGCCCCCTTAAATCGATTTTTCCAGTGCATTTTTACCTTTACAAATACGTTTGTAAAATAAATAATGCTTTAAATAAAAAAATGTTCGATAGAGAAATATGCAATGATGGTAAAAACGAAGTGATGCTTTTAAATATTAAAACCACCAGTAGGTGGAGAGTCATCGAATCATTCATTCACTCAGTAATGAAGCAAGTGGCTGTATTTATGAATTAATCATTGAATCATTGACTCTAATGATTCGTTCACAAACACTGCTGTGCTGCAGTTCTGCTGTGGCTTTCATTAGAGCTATTAGTTTGTTGTAAAAAAATACTGACAACTGTGTTGAAAATGAACATCACTTAATATTAATATTTCGTTTGTTGAACTGTTGTATAAAATCAATGTCACATTCGCAATCGTGTGGATCTTCATATAATGTGATCATCATTAAACACAGGAACTCACACTGGGTATGTGTTTGTATCGAAGAGAGTTTGAATCTTATATCGATCTCCATGCACAGCCTGTGTCTATATTTGTTCTTCATGCTAGTAAGTGCTAAATCCCTACTTTTACAAAGGTAACGTACATTGTCGAGAACGGCAGTATAGCGTGATCTGCCGAGGCAGCAGTCTGCACGAGATCTGTCATATAGCCTATACACGCTGCTTAAATGCAGACAGTTTTGACCGCAAAAGATGAGGTAATTTGATCGGATGTCATGTATTTACAGCATTTTACCTGATAGAAATGCATGCTCAGTTTAAATCTTATTTTAAGGTGAGGTAGTATTAAATGAATGGCAAAATTCAGCATTTTGTTCCCGCACCCCCATCTGTCACCTCATGTACCCCAGTTTGAGAACCACTGCCTTTTACATATCTTTGTAAAGCGACCTTGGGTGTTGGAAAGGCACTATATAAAAATAAATAAATAAATAAATATTATTATTATTATTATTAACCACCCAAACACAATTTAACACAAACTGCATGATACCAGTGCTCTGTGAAAAAGTCTACAAATTATTTAATGCCATTTTACAATGCTGAGGCATTCTTACACAAAAACAAACAAATTGTACAAACTTTCCATTTGCATTTGAAATTGAACTCAAACTGTTTAGTTTCTTTCTCAGACAGTTGCTGCTTCCCTCACTCCGGTAACTGTCCATGCTGGATCTGTCCCTGTTGTTTTAAAAAGTAATCATGGAAAGCAAAACAAGGCATTAGCATGACCGCATCCAGCTAGCCAGACCGATAGACGCTGTCTGATAGAGATGGGCACTGAAAGAATCGCCCATAGCTGACTAGATTTGAGCTCGCTGATTGGCTACATTTTATGTCAAACATTTATATCTTAAATCAGCAATTGGCTAAGCTGCTCCACAGACCCGCCTCTCTGGGCGATTTCTCCAGCGCTGATGAGACGTGCACACAGGTGGAGGACACGTGTAGAAAAAGCAGACATTTTTAATTTCTATCATATTTTTCCACATATACTGGGTGCATTTAATATCTCAAACACACAAATACTGACAATTTGTATGATTTATGTATATATTTTCTTATTTATTTAATGAGTGTGGCTCATAAACTGTGGTCTGGCTCATGGGGGAAGAAAGGCTACAAATGAAATAAACAGTGTTTTTAGAGTTTTTCGGGTAGATCTAACAGGTACAGAGATTTGAATAAAGTAATCAAATGTGAAAAAAACATTGCATATTCTTTACTGTATAAATTAAATATAGATGGATATTTTTTAAAGGGTAGCCTATTTAGTCAAGAGCAGTGAGTAATTTCTTTGTCCTTTGTTTGATTAAAGGTGCAGTGTGTAATTTTTAGCGGCATCTAGTGGTGAGGTTTGCGAATTGCAAACAGCCAGTCACTCACGGCCTATCCCTCCCTTTGCAAACTCGAAGGAGAAGCTACGGTGGCCGACGTCAGATAAAAGATGTCGTCGTCTGAGTCTGAGTCAGCTGAGAGTAGCAAGTCAAGCAATGAGGTTTCTTTATATTATATTTTATATTAAATTATATTTACTTAATTATTCAGTAAAACCACATGTGTTACATCTTGGTAGGGTTTGCTCATCTGGCCTAATAAACTGAACATCCCAAAAACTATCACATCAAGTATGATCACCGACAGACAACATGGAAAACGTAAGCGTAACTTCGTCACTGTTTCTGTACCACAGTCCATTATAAACCACATCATGGATAAAGTTTACAAAGCCATAGTTAGGTGGATCAAGGGTCTTAATATGTAATATAATAATACTAATCAGCTGATTGTCTCACGAACGTAACCAGCATTTCTCCCCACATAGCAAACCCACAACAAATTTTTTCTAACAGGGTAGTAAAAGTTTAGCTGGCTAATATGAGCTGTTATGCTGTAGGCTAACGTTAG
The DNA here is from genome assembly GCF_963993115.1 of Abramis brama. NCBI lineage: Eukaryota > Metazoa > Chordata > Actinopteri > Cypriniformes > Leuciscidae > Abramis > Abramis brama. The sequence continues at coordinate 1,063,455 of NC_139984.1, read as the reverse complement.
TGTTTTACGGTCAGTAGTACTAATCAGCTGATTGTCTCACGAACGTAACCAGCACATTTATCCCCACATAGCAAAGCCATAACACAGCGAGGGAGAAGAACTAAGTTACATGAAACAATCTAACTACATATTTTACACCACTGACAAGGGAAAAGTCACTTCTCACTGTGTCTATGGCTAGCTTCTAGGTAATGCTAACATTATGAAACAACAGTTTTCATTTGCATTGTTAAAGTTGGAATACCTTACCTGTCCAGCAGAAAACAGGCAACTTCGGCGTCGTTTTGAAAGCCTTTTTCCCTCATAATAAGACCCTTCCATCGGTGAAAAGCCACACCGATGTTGACCCGTGATTTTTGCCTACGTTTCTCCCTTATTTTTTGGCTTCATCATACTTTCTCTTCTTCGAAGAAGATTTACCCTCCGTCGGCTCTTGTCCTAAACAATACCTGTGGTCATTCATTTTCCAGAAATTCTGCTGCTTCTCATTCAAGTTAGTGACGAAGCGCGCTCTGTAGTGCTGTTTGTTCGCTGTCGGCTACGGTAGAAACATGACGTCACAATATGTCGACCTTCATAGAAGGGGGTGCCCGCGGTTATGTAGATATAAATGACTCATTCTAAGGTAATAAAAACATAACGGTTCATTAAGTAAGGTCTTTATACACCACTGAAAACATAGTTATGGATCTTATATTGCATTGCTGTCAATAGATCCTCAGAAATATCACACATTGCACCTTTAACATTAAAACACAGCAGCAGGTTTATTAGACTGCTGTCCCTTTAAGACCGAACGCACGGACCCATGTGAATAGATTGTCTACTTCACTTGAGATAACTGACTTTATTTACTGGGATACTCGCCAAGATGGGCGTTTTTACATAAACTTGTGTGAATTCATCCTTACAAGCGCAAGACGTGAATGACAATTCAATTCAGTATCCGCGCGCTGTCTATCAAGACGTTGGTTTTCGGAGCGGTCGCTTTGGATGTTTCGTTCATGGAACTTCTTGACCTGCAAACATCCTGTAAAAATGTAGGGAACCAGCCATTATACATAAAACAGGTAACAGTTCATGTTTTACTTACATATACGATTTCATTTTAATCCAAATGACACGTGTACTGAGTGAACGATCAGCAATCAACAGAAGTGCTCTCTCTCTCTCTCTCTCTCTCTCTCTCTCTCTCTCTCTCTCTCTCTCTCTCTCTCTCTCTCTCTCTCTCTCTCTCTCTGTCTCTCTCTCTCTCTCTCTCTCTCTCTCTCTCTCTCTCTGTCTCTCTCTCTCTCTCTCTCTCTCTCTCTCTCTCTCTCTCTCTCTGTCTCTCTCTCTCTCTCTCTCTCTCTCTCTCTCTACATGCCTTTTTTTTTTTACGAGTATGAGTACATGAGCTCAGTAACGGCCGATACTGGTATCGGTATTGGTGCATCCATACTTTTTATATTTGCATCTGCCCACCGCACAGCATTTATTTTCTGCGGGTATGACATTAGAAGTGTGTAGCTTAGAAGGAGCAGTGGGCGTAAGTCAGACGGGCTTTTTGTATGCTTTGGTGGTCAAAACAGAGGTTATGCGGTCTTCAGGCAGAGGATGTCTCATCGGTTGGCCTATGAGGCGTTTGGGTTGTCTTCAGTATTTACTCTTATTCTACAAGTAACGTGGCGTCTTCATTGGCGTTGGTTAAAGGTGCTTGCTTGGAAGACATTGGCTTGAGGCTGGTCCTCTCCAAACACTTTTGTCAGATTTGTATGAAGCTTTTGATTCTGGCATCATAGGTTCTTTCTGTGGGATGGAAGTAATTCATATGTGTATATATATTTTTGTTTGGCATGTTTGGTGCATCAGTGTTTGCTTGACACACAGGTTTAGTAATTTGGCTGCAACAGTTCATATGCCTTAATGTTAAATTGTTCACACAGCATTGAATTGTTACTAAAGGGAACGTTCCCTGACTGAAAATGAGACGCTGCATATCTGGCCATATTTCCCTGTTGCTGCATGGGCTCACAATCTGAGGTGATGAAGCCAAGCAGAAATGTATAAGAAGTATCACCTCAGTGGCATCGCTTTAGCACCATCAGCCAATGAACTGGTGTAATTATATAGGGCTTCAGACCATGTGAACACTGATGTGTTTCTGTCACGCAAATCTCTCATTAACACTCAGGAAACTAGGATTACATAGTAACCTAGACTTTTCTCAGCTTCTACAATCCAGTTCAATCCAGGATTTTAATTCAGTAGGTTTTGAGTGTGTGAGGCTACCCAGTATAATGCCACACACACAGAAAACCAAGCAACTAACACAACCAAATGTCTCTCACTGTTTGAAAGAAACTCATGTTAACATGCAAGAGATAGTATGTTTCTGTGGCACACCTGGTTATTAAACTTCAGTTGTGTAGTGTGGAGGCAATGCAACCAGATGTGTTCTATGGTCAGAACACACATATAAAGAAATGAACAGTAAATATATCCACATTCTCAGCCAAAAGGAACTAATCACCACAATGGTGAGTTTATGAAACAGCTAGTGATTTCACAGTGTAATGTAATTTATTTATGGTCAGAAAGTCTTCTAAAATCCTGGTAATTGTTTACAGTGTAGTGATGTGCTTGAAACCAGAGCGTATATCACTATCTATCTACATTCTTATCACGTATGTAAATGCATATGCTCAGAGCTGAGAGTGTGTGTTTGAGAGCGATAGGATGAGTAGGAGTGTGTGTAATTACCCGTCTGTTACTGCATGTGTGTGTGTTTATCCCTTTCACAGTGAGTAAGGCGAGTGGGCGACAGCAGCAACTGGTCTGCCTGTGTGTTGTTGCACAGCAGACATGCCTCACACTGCACGATATTACTCATTTCCTCAGCCTTGTGTACATGCACACACACACACACACACACACACACACACACACGCACAAACTATCGCACTTTTTCACAGTCAGCCTTGCAGCCCTTTCGACATGGTGTGACACCACAATTTGCCTGTAGATTTGTACACACCGCTGCCTGAGTGGTGTGTGTGTGTGGAAGAGATGCAGGTGTGATGGACTGCAGGAGTAAGTGGCGTCACACGGATATCTGCTCCGCACACCCCATCAAGGTCAGTCGCTTCAGGTCAGCAGTGCTTTTCATTTTGATCTCCATCTAAGTCATTAACACCATTTAGGTGTGCTCGTGACATGCTTAGTTGGTTTTTCTGTAATCTGTGGTTTTCATTCTGTTTCATTTTGTTTTGTTTTTTTGCTTTACTTAAAGTTAATAGTTTATTTTGTAATTATTTTAGGTTAGGTTTAGGTGTATTTTTTAGGTTCCCCTGGATTTTTTAGGTTTAGGTGTATTTTTTAGGTTGTTTTTAGTCAGTCATCGAAGATCACTGGTTCTCAGTTTTTCCACTAGCTTGTACTGCACAAATTACTTGCACTAGAACAGCAGAACATGAGTTAACATGAAAAGTAGTGAGACTTAAACTAGTGAAAATTAATATACTGTGACACTTCAAACATAATCAGTGTTGAGCCTCAATGTTATTTGTGACAGTGCAGTGTAATAAATGTCAGTCGCCATAAATCCAGTCTGATAAATGAGAAAGATGTCTTTGCTGTGCTGTCTGTAAGGATTGTGTATTACGCTGGCTGTTAATTAATGAAATGCTATTAGAATGCTCCTCTTAAAGACTATTTGTGTTCGTCAATTTGATTCTGTCAGTGCTTGTCCTGTTTTCTACTGTGTGATTTTTTTTTTTTTTTTCTACTGTGAAGCTTTCAAAAAAACTTTCTAAATGTATAAATTGCAGAGCATTGTACTTGATCCAAAACCATCATGTTAGAGAGAATTAATCTAACTCAACAAGCAGGGATATAAGGTGTAAAATGTATTTGTACCTGCCTTTCAAAAACTGAATGTTTATGGTAATAATCATGGCATGTTTCAGGCATGTTACAGCTGTCAACATTTATGTAATATTTATATTTTATTTTTCAACACTCCACCTAGAGATAATAAAGTTCAAGCTCGCAGAAATATCAGTTCACAGAATTCTTCTATGTCTAAGTCTTCTATTTTCCAACCTTTCCAGTTCTGTTTTGAATTAAAAGAATTGCCACAAAAATGCTTCTCAACTTTTATTATTTATTATTATATTATATTATTTATATTTAAATATCTGCTGGAGTAATATGATTATGTTTAATCCAGGATTTCTCTTCTTCATCATGAAAATGTGTTCATATGTGCAGCATTCAGAGATATAACAAATATTATGTGCGGTTTAATTGCTTTACACACTACAGTATATGACCATTGATGCACAAAACAATGTGTAAACACTATAAAAAACATAAAGCATTTGTAAGCACTTGACAGCTCAACATTTTGTCGTATGAGAAACTTACTAACACTCAGCTCTCCATTTATTATTCAAGTAAATATTTTCTCCACAAATTGCACTAGAACTTGAGAGTTCATATAAAAAAAAGTAACTTGTGACAAAAATTAGAAATGGTCTCCATCCAGTGTGAAAGCTCAGACAAACAAACTGTTCTTAAACTTGTTTTAGCAGCTTGCTCCTATGTGATGAGTTCTGAACAGTTTGGCGGCCTACATTTTCCGACAGAATCCCTATATAGTCCTCTTAGCCTTCTTTGGTCACTGAGGATGTATGGACTCAGTTTCCATGGGAACAGCAGCAGGGTATCGGGTTCAGTGCATGCAGACAGTGTGGTAGACAGAGGCGTTGAGAAAGAGACCAGATGTGCTGGCAGCGCGGCGCAGTGGAAGTGTGTGAGGAGTGCTGGACTGACTTTAGAGACACTGCCCCACAGGAAGGTGTGAATGAAACAAGCAGATTTGTCTTCTTTAAGGAGCCTGGTTTTGTGTGTGTGTCTGTGTGTATGTTCTTGTTGTTTTTTCAAATGCTGTATATCCCAAAGTGAACTTCAATAGTGAGGTAGCTTTTCCTATCACTACAGTAGCAGTTATTGAAAAATTCTGGAATAAGTCTGGAGATTCCCATCACAGTTTAATGAGCAGAGGCAACCTATTAAGAACTGGCATGTAGTCTCTTGCCATATCTGTATGTGTGTGGGTGAGAAAATGTTTCTTGAGTGTTTGTGTATCCGTATAGGTTTTGTTTGTTTGTTGGGACCACATCAGCAATATGGTGATAATCACATGGATGTTATATTTAGGTCTCAGTTGTCCAATTATTGCTCCCACTAAAAAGCCCACAAAACCGAAGTTCTACAGAATAGAAGATAGTCATATATAAAGGCCCCAGCAAGTGTATGGACAACACTTTAAACTAAATTTGAGGTTAATCTGCTAGGATATAGATTTTATACTTAAAAAATACTGTATTTAGGGCCTGCACTGATGTTTTTGTTGTGTGCATATACTGTTGTGGGCCAAGCAAGAGGTCAGTAACGTGTTTTTTTTTCTTGCACTTTCTCCTCTCAGGTGAGTGGGAGTTCTGAACGTGGCCGTGAGTGACACGTCGTGTGCGTGATGCTGATCAGCAGAAGAACATTTATCTCTCCTAGCCCCTTGTTTTCCCCAGCCCATGTAACCTAGTGTGGCCCAGAAGGCCCGGGGGATTGTCCCATGAATCCAAGCCCAGACCGCAGCAAGGAGTGTCTCCCCCCAAAAAAGCGGGAGTCCCGTCAGGGCTCATCCGATCAACCAGCTCCAGAGGATGACTTCAAACCCCCCGCCCCTTTCCGAAGCCGACGGCAGCATCACTCCACCGAGGGTCACAGAGAGAGTGGGGATCTTCTACCACCCGCTCCCCCCATGCTGCCCCCTTATCCTCTGTCCTTGCCTTGGCAGGTGTCCTATACGCCCGGCATGCACCACTCGTACCTGCCGGTCCAGGTGGGAGAGCGGCGAGGCTCATCTTCGGCGTCCTGGAGAGAAACATTGTGTGGACGGGGTATGGATGGAGGACTGGAGCCTTCCATTCCCCACCACTCTCGCTGGCTGAGCAGTGACATCCCCCCCATTAGTGTGCAACCGCTCATCTCTGTGCCCACGTTCAAGAGTGTCTACACAGCCGAGTCCAGGGAAATGTGGTCCTACGGCCCCAGTCGGCGAGACTACAGCTCGTCTCTCTTCTCCCCCAATCTCTTTCCACAGCCTACGGCTTATCCCCACGACACCCTCCCTGACAGCAGACTCAGGTACCATGGCAGACGGCCAAATGGTGTTGATAGCCCAGACAGCAGGCCTAGCAGAAGAATGCCCTCTTGCGATGACTGCGGGAACGACAATGTGAGCAGGTTGGATGGTCCACATGCCAATGGTAGAAGAAGACAGGAGAATACAACAAGACAGACCCTCGGGAGAGGCCTTCTGCCACGAGAGAACACAAGTGCACATTCCTCATGGGACAGGGACCGCCGGGGAACACCCAAAGCTCCAGTGCCCCCCTCGTCAGACACAAAGACAGGAAAGGCCATCACTTCTCAGGACCATTTTGGTGTTAGTGCCTCTCAGGCTGGAGCTCAGATCTACTATGCTCTGGGGTCCCTTTGCCCTTCTGCTCACCAGAACCCTCAAGCATATCCACAACTTAGTCCTTCTGTGTCCTGTTCCCAGAGGAATTCCCAGTACTCCCTGCAAAGCCAACAGAACAGCCATGGGTTTGAGACAGAATGGGATCCCTCTGCAGGGTCCTACCGCCCTCCCGTCGCTGTGCTCACGGGCCCCGACCCGCCCCCTTCTGCAGTCCTACCTCATTTTGCCAAAGGTTCCCTGATCGAGCTGGCCGGTGGCCATCTGAAGAGGGTGGAGGAGCTGAAGACTGAGGACTTCCTGCGCAGTGCTGACACCTTGCCTGAGTTTCACCTGAGCACCTGCACTATTCTGCTAATCTCGCCAGGACCCACTTATGGCTTCAACCACTTGCAGGTCTTACTCACAGACCGCAACACTCAGGTGAGTCACAACAAACATGTATACAGAAACCAAACGATGATGCCAAGTCAAGTGATGTTATGCTGAAATGAAAAGCGCAAAATGACAAGGAAGGGAATTTTAAAAACTACAACTAAATTAAAACTGAAAACAAAAGCACAAGTAAAACATGACAATTGTCTTGGAAGCTCTTTGCACAACTGACGAAGTATCACTATATTGCACAAACTAAATTAAAGCATGGGCCACTTTTTTCAGATCCTTTATGACAAAATTTGTTTGCGTCGTTGAAATTCGTTGATGGATGAAAAACATAAAACCAATTGTGCATGTTGAAGCAGCAACATGCCTTCCAATACTTGATGTCTTCCAGGCAACTGAAAAGGTTACTTAGAATCCTAATGAAGTCCCTTGAAAGGCACACGGTTACGATTGAATGTGTCGATGTCATTTCCACTGAAATACGAGTTCAGAGCAGGACATATCGAGCCTCTGCATCTAATAATGTAGGGAGCGGGATATTTCAGATTCTACAGAGCGTTTGATTGGACAGAAAATGTGATGAGAATCTGTGTGGTATTCCAGAAAAAAAAGGTTCGCTTACCATCACATATACCCCTGCGCTCTCGGGTGATAAGCCCAAACCTTGCTCACTCATGGTATGCAGTTTCCAACTCTGCGTTCTGGAGTACTGTAAGTTCGGTCAGCCCGGAGTGTGAAACTCAGAGTTAGCAGTGACCACACAATGACATTCACCATGGAGTCGCCATGGAAACAGATGCTAAAAAGAAGCACGCCATGCCTCTTCTTTCTTCTTTTGTTTAATGCCTTAGTGCATACCGCCACCTACTGTGCAATCATTATTTATAGTGTAATTATATTGTTTGTTTGATGCTAATTAAATTAAAGAAAGATTGAAAAAAACCTAAAAAACAGTCTGTGCTTTAATATATAATATGGTTGTATAAATTGATTTTTTTGTTTAGCCATTTTGCGTCCACATTTCTTGTAAGATGACATTTGTATTTTTATTAGAAATACATTATATAAAAAAACATCCCGTTGCAAAAAAAAGCCTTTTGAGTGAAGATTCATGATGTGTGAGATGAGAATAAAATAAAATAAATATATCAGAGTAACGTAAACATAAAATATATAACGATTTTGTCATTGTTTTGGAGCACACTATCTTATAGATAACCTTAAGGCTATCATATTCATACTAAGAGCCCAAAAAACTATGAAAATCTTTATTTAGGACTTCATTGTTCACAGGTCTCAAGGGTGGCAAGAGGATAAACACTAGCAATAGGATTTCTGAAGAGAATATATTTAGATTTTTTTTCCTTAATGATTATCCCTTAAACATAATGTTGATAACACCAAATCATTTCATAAGGAACCTTGTGTCTGTCTTTTTTCCCAGCTGCCTCTACTCTTTGCTAAGCCATTGCTCACATTCAGCCAAGGCTCAGGATCAGCAAAAAAAGTCTTTCATGAGAGGTTCAGAAGAACAGCAAATTTGGATGTTAAAATATCCCCAGAAGAAGCCAGAAATGTACAAGAATAAAAAACAAACAAACAAAACAAAAAACAAAAACGGCAGTATTAACGTTGCAAAATTTGAATACACTTTCAGCTGTAAAACAGCTCCTCAGAAGACAATAGTGCCATTTATGAGATTGAGTCTGTTCAGTGGTGAAATTAATTTGATTAATCTATAAAGCAGTTCAACAGAAAGCAGTGATGTCTTTTCTCATCCAATAGTGTCAATGCGGTCAAATCGATAATATTGCTGAATATGAAGTGTCTTTTAAACCCCAGCTAAGACAGTGAAGACAGTTCACTAAACTCAAAACATTAACAATTCTGGTTACGTAAAATGTGTCAGTTTCATAAGCTAAAAAAAGTTAGAAATACTCACCAAGGTTCAACTAATTTGAATACTTAAACTTTCCCCTGCTCAGTGCAGTTGAATACTTTGAGCATTAGAGTCTACAGTGTATGCTGGGGTATAATTCTGATATTTCGGATCATTATCATCCACCTTTGGAGTGAGAACAGTTTGGCCTTTTTAAATGGCTGTCAATTGAAGAAAATAAAGTAAGCTCACTTTATGAACTGACAGCCTGTCTGCTAATGTTAAACATTAATTTTGGCTATTGGAGTTTACAACAAAATATATGTTGTTTTATCAGAGAAGTCCCAAGAATGTTGTTTTGCAACAGGAGAGATTCAGTTTGTGGCTCCACTCTTTCCTTTTTTCTGGCATCTGCAAAACAATGATTGACTGTCGAAAAAAAGCGATTCAGTCATTGAGAATTATATTTTACAATAAACATATTTCAGTCTAATCTTTGATTTAGATAACCTTGCTTATTTCAGATGTTTTTCGTTTTGGCTAGTAGAAGTTCTTTAGCAAAGTTTTCTGTTTATTTTGATTAATTCATACATTCATTTTTGTACAATAAATATACTGTCATTAAATATGTTCATATTAAAAATACAGAAATAAAATTATTTTATAAATTAGCTCCCATAATTAGATCCCATAATAATTTAATATAGCTTTACAGTTAACAATAAATATAACATTTTATTATATTATATAATTAATATCATATTTTTTTACATATGATAGTTGCATTATAAGTGGTGATTATCTCTAAGGTGGACACCCAACTTATGTATGTTAATTATCATTTGAATCTAACCATGTCATGTCAACAAATTAAAAAGTCAGACAGCTGTTTCTTATCATGTTAATTATTGTCTGTCACCCCAAATACCATACTTTACATATTCTTCTCTTATTGAAAAACTGTAGCTTTATTTACCTTGAACAAAACAGAAAAACATTAAGGAGACTTTTGTCTCAAAACATAGACAATAATTTTATTTATTCTCATGTTGTACATAAAAAAGAAAAGAAAAAGAAAACATAAAAAAAATATCAATTTATTAGTTTAAATTAGCGTAGAATCAACTTCCGAGATCGTGTCAAGGATCAGCCAAATTCCATGTGTGTCATTGAAAGCGGTTGTCAAGAAAAGTTCTGAGCTGAATTTGAGTGCCATCTAGTGGTGTAAAGGAGCATTCACCCCTATGGGTGCAAACAACACTTCTTTCTCAAAGAGCATTTGAGCACTGGAGCTCCTGCTAGAGGTTTTGGTGCCAAATTCTGTTGTCTTTGGTTGCCAAGCGACCACACTGTTTGAGTCGGTGTGATTCAACACAGCGGCAACGTCCCGGTCTCTCTCTTGAAACCGACACGGAAGTGAATTAAACGGCAATTCATCGACTGGCCGCTTGAGGCTGGATGCAGAAGTGAGTCAAATCTGTATCTCCCCCATGTTAAAATGCTCAGCTTCACAGCAGAAAGAAACATGTTTGTTTGTGAGGGGGGTGATTTTTTTTTTATAACTCATCCGTTTAAATTATATTAAGCATTACATTTCTGCATAATTAAGGGTGTGTCCACTTTTGAGTGACCGGTGGATTCCCGCTGCTGTGGTCATTAGTCATCATTAGCCGTTTGTCTGCTGTCTGTTAGCCGTCACGTTACCTCAGCTCATTGTCTGACAGTAAAAATAAATAAATTCGTGAGTGACGCGCTGCCAAGATGGCGACGGTCGGCCACGCCCACTTTAGGCTTCAGAAACGGTCTTCAGAAACCTACGGGTGACGTCACGGACACTACGCCCATATTTTTTTACAGTATATGGTCCTAACCAGACGCGATGCGACTGCGAGATGCGTCAAAATCAATCAAAACCCACAGCCATTCAGATCAGCGTGTGGGCGGAGTCAGCCAATCAGAACAGCGTGTGGGCGGAGTCTCGCGGCACCAGACAGTAATCTTGACGGCACTCGCAAGAAAATGGATAAGCAGCTACACAATCAAATTCACAAATATTACACCATTTAAACATTATTAAAAATACACAGGCTACCGAGTAACTAAAACAATCGTTGTCAAAGAATACACTTGTTTGTTCACAGTTTGAACGTTCTTGTTTCCATTTGTTTAATTTCAAGATCTGAGGTGAATTATCCACTGTTGCTTTTACAGCCTCAAAGCTGGAGCACTAAATGATATTCAGAGTTACATGACACGCTTTTAACATTAAATAAAGCACATAAACAGTACCTGAGATTATCATTGACACACTTTGTGTTTGTTGTTCCAGCGCGACGTCGCAGAAAAATAGAAAACAAACACTCTTAACATGGAAAAGAACCTTTATCGCGCGCTGGTTGTAGTTAGCACACGGTGTTACTTAATAACAACAAATTATGTTTTCTAACAAAGAGTTTTCTTGGCAGGAATTCTCTCAAGTGTCTTTGTCTGTGAAGTGTTGTCCTCTTACCGAAGTGTGCTTTCTTGTCCCGGCAGGAGCTTCTCACAGTGTTAGCGGAGTATCCGTTCTTCGTGCGGGACCGCGGCTGGTCTTCCTGCAGTCCCCAGCGGAGCGCGCGGCTGTACGGGCTGCAGTGCCGTCAGCTCAGCACCGGGGACGTGTGTCTGGCTCTGACTCCCACACCTGCTCCGAGCGGGCCGGCGGAGATGCCCCCCCCCCGCGCACCCGTCCCAGCGCCGCAGCCGCCAGAGCCGCCGCGCACACGCAAGAGACGCTGGTCTGCCCCTGAGCTGCCGCCCGGAAGCAAGACTAGCACCCATTTACCTCAAGGCTCGAAGCTCGAGAGACGGCAGTGATGTCTCCAGTGGACTTCACTCCGCGGGAAGGTTTAGCAAATGATTATTGGTAACCTCATAGATACAGCTGAACAGCTATTACGGTCCTCTCATATTAAACGTGATTTCAGAATGTAGAACAACACATGCTAGCGAATCCCAAAATGCACAATGAGACAATCAAAAAATCACTTACTCGTGATGCCATGCACCTTTTAGTTATGCTAATCTCAAGCCTCTTTCTGCAGGGTATGTCGTTTCAATCAGTATTATAACAAGCCAATGCTACGGGATGGGAAAAAAAAGTACACAATTATAATATGAGAATATATCATTACAAGTGATCTGTGAATATGCTAAACGAAATAGTCTACTGTTATTTTGGTAATGCAGTCTTGTTTCATGCTTATGAACTGCGTTTGTACCTTCAGTCCAGCAGGCAAGCTGAATGTAAAGCAGCCTTCAGCCAAGCTTTCAGTGTGGGGACAATATGCTAGTTCACTTTAGCATTACACAGTCCAGCCTGTCTTACCCAGGGAAGAGACACTAATGATGGACTGAAACCAAACTCACACACGACCCTGGGCCTGGTGTTTTTAAAGAGCGATGGTGCTAATGACACATCAGAGAAGTCCTGTGGGGATTTGTGGGGGAAATGACAGAAATCTAGTGTTTTGAACTCAGATACGGGTATATCTACTCTTGATTAAGCACACTCTATCACTTTATTTTTCTCTGATTTATTTTTTGTTGTTGTGGTTTCTCAAATAATATTTGCTGTTAGATTTTTTTCTTTATAAATGTTCTAAATGCTCTAAAATTGTATATTTTTAAAGTTGTGAGACAGTAATACAATGTTGGCTAGAAATAAAAGAACGGCTTTCTAGATTCATATCGAAAGGATCCAATTCCATTTTTAGCATCGCAATGAAACGACAAATGAAAACAGTACCATCGACGGAATATTCTGAATTCTGAATATTCTGGTTTCATGAGGTCAGAGAGTCGAGACCTTCAGAAGCATCATACACACGTCCAATGCTACTCTATGTCAATGGAAAAGTTAAAATGTTAAATTCAAAACTCTGGCTTGGAGCAGAAATCAGGCCACAGTGAAAAGCAATACCTGGATTTGGTTTTAACCCCCCCCCCAAAAAAAAGGTTTTAAGTCAGTTATTTATATCTTTTGCTGTAGTGTGTCAGTAGGACATATCAGTTTACATGTCCAAACATTCTTTTTGCCATTAATTGTAATAATCCAGTGAGATTTGTGTATGCACAAGGAGTCTGACAACAGCCGGTATGATCTGATCTCACCATCACTGAGTCCGTCTGTGATTGCATGAAGAAACAGAAAAAGCATGTCTATGTTCCCACAGCCCTATGTTCCCACATCCCTATGTTCCCACAGCCTTATGTTCCCACAGCCCTATGTTCCATCATTTCCAAGGTTTTTTGTTATCTTTCCAAAATTAGGCCCTGTGTTCCCACATTTCCTTTATCATCAATTTGCATCAGATTTTATCCCCATTTCTCCCAATTTGGTAGTCACTTACACTAACCCTAACCCTAACCCTAACATACCTAAACCTACCCCTCACAGGAGGGAGACTTGTCTGGGATGTAATTGGGCTATCCCTGTACCAGCACAAGCACTAAAACCTACCCTTCATAGGGGACATAGTTAAATGAGAGAACATAGGACTGTGGGAACATAGGGCTGTGGGAACATATGGTTGTGGGAACATAGGGCTGTGGGAACATAGGGCTGACCCCGTGAAGGGAACTGGAACTTGTGTTAAAATGCTGTAAAGTGAGAATGCTTTATGATTTAACTTCTATTAACTAATTCAAATCAATATATGGTGTAACGACCCTTTGCGTTTAAAACGGCTTTTGTCCAGGTACACTTGCGCATAGTTTTTCAGGTTGCTTTGCAGGAATGTTTCTTCAAGCATCTCAGAGACGTTCCCGCAGTTCTTCTGGATTTAGTCTGTCTCAGTTTTTTCTGTTTACTTTTGCACAGTACTGTATATCATATGTCTTATTTAAAATAAGTGCCTCCTCAAGAGAGTACGGGATTTCGGAGCAGCCACAGTCTCTGTAAACCCCTTCTTCCCGCGAGCCTGCTCTGCTCTGATTGGTCAGATGGCCTAGTGTGTTATGATTGGTCGACTGCTTACAACGTGTGTCAGAAACATTTCAGCTCTTCCTCAGCGATTGATACACAGTGATACAAACGGTAACAATGGCACCAGTTTCTCTGTATCAATCCCAGCACAAGTCCTCATCCTTTTGTAGCACATCTAACCTGGATCTGCAGTGCAGAACACATCGTCTTCTCGACATGAACAACGACACCAAACTCCAGTCTCAGATACAACTACAGTGTTCGAGGGTCGAAGCAGACGTCGTTCGCCGGCAGCCAATGAAGATCATAGGCTTGCATTATGCAAATTTGTTTCACTGTTACTGTTTGAACAGGAAGTGAAACTGGAATTGCTGACGACTCGTTCCGGCAGTTCAGAATCAATCCTTTCTTTTAGGAAACAAAAACTTAATTTGTTGTGCACTTTGATCTTTAAAACTTTGCAGACATTTTACATTCACAAACAGCTACATTCCACACTGGATGAAAGGGAATATCTGAAAAAGCATAAAAGGGGCATTTCAAATAAAAAACAAATTCTCATTGAAAGGGTAAAATAAAGATTCTTAACTTTTATTCTTGCTGTCCTTCCTCTGACCTGTTCTCTGAAGGGTTTCAGGGTCAGACTGATAAACATTGCCCATACATGTATGTAATGTGACTACATTCTCTTCACTACAAGCTGTCTCATTTTCCTTCTGAAATAACCAAATGATACAGAAGATTAACAAAACTCTTTATTTTAATTTAATTTTCCACACATAATTTTACAAAAAGATAAATCATAATCTAATTGCATCAGTATCATGATTATTAGTAAAAAAATAAAGATTACACTAAAGATATAGAGCTTCATAATAAGAGAAAAAAGCATTTCATTCAGTTAGAGAAATATGAATGTTATCATTATTTGCAGAAATCCACCAGAGGGATGCTGAAGTGTGTGCTGCTGTGATCGAGGTGTGTCTAATCATTGGTTTTCGTGTGTGGGGGGGATTGCTTCATCTCCACATCATTAGTTGCCTGATGCCTGCGGAGACACTCCACAGCGAACAGAGGAATCACCTACACAGAGAAGGAGAGAATATTCATGTGATTACTCCACAACGCCCTCTGCTGGCAGTCAAAGAACTGCTGCTTTTACAGAACACTGCATGATTTACACTGGAACAACAACAAAAACCATCTAGATTTTAGGGGATAAACTTAAATATCAGGACATTCTATATTGTATACTTAAATAAGTCTATAAAATAGATGATAAAATAATGAATAGGTAAATTAATAAGTTAAATAGCATAAAATTATGTTTTGTTCCTGACCACAGCTCTGCCCCTTGGAAATGTTTTTGTCTCAGAATAATGAGAACATATCTCATAATTATGACTTTGTATCTCATAAGTAAAAGATACAATGTCATAATTAAGATTCATTATATCATAATACTGACTTCATAATAATGAGAACATTTCCTATAATTAAGTTCTAATGATAATGACTTATGATTTTGTTCAGTCATTGTGAGGCTGTTGAAATTCATATCTATGAGAAAATTGTGTAATTGTTATGCAATTATGTAAATTAAGTGGTGGAAACTGGTGCCCATATGTTTTGACCCACATAGCAACATTGTTTCGGCCCAGATCCGGCACATGTGGAAAGATGATCTGGCCCACATCTGGCACATGTGGAAAGATGATCTGGCCCACATCTGGCACATGTGGAAAGATGATCTGGCCCACATCTGGCACATGTGGAAAGATGATCTGGCCCTCATGCAGCGTGGAATGACGGCCCTTGGGCGGCTCACTCCTGTTTGCCAGATCTGGGCCACAAGCAGGCCATAGCAATGCCACATGTCAGCCAAGAGCAAAGAAATAAACCACAACTGGACCTGATCTGAGCCACAAAACCTGTGTAGACCCAAGTTTGGTTTGAAGATGAAAAAGGCATCAAGCACAAAGTTCTCTCATCATTCCTGATTTCTAACACACACTCACAGTGTTCGGCTGGTCTTGCTGCTGTCAGAGCAGAAAGGAAAGCTGATGATGATGTGTTTTTCCGTCGCCTCCAGTCGCATTCATATGTAACTTATTTTGTCCATTAGATCTAAAAAAGCCCATACATTTACCCGCCCATAGACCTTCCTCTCGGAGAGATCAGGACAGAAGTGGTTGAAAGTGGACAAAAGAGACGGATTAAAACACCAGTTACAAGGGGAATGTGTCTCCCTCATCCACAAGTGATCCGACCAACCAAAACACATCTCATACCAGGTGTAAACAGAGCCTTGCTCCCTCGCCAGCCCGTCCCACACTGGTTAGTCTGGAAGTGTGTGTGGACTGCATACAGGGATCCCACATAGCAACATTGTGACGGCCCAGATCCGGCCCACATCTGGCACTTGTGGAATGTGGATCTGGCCCACATGCAGTGTGGAATGATGGCACTTGGGCGGACCGCTCCTGTTTGCCAGATCTGGGCCACAAGCAGGCCATAGCAATGCCACATGTCAGCCAAGAGCAAAGAAATAAACCACAACTGGACCTGATCTGAGCCACAAAATCTGTGTATATTAAATATGGAGTCATCTCAGCCTTAATAAGCCTGTTAACAAGCAGAATCACTGAAGGAAAGAAGACAACAGAAAAAGAGACGAGCAGAAACACAAGAGCTACAACTGACACACCTAGAAATGATATACCTTTAGTTAAGTTATACCTTTAGAGTTTTTTTTGAGCGCTAAGAGTCAACATTATCAGGAAACCCAGCCCTGACTGGTTCCCTGAGAACCAAACGTTCCCCTAGGGCCATTTTCCTGGTTTATTTATTGTGGAGTAAACTGTGTTTTTTAAATGGCGGGTGCTGTTTCGAATGGCATGCGTTCGGCTAATCAGTGTACACTTAGGTCACTGGAAGTTCCTATTGTGCTGGTTTAGACCCTACTCTGAAATAGGAGCTAATTTAGTTCCCGACCAAATGCATTCCTAGAACTAAATTCATTCCCAGTTCCTGCGGTGTAAACACGCCAAAAAGTTGGTACTTCCGTTATTAGTTCTAGGAACTATGAAAAGGTTCCACCGGTGCGAAAGCACCTATTGAGACAAAGGTTGGAAACCTCTAAAACTTCAGAAATCCTTTCAGTGAACAGTTCTTAAAAGAACTGTTTTTTTCTTAGTGTGAAGAGTATTTTCTCCTTTAAACTGCAATCACTGGTGTTTCTGACGTCACAAACTACCTTGTAACCAATCAGGTCAACGTGTGATCATCAACGAGTGGATCTCTGAGCTGAGTGAGTGAGTGGAGGCGGGGCAAAAAAAAGAAAGAAAGGTACACAGCAAAAACTCCAGTGTTAAATTAACTCTCCTGGGAGTTTATTTGAGTCCACACTCATGAGTGTTAAATAAACACTGAGGAGTGTTAAAGTTAATGAGATAATTAAGTGATTAATTGAGTGATGATTGAGCATTATTGAAGACACCTGATGTTAACAAGCAGAATCACTGAAGGGGAAAAACACAAATTTTAAGTCACCATTGTGGAGATCAGTGTTTGCTCTAGTTGGGCTCATGACCCTTAAACTATTAACTTTAGATTTTGTTTGGCTTCTGTAACTGAGTTATGACTGCCAGATGAACAAAGAGAAAAAGTGATCTGGTGGTTTTGATTTGACATAATCATTATTTGACCTGAATCACTAAACTCATGTAGAGCCGTATCTCTGATTTAGATTTATATTGTTGATTACATAATCACAGATTTTTTATTTAAAAAAAATATATATATATATTTCATTTAGGCACACACAGATATCAAGAATCAGTGTATGAATCTTAACAATGTTGACAAACAGAATATTCAGTTAGGAAAAGGAAAATACTAAGACGATTCAGATCATAATTTATTCATACCGCAATGCATGATGGGAGCCATAAATGAGTTTTGATTGGTGGCACCCAGAATGCACTGCAACATGCTTTATTATTGTCACCATTGTTGAGATTCACAGGCTGATTATTGATGTCTGTGTTCATAAGAAAATACTTTTTCAAAGTCTTTTGATCAGAACAACTTTTAAGAAATATTTTTTGATTATATTGAAAATGCTGAAAATCATATGCGTTAGAATCACAGGCTGCTGAAATCAACAAGGTAAACCTAACTCTCTAAATTAGTTCAGGTCAAACGATGATTATGTCAAAACAACCAACATCATCTGATCACCTTTTATCTTTGTTCATCTGGCAGTCATAACTCAGTTAACAACAGCAATAAAAAATCTAAAGTTAATAGTTTAAGGGCCAAGAGTCCAACTAGAACAAACACTGATCACCATAATGGTGACTTACATTTGTGTGTTTTCTCCTTCAGTGATTCTGTTTGTTAACATCAGGTGTCTTCAATAATGGTCAATCATCACTCAATTAATCACTTAATTATCTCATTAACTTTAACACTCTTACTCTTAACACTCATATTTTAACACTTTAACACTCTTGAGTGTGGAGCCAAATAAACTCTAAGGAGAGTTAATTTTAACACTTGAGTTTTGCTGTGTAATTTTTAGCTGTTATCACTCAAGCAACAAGTGACAGATCTACAAGATCGCAGTAATTTCTGGCTGTTAGGGTTACCTGAAGGGGCCCGAGAAAGATGACCCAACTGGCTTTCTGAAATGGTCACTGCCGACCTGGATCCCATCACTATCGAACGTGCGCACCGAGTTTACCCCAGAGCTTCAACTGATCAGTCCAAACCGTGAGTGTTTCTTTTCAAACTGCTACGCTACAACACAGGAATCTTATTCTAAACGAAGTAAGACGCCACGGTCCTGTAAAAACAAACGAGGTTGCAATGCTGAGCTTTTTCCCTGACTTCTCTCCCGCGACGGCAAAGAACCGGAGCTCCTTCACTATAGTAAGGGAAGAACTAAAAGAGGCAGGTCTGCATAACTTTCTTCTGTTTCCAGCCACGCTGAAGACTGTCATGCAACACGGCGAGTCCAAACTACTGTACTCTCCAGAGGAAATTCCTAAGCTTGATTTCCCGACCTCACTTTTCAAGGATGAACATGGCAGACGCAGAAGAGATTAGTACTGAGGAACTCCAGACTTGATCATCTAAATCTACATGTAATGGTCATCAGGACAAGGTATCACTAATTTACAATTTCGTACGTACACAATGCAATTATTTAAGTTTGCTTCCTCTCTAAGGAGAACATAATTTTTTTAATTTTCTTCACCCCACTTCATTACTGATGTGAATTTAAAGGTTATTCTATTCTCTTATAATAGGGCTAATGGCAGTGTACTAATGTTGTACAGGCTGTCATGTTGCTGTCGCTGACAATGACAGGGGAGGGTGGCAGCCTGGGGTGTGTTCTTACCCAGACTGCAGTAGGTGGGCTCTGCTTTGTTGGGCTCTGCTTTGTTGGGCTCTGCTTTGTTGGGCTCTGCTTTGTGCTACAGGGTTGTTCGGTGAGTGAGGGATGGGTTAAAGGTAGACTTAAGATGATTATTAAGTTGCAGTGGTATTACATGTAGACCGATCCAACTTTTTTCTCTGAATTATCTACCTATCTCACTGATCTAACAGACTTTGAGATAGTAATGGGAACAGATATGAACGCTGTAATGTCCTATGACCTTGATAGGTCTGGTGGCAATTTTTCTTATTCACAGTCTGTTTCTACTGAGCAACTCAATCAATGCATAGCCTCTTTTTCATTAGTAGATACATGGCGGTTATTTAACCCTTCGCAAAATTTGTAAACAAATTTGTCACAAATCATATTCACGGATTGATTACATTTTCGCTCTCTCTACCTTGACCTCATTGATACTTGAAGTCGACCTTTCTCGCCTATCTCTTTCAGACCATAGTAGTAATTTTCTGAAACTGTCAATTACCCAGTGCCCTCCACGAGCACATAGGTGGCGTTTTAATACTAATTTATTAAAAGATGAGTTTTTTTGTGATCAATTTAGAACAAAACTATGTGGCTTAATTGGGATCAATAAAGACTCGGTAGATGACCTACGAATACTGTGCAGGGTTCTCAAGTCTCACGCATTGGCCGTGAGACACGCAATTCAACCAGTTCACACGGTCACACACCACACCGTGTATTTCTCACGCTGAAAAGGCAAAGCCAACCAAGTTGTCCTGCAAGCTTTATATATAGCGTTGTATACGAGGCGCAGGCACACAAAGTGAAGTTTCCTGCCGCCAGCACGTATCTCAGCCAGATTGCGTTCGTTACTAGGCAACATAGATGCGCGAACACACGGAAGTTGCTGGAACATTCTCGGCCACCGTACGTTCATTACTAGGTAACCAACAACATCGTGCGAACACACGTCGTGATGGAGAAGGTAAGTTGGAAGAAAGCTCATCTAACATTTTTAGGCTAGAACATTTAATATATAGCCCATCGTATACATTATTATTGATGCAGTCAAAAACTCTACAACTACTTTGCAACCAGGCCAGAAGCTTTGGCTCAGTTTGGCTAGCTTACGTTATCTGAAACTAAGGGAAATGTTAGTGGAAAACTAGAAACAGGCTGGCTCTGGACGGAACACTGTCATCCATTATGACAGTGAAAATGTCTGGCATCGAGCCACAGTGCTTCAAGTGGGAGCCCCCTACCCCTGTTATCAAGGCATCAAAATATGCAACAAACACTTACAACGCAAAAGACATTTCATAAGCTGGAGTGTGTACATACACACACACACACACACACACACTAAAGAGTATATTTGATGTGATGAATTGCTCTGTCATTTATCAGATTTACCAATTGTTATAATTTCAATTTGTGCTGGTTAATTATGAACAATGGGTAAAATTGGGGGGAGGGGGCGGGGGCGGGGCGGGGGCGGGGCTCCATTAGGGCTCCTCCCCTAACCGCATGTGATCTCACTCCAAGCTTTTGATAAAACTTGAGAACCCTGTACTATGGGAGGCGACAAAGGGCTTTATCAGGAATTTTTCAATTTCATATGCTTCTTTTTCGCCAAAAAAACTAATTGTAAGAACATTTCTGACCTGGAATCCAAACTTCGGTCTCTAGAACAGGCAAACCAACACTCTTTTTCTGATAATAATACATCTAAAATTGAAACTGTTAGGAAATAACTTAATTTATTATATAGATACAGAGCTGAATTTCTTATACAAAGATCCAGACAAAACTATTATTTTCATGGTAGCAGAACTAGCCATTTACTGGCTTTAAGATAATAGCAAAAAATTAGCAGTGAAATCTCAAGCCGGTGAGGTTCTGACTGACCAGAGGAGTATAAACGACACTTTTCGTTCCTTTTATTGTGAATTATACAGCTCTAACTCTAAATGCGACCCTAAATCCTATACTTCCTTTTTATCTACTCTTACTCTTCCGCATCTGTCAGAATCAGACTCTGAGCTCTTAGCTAGACCTATCATCGGTCAGAGGAATGAGCAAGGGTAAATCCCCAGGCCTAGATGGCATACCAGTCAAATTCTATTGAAATTGATGACAAAGGGCTCAAATCATTTCACAATATTAAGGCTCTCTTTAATTTACCAGGAACTTCCTTTTTCATGTATCTTCGCATTAGATCATATGGATTTCCCTGGGATTCACAATTACCTGAACATCCCTTGCAAAAGACAATTCTTCCAACTGATAATTCTGTTACTTCTGCCTCAGCTATTTACTCTTTTCTCCTCAAAAACTCATACACACCACTTTCCATATCAACTGTTTGGACTAAGGATATCAGTGAGGACATACATACTTTATTCACTGAGCAAATTTGGGAGACAATCTCATGATCCTCAAAAAACCCAAATCACCAGATGATCCACTGGAAACTTCTGCACAGACTCTACCTATCCCCTTTAAAACCTTTCTATATGCATTTTTCTCCTTCCCCGAATTGTAATTTATGTCCACAGAGAACACTTGGTATATATTTACATTTTTTCTGGGAATGCCCTGCACTTTTTCCTTTCTGGTCTCAGCTTGCTCATGACATATCATTCCTGTTAGATAAGGATGTGGTTTTGACTCCAGAACTTTTCTTTCTAAACAACTTCTCTGAATTGGCATTGTCTCCGCAACAGAGAAACTTACTTGTAACTGCTTTCACTGATGCAAAGAAAATGTTAGTCAGTCATTGTATTCCTCCACATACGATGAGCAGGCGTGTATGGGGCTCATCTCTGCTGGAGCTATCAACAGTTCGCATTCATGGAGCAAAGGCAAAGACTTTAAAGAATTGGAGTGCAATTTCTGACATTGTTAAATCCTTTGTTTCTTCTTTTTGATGTAAAATTTATTTTAGTGTTTATGTAAATTTTCTATTTATCTATTGATTAGGTATTTTATTTTTTACCTTTTCCACTGCAATGTCTTACATTTCCTTAGCACAGAATAAGTCTACCTAATTGGTGGTGGGTGGGGGGTATGGGTTTCACTTTAATATGTTGTATATTTTTTCTTATATTGAACTGACTGCTCAATAAAAACAATTATTCACAAAAAAGAAATGAGCTGTTTACATACAAACACATTGTACTCTGTATTTTACTTTTGTATTGCAGTTGAGTTAGGGAGATTAGGCAAGCAGCTACGCACAGAATCCAGGGAGAAACAAGAAGAAACAAGATATGCTTGCAGAATCTCTAGAAAGCATCCAGCACAAAATAAAGATAGTCTGATTAGCACTGGTGAGCAAAAACTGCTCTCGCAAATCTTGTTATCTTATCACCCACCCCAGTCCTGTTATTAAAAACCTAGAAACACCCCTGGTTAAGACTGTCAATATATATACATTTTTCTGATTTTTTAACAAAAAAATGTAAGAGATATAACCATTTAAACTAAATTGTTACACCTTTTGCGTTCGGATCCGTTTTGATCCTGAAGGTAACTGTGGCTTTACACATGATATTATGCTGTTTTTTGTTGCTGTTGTTTACATCTTTTTGTAAGATTTGTCTCAAATTACTTTTTCCTTCCCACTGGGGCTACATTTTGTTTATAAACATGCTCATTCATACACACACAATAATTCTGAAATTAAAATAAAATGACAAAAACAAATGAGTGTCTTTATGTTGTGGCAGTGCAGAATATCTGTGCCACAACATTGTTTCTGTTTTACTTTTACTTTCACTTTCCCTTTGCGTGAATGGGTGGAGTGATTCAATTAAAGGTGGGGTAAGTCGTTTTTGAAATATGCTGTTGGCCAAAATCAACCCAAACAAACACACCCCTTCTTCATTGCTCCGCCTCCAAAACTCACAACACAATCCTAACAGCCCTTCTCTGAGTCTGTCTCGAATCCGGATTCCCCCTGCAAGCGAGTCGAGTGTACTAACAATGACCCCACACACCGCATTCTAGGAGTGTGAATCTCTAGGCACCTCACGATTCGATTCGATTATGATTCAGAGGGCTGTTGATGCGATGCTAAAACGATTATCGATGCATCTTTTTTGTGTGTGACTACTTGGTACTTTTAAAGCAACTAAATAATAAAGAGTCTAAGACTTATGACCAGAGGCGGACAGAGTACACAGCTTCATTACTTGAGTAAAAGTACAGATACCCCTTGCTAAATTTTACTCAAGTACAAGTAAAAGTACTACAGTCAGATGTCTACTTAAGTAAAAGTACTGAAGTACTTGTTTTTAAAAGTACTTGAGTATCAAGAGTACAAGAGTGCATTTTCTAAATATTGCATTTCTACTGCCACAGTGCTTACATTGGTAAACACAGCAAACACTTGAAGCGAAAACTATCATTAACTTGTTCAGAAAATTGAAATAGTCTGGCGAGGTGGGGCCATGGCACATTCCCGGGAGCGATATTTTTTTTCCCAGGATGGTAGGGGAAGACTCATGAATATTCATTAGGGAAGTCATCCCTGATTGGTCTGATGACCTACCCCTAACCCCACCCCTAAACCTACCCATCACTGGGGGTCTTATGACCTCCCTAACCCCGCCCCTAAACCTACCCGTCACTGGGGTTAAGACCAATCAGGGATGACTTCCTAATGAATATTCATGAGTCTTCCCCTACCATCCTGGAAAAAAAAATATCGCTTCCCGGGATGGACCTGCTTCATCCATTGTTTCATCCATGGTTTCGTCTCTTATCTAAATCTGACCATGGAGCTGATTTTGGCGGAAAGCTGAAGGTGATTGCTGATAGGCTGTCCCAATCAGTGGTGCCTGCACAATCCAATCACGTTTGAGAGGGAAACAACAAATTGAGGGTTTCCGAGATTTTTCTTTTTTCCTTTTTTTTTTTTAGAAGAAGTAACGGGTACTCACGGTTATGGATAGAAATGTAGTGGAGTAAAGAGTACAATATTTGCCTCTCAAATGTACTTGAGTAAAGTCATGAGTACTCCCCAAAAATGATACTCGAGTAAAGTACAGATGCCTCAAAATTGTACTTAAGTACTGTACTCAAGTAAATGTACTCCGTTACTGTCCGGCTCTAATTATGACTTGAAATTGTTGCTGTATACCACATTCAAAAACAGCTTATACAAAAAAAGTAAATGAACATCTGCAGAGAGCAGTTAAAATGTAACTTTTTGTGACTGGCATTGCACTGATACACACTGTGCCTGTGGAGGGCAGTACAGTAAACCTGCGTATAACGTACGTATAACAGATCTGTTTACAGCATACTGATGTGAAAACAAAACAATACAGAAAGCAGCTCAAAAATAGAAAAGAGGCCACAATGAAATTAAGCCAATTTTCCATATGTTACCTTTTAACGAAGAAGGTGCCATTTGGATTTCGCGCTCAGCCATCATGCGTCTCTGTTCCGCGCTTCAGACTTCCACCTTTTGCGTTTCGTCAATATTACGTTATTATTATTTTATTTTTTTGAAAATTCATCATTTGTGAATCGATTCAGAATTGATTCGTCCATGTCCGCATCGCGATGCATCTAGGAATCAAATTTCCCCCCCACCCGCATTCACCAGCAGTCGTCTGCGTGACTCGCACTAGCTGTCCTCCATTACACACGCAATCCAAGAGTGGATGTCTGTTTATCATAGCAGAAGCGCAACAAAATAATGCTTCACGGAAAATAAAGTGCAGATGATGAACAAGTGATAAGGAAGCACAAAAAAATGAACGTACACTATACAATAGTCATTACAAACAAGAATTAGTTGTTAGTTGCTGTAAGACTGGAAAAACTGGAAGAACTGGAAGAGAGAGCTACTCTCTGAGAGAACAAAGGAAATTAACATTTGAACTCAGTCTTGTGAAGGTAGCATTACCATTCGAGACGCAAGTCTCGCCTCAGATTCATCCTAATGTCTTTCCCACTTCCCCCACTCTCTCTCTTTCATACTGAGATCACCTGAAATTTACCCAAAAATCTATATGGTTTAATGTGAATAATTATCATACAGTATTATACATGTTTTGTATCATTTGAAATGTCTTAGAGCGACTGGTACAAATGTCTCATTCCCAAAGAGGTAAACCAAAAGGTAATAAGTTATTAAGAATTTTAGAGATAATTTGTACATTTCATCGATTGTTATTAAGGATGTAGCACTGTCTGATCATTTCTGTATTTTCTTTGATATATTGATCTCTCCTGCCACTGAAGCTAGATCTGTGTCTGTCAAGAAGAGATGCTTAAATGAGAACACTAGTGTACTATTTATGAAGGCTATATCCTTAACACCAAGCATATCTGCAGACTCTGTTGATTTTCTCCTTGATTCTTTTAACTCAAAAGTTAAAAGTGTAATTGATGATATTGTTCCTGTTAAAGTCAGGAAGAAGAGTGGCAGGCAAAAAGCACCTTGGAGAAACTCAACAGCAGTGCAAAATATGAAAAGACAATGCAGAAAAGCACTGCGCATTGCAGTGTTACCTAGTGTTACTCACGTGTTACTCACGTGTTACTCAGTGTTACTCACGTGTTACTCAGTGTTACTCATGTGTTACTCAGTGTTACTTAGTGTTACTCACGTGTTACTCAGTGTTACTCAGTGTTACTCATGTGTTACTTAGTGTTACTCATGTGTTACCCAGTGTTACTCACGTGTTACTCAGTGTTACTCTCGTGTTACTCACGTGTTACCCAGTGTTACTCACGTGTTACCCAGTGTTACTCACGTGTTACCCAGTGTTACTCGCGTGTTACCCAGTGTTACTCACGTGTTACTCAGTGTTACTCTCGTGTTACTCACGTGTTACCCAGTGTTACTCACGTGTTACCCAGTGTTACTCACGTTACCCAGTGTTACTAACATGTTACTCAGTGTTACCCAGTGTTACTCACGTGTTACCCAGTGTTACTCGCGTGTTACCCAGTGTTACTCACGTGTTACTCATGTGTTACTTAGTGTTACTCACGTGTTACCCAGTGTTACTCACGTGTTACTCACGTGTTACCCAGTGTTACTCACGTGTTACTCACGTGTTACCCAGTGTTACTCACGTGTTACCCAGTGTTACTCACGTGTTACCCAGTGTTACTCACGTTACCCAGTGTTACT
This sequence comes from Abramis brama, assembly GCF_963993115.1. Taxonomy (NCBI): domain Eukaryota; kingdom Metazoa; phylum Chordata; class Actinopteri; order Cypriniformes; family Leuciscidae; genus Abramis; species Abramis brama. The sequence goes on along the minus strand of NC_139984.1, from coordinate 1,037,137 downwards.
AACATGTTACTCAGTGTTACACAGTGTTACTCGCGTGTTACCCAGTGTTACTCACGTGTTACCCAGTGTTACTCACGTTACCCAGTGTTACTAACATGTTACTCAGTGTTACCCAGTGTTACTCGCGTGTTACCCAGTGTTACTCACGTGTTACTAACATGTTACTCAGTGTTACTCACGTGTTACTCACGTGTGGATCAAATCAATGCAACATCCGCGTCTGTTTTCAGGCCTTCCCGCTTCGCTCTCTCCAGTGCTGGACATCGTTTCTAATATTAAAGTGCCCCTATTATGCTATTTTAAAGTTTCCTAATGTTGTTGTGGAGTCTCCTACAACAGGTTTACATGCATCAAAGGTAAAAAAAAAAATGTTTTCCCTCATAATATACATTTGCACATCACCACATTTTTCAATGATTCTCAAACGACTCGTCAAATTAATCAATCTCTCTAAATCCCGCCTTTCCGCGAGCTACTCTGCTCTGATTGGCCAGACAGCTCAATCTGTTGTGATTGGTTTACCACGTATAACGCGTGCATCGAAAACAAAAACGCCCATTGCCATAACAATGTCAGCTGTCCTGAGGCTTCCTACACTGTAAACTAAAGACAGAACAATGACGTCGATTTTACCAGATCAATGCGAGCGCGGGTCCGATGATGAAACATTGGAAGAACTAGTTATTCAACCCGAACCTCCATCGCAAGGACGACTCGAGCAGGACTCAGTGTTTCTCAGTGATACACTACTCAGTTTGAGGAACATTATGAGATGTTGCAACTGTAATTCCTCACTATCAGCATTAACAAGTACATAACCATCAACAAACCGATTATTTTACTTGTACTCATTTATTTACTGAGTATTTTTCTAATATATTGCAGTGAACATGTGGAAACTGTATCAATAACAGTGCATGTATGCAATGTATACATTAGCTGAGCTCTAGCGTGAATGATCTGATGTAACATAAACGTTGGTAAAACATTGGAAAACAAATCTTGCTCTATGCTTAATCTTTCCTCAAAGTAGTGAGAATGACAGACAATCTGCATTAATAGACACAGTTTTAGGTAATAGTGGCCCACAGCTGATTAGCAGAAGTATTAATAATGTGAGTTAGCCAGTTAGCAGGAGACCTACACAATATAAAACTCAAAACTAAGTATTTTGAACACCATCTTCAAGGCGCGTCAGCTTCAATTTTCGTCAGGACAGAAAAGCATGACCTTTTCAACGTAATTGCATATTACGTGACGTCACGAACGCACATCACAGAACAGAGCAAGGCGAGCATTTGTGCTTATAAAACTTAAACTTTTTTATTTATTTTTTAAATGACCGATCGTTTCGCTAGATAAGACCCTTATTCATCGTCTGGTATCGTTTAAAGCCCTTTGAAGCTGCACTGAAACTGTCATTTGGACTTTGAACCGTTTGGGTCCCATTGAAGTCCATTATATGGAGAAAAATCCTGGAATGTTTTCATCAAAAACCTTAATTTCTTTTCGACTGAAGAAAGAAAGACATGGACATCTTGGATGACATGGGGGTGAGTAAATTATCAGCAAAAGTTTTTTTAAAAGTGAACTAATCCTTTAAGTATTTACCCTTAATTGCTTAAGTGTTCCGTTAAGTTCAGTTTTGCACTGACTATTTCACTCTAAACAAAACAAAGGGACGAAAACAGGTCATTTATGAACTCAAAAGCAATGATCTCCTTCCGTCTTCTTTACCACTTCATGAACTACATTCCTATAACCATTTGCCTGGACTCATCATGTTCTGATCACTGCTACATGTTTGTTAGGGGTGTGACGAGACACTTATCTCACAAGAACGAGACGAGACTTTTGCACAATATTTGTTATAAACCCTCAACGACAAAATTCATGACTGGAAAAATAGTCTGCAGGTGCATTTTGAAATGTTTTAGCTGATCATCTTGTAATGAATGTAATTTCAGTTCGACTTTATGATAATTATCAAATGCATTGAAAGACAACAATATACAAGCACTGTAAAAGGTTTTGCCGCAAACTAATCTGACTGGCTTCTCTCAAGTATGATTTCACATGAGTCTCTTCAGACCTGTGGTAGATTTATTATACTCTATTACTGTACATGAATTATGAGCTTCCAGAACTACTGATTGAGGCTGTGTGGGACCTCATAATAGAACTATTTTCCACAAATTGAACATAGAAATAAAAACACTATAAATAACAAAAATAAGTAACAGTTTTTTTCTTAGTCTTACTAAGTGCAAACAATAAGTGCAACCATGATTAAAGTACTCTCTCAGTAAGTGCAAACAGAGAGCAGAGCAACAACTACACAGTCCAGAGACAGGTTTGATACAGGGATTGTGTGCAGCCTAATTTGCGCGCATCAGGGAGCTCGTGTTTTACTTCCACTTTCAAATTCGCGATCGCATGGACTCTGTGTATCGGGAGCGGCGGTGCTGAGCGCATTCTACAAGATAAGACATTAATCAGACGCTTAGGCTCTGATGCTCAACGAATCCTCCGCCATCGTCACACGATCAGTGAGTTCCTGCTGACTGGGTCTGTGTGCGACTGCAACTCGTGCTGGATGAGCAGAGCAGACGTTTACAATAGTTTACAATGGTTTTTATTTTTATAAACACAGCAAAACGACAGTGGTGTAATGTGAATGTAGCGGTGGCATATTCTATGCTAATTTCACCCTCACGTTCCGTCATGGCGATATCGTGAGACAGCTCGTCACACTCCTACTGTTTGTCACTATCGGGTTTATGTTTGCCTATTTAAACCCTGTGTGTTCATTCACTCGTTCTGAAGTCATGTTGGTGTAACACTGCATTTCTGAGGGCTACTTCTGGTTTCTGTGTCATGGTTTTGATCTTGCCTGTGCCTTGGACTTTTGTTATTATCTGGATGGTTTACTCTGTGGTTTTGACCTTATGCCTGTTTTATGGATTATGATTATGGATTACACTCCATAAAGCTGCATTTGTCTCTGTGCAGTACGTAACAAATGGTTACATTGATGATGATTATTTTGCTAAAAATTATAATTACAACAATTGTTGTCATTTGAGAAATTTATTTTTACATTTCATCAGAATTATTGCACTTTCACCTATAAGCATAAATCAAGAGAATGTCAATCCATATGCATGGTTTATTGACCTCGTATTTGTTATATATATATAAAAAAGAAAGCAAATTACAAACAATAGGACAAACACGATAGAGATAAAAACTAAATAAACTACGTTTTTCTGGAACAGTAGGTTTATTTAACATGCATACATTTATTTAACATCTTTTGTTGTTTGATGAACATTAATGACACAGATGGGTATTTTAGGCTGCTGTCACTTTAAGGCCGAATGCTAGGATCTAACATACCGACACATATCTGGTTTTCACCGGCTGTATTTACGTGAGATTCTCCACATGACGGACATTTGGACAACTGTGTCTGTATTTGACCATTCAGGACCAAAGAGAACTGAATTGGCGGTGTCTGAGAGAACGCGTCATTCAGCGCGATTCAGCGTCATTCAACGCTTTATAACTTGATAAACTCTTTTTTAAGATCCTCGTTAAATGTACACATACACGATTTTTTGACATCTTCACATCTGAATTGATCTCTAATATCCCGCCTTCACTAATTGCAAGTTAACCGATGTTTCTCCAAAATATACTATGACGAGATTGGCTACCTTTGATTAGGCTATTCTTGCGTGACAGAAGACTGCTACTCTCTTTTATGATCATCTAGCCAAGACAATTTAGGAAAGAAGAAATACGGGACAAAACATAATTTCATAATAGGTCGGGACACTAAAAATATAAAAATAGAGCTGAAATACGGGACTGTCCCGGGGAAAACGGGACGTCTGGTCACCCCACTCAATGGAGATCACTGATCTTCAACATACGTGTTTGTCTGTGGTTTCAGATCATCCGCACCTCTTACACTGCATTATATTATAAGCATTATATTATATAGATTACTTACAGTTGTAGTCTGTTGCTGATTCCAAATTACATGACAAAAAATTTTGTTAGTAACGTAATTCATTACATTCCACATTTTAAGTAATATAATTGGACTACTTTTTGATTACTTTTAGGTTACTTTTGATCTAACTTGCCATCAGTTAGAATTGAATAGGATAATATTGCAGCATTGATATAAAAATACAAAGAGAAAGAAAATATATTCCATTCTTAGTTTTCAACAACATGAAGTGCACTAAACATTAAATTATGTCAGGGTTTCCCAGAATGGGATTCATGAAGGAACTGCAGGGGGTTTGTGAGTTTAATGAAAGAGATTTTTTTTTAATTAAAATGTGTTTGAAAGACAAAAGCCTTCTAAAGACACCACTACATTGTAAATTAAATTAAATCCAGTGGTCAAATGCTTTGTGGCCTCTCAATTATACAATAAATTTATTACATTTTCAATACATAAGCAATATAGCTTTTAGATAGGAAAATCTAAGACATGAAAAAGAACAATAAGTGAGAATCAATAAATTATAAATGGCTTACTGCTATTGTGTGAATAATATGTAATCATGTAATCAATAAAAAAAAATTGCTGTAAAAAAAAGGTCAAATTTTACAGTAACATGCTGTTTTCCATTAAAACAGCAATATACCGTAGAAAAAATGCATTCTGGATGATATTTGTCGTTTTCGAGAAAGTAGCCTACAGGAAAATACTGTGAATTAACAGCACTTAAAGTCCACACTCAGAGACTGTGTTCCCAATCACACCCTATACGCTCATTCACTATTCCCTACATTAGTTCACTAATATAGTCCACTTGACTGAGTGAATCATTTCATAGTTAATTCAGTTAATTTTCTAAGTTAATTCAGACACTGATGAACACCTGCTGTTAACAAGCAGAATCACTGAAGGAAAGAGGAACAAGAAGAACAGAAAAAAAGATTAAATCATCTGAAGATAAAATACATTAAATCTCTAAAGATCTAAGCAGAGGAGGATACAGCATTACCAGCTTCACTTATTACTTTATTTCTGTCAGACGTCTACAGAAGGTCTTATTAAAAGGTGACAGAGGTTTAGATGTCATGCTATTTTCATTTGATGTGACCATGATGGTGATCGGTGTTTGCTTTAGTTGGGCTCTTGACCCTTGACTTATGAACAATAGTTATATCTTTGGCTGCGACAGCTCTGTCTTTAAAATAGATTTGCAATGGCAAAAAAGCTGAAAGAAAACAGGATCAGATGACCATGGCTGTTTGTTAACGATCACAATCATCGTATAGTGGTCCGATTCACTGATCTCATTTACTGTCGAATGTATTTATTTGGATGATGTTTTGTTATTATTGATTATTGTATCACTGTGATTTGACATCCAGAAAATAAGAAGGATTTTAAAAAGTTTATTCTCACAACAATTTGAACTTCTAGATGAGCCAGACTCACAGAGACATCAAGAATCGGCGTATGAATCTCAACAATCATAAGTTTCATGCTGCAATGCATGTCGGGTAAAAGCATAGTACAAAACAATCGTCCATGACTCCCAGCATGCATTGCAGCATGAATAAATTATGCAGATGAATTGTCTGGTTATTTTCTTTAATTTTTACTTTTATTTTTGCTGTTGGTTTTGTGTTGACTTTAGCAGCGTGTTTTGTGATGTTCAGATTTGATATTATCTTTTTTGTTGATTGTCACCATTGTTGAGATTCATTGGCTGATTCTTGATGTCTGTGTGTGTCTCACTGAAGCCATAGTTCACTTTTCTTTTTTTTTTTTGTGAATGATGAGTTTAAAAATCCTTCATAATTGATTATGCAGCTCTGCTTGATCTTTTGTTGTAGTTTCATAGTGTAGTAATATAAAATTAAGCTGTATTAAAACAACACATTTTTGATAAGGGATTAGAAACAGGATGAGATCGGTGATCCAAACATTATGTGATGACATCATAATCAGCAACACCTGATCTCAATTTTGTTGGCTTTGTTTCTTAAAAACACAGAGTTACAGCAGCCAAAGAAAAACTAATGTTAAAGTCAAGGGTCAAGAGCCCAACTAAAGCAGTCACTGATCATCATAATGGTGACGTCAAATGAAACAAAACAACATCTAAACCTCTTTTAATTCTCAATAGGAATTTCTGTAGACGTATGAAAAAAATTAAAGTCAGTCTGGTTAGTAATAAGTGAAGCTGGTAATGCTGTTTTTTGGAGTTGTTTAATCCTCCTCTGCTGAGATCTGGAGAGATGTAATGTCTTCTGGGCTGAAGTCAGTTGTAGGTCTTGTGTTTCGCTTTTTTATCTTCTTCTTGTTCCTCTGTCCTTCAGTGATTCTGGTTCTGGACCTGATTCTACATCAGGTGTTCATCACTAATGCTCAATCATCAGTTAATTAATCACTGAATTATATTATTAACTTCAACAGTGCTTCAGTGTTAGTCCTACACTCTGTAGTGTAGACACACAAGTGTTAATTTAAAACTGAAGATTTGGGGTTAAAAGGGTTAAAAGTGTTAAATAAATAAAAAATAGAGTGAAACATAATTTAACAGTAATCAACTGTAGAAAAACAGCAATTTACTGGCAACCCAGCTGCCAGTGGATTACCGTAAAATCAATGAAAAACAGTAATATACTGTAAAATGTAACAGACAGATTTATTAAACGAAATGAGTTAATTTCACTGAAATATTAGTACAAGTTCACAGAAAAAAGTTATATGATGTCAATAACTGATAAGGAGAGTAAATATTAAACTGAAGTGTTTTATGTGTTTTTGCACAAGATGATATATGAGAGATCTGTTAGTTTAATTCATTAGTTTTGTGGGTCATCATTGAGCTGGAGAGCAGAGCCTGTGCTTCAGTCAAAGATGAGCAGAGGAACACTGATGTTACGTTGCCTGTTGCTTTATTTAAAAGCAGGAACTGTGTAGTTGCAGATGAAGTGACAAATACGCAAAATACGAACTGCAAAGATTGTAGTTAAAGTCATGTTTTTAATGAATTCTCTATTACACATTAGGTGTTTGCAGTTTTATATTAAGAGATATTAATTTTCAGTGGACTCAAATGAAGTCAGTTCACAGTACTATCAGTATAAATACTAGTTTTTTAACTCAAGCAATCGAAGCTGTAAATTAACGGTAAAGGGCTGTGAATTAACAGTACATTGCTGACAACCACAGATGCCAGTAGATTACCGTTATTTTACAGCACAATTTTTTACAAGTATTTTAAAATGTAATCTAATTAGTACTTACTGTAGTAAGAACTATGACTTTATTGTGCTACCCTTGACAAACAAGTTGTGAAATGTTGTATTTGTCAAATAAACTAAACTAGGAAGAATCATGGCTAGTGCAGGTAAATGCAGTAACAGTTCTTCCCTTGTTTACACACGTCTGCGGCGCGTTACGGCTGCGACGAGGTTTTGTCCCATCCTCCAACTCTTCAGACGCCTCACGAAGATGAGGCGAGGCCATGAGATTTGCATGTCTGACTATAGCGCTACCATGGTTAGGTTGGCTAAGAGGTTATGTTTTGTCTGGTTTATTTTTGTGTTTATTGCTATGTCCTACATCTTGTATCTATATTTCACATACAGCCTGTGAGCAGGAGGAGAACACTTGGTTTTGGACGCTGCGTCTTCAGCGAATCGAGCGCGGAGAGCTTCTGAAATGGCTGGTATAAACACAAGCGTTGACTAGAGAGGCCGCGATCAGCTCCGGTGGCCGGGTCGGAGACGTGTGAAACAGTCAATACTGCAGTACAGGTGTTTCTGAAAAACACGCCACTCGCCTCTTCAGGACTAATGCCAGGGAATACTCACTTGTGCAGTGATGAGCTTCTTGGTCTTGGGTTGGCTGGGGTCAGGGAACTCCTCTCCGAAGCACAGGTCCACTGTGTGCCGAGGCTCGGGACCGCTGCCCTGCTTGTAGTTCTGGAGCTCTGAAAGAAAACAGGGATCAGTGTGAGGACATGCTGAAGAAAGTCCAAAAAAAAGGACTGGTTTCCCAGGCTAAGCCATTCCTCTTCTTCACCTTGTATGAAGACGGTCACGTCCAGGAGTTTACAGGTTCGCTCTCGCTCCAGCTTGTTTGGTTTCTGTCTGTGCTCTGCTAGCGGGCCGTCCCAGTACACGCGGCCCTGGCAGAAGCGCTTGATGAACACGCCGTCCGGAGCCACCCACACCAGCACCCCTTTCTCCAGGTGGGGCAGGAGACGGCTCATGGCGTCAGAGATGCCCGGGGGCAGGCGCACGATGTCTGGACGGGGGAAGAACACCTTCTGGGCTTCACACGGCCCGTAGATGCGCTCGTTCCCCACCGGAGCACAGCCTTGCAGGATGAAGCAGCCGTCCGGAGACGCAGTCACGAGGTTCTGCACCAGTTTACCATGATAGAACAAGCGCACCTCCAGACGGCAGTCTACGAACACACACACATCAATACATCTGACACGTGCCCCAGTACTTTACACTGCAATACATCAACAATACCATAAAAGTTCTATACCATTTTAGTGAGTCAAGTTTTTTCTCTCAACGAGTGATTAATATTCAAAATCATAATGATGCCAAGTTTCAAGTTAGTACTTATGCCAGGTTCAGACTTTTTGTCTGTTTCGATTCTCGGACAAGAAACATAATTCCCCCTAGCAGCAGCGATACCATCGTCTCTCTTTCGTTTCGGCATGTCTGAAAGCTGTGTAAGGAAGAGCTCCTGTGCTCCTATTGGCTAATGTCACAGATGTGACGAACCGTCATGGAGGACCGGGAAAACATTAAACATGCTAGTGTTTCTGTCAGGACGCCGTGAAGCATCGCAGACGCGCCGTCAGTTGTCGTCTACTATGACACACTATACGAGACCAAATTCTGGCGTCCCGACACACATTGTTGTTTACGAATCACCACGACACCCTACGTCAAACTGAACGTGCCAAAAACGGGCTGATATCGGGTAGTCTGAACCTGCATTAAATAAACTAAAGAGACATTCAAATATGAGCTTGTTGAAAATTCTCTCACCAGATATGGGGACGTGAGATGGATATACTGGAACAGATGGAAGATTGGAGTTAATGCCTGTACTGGGACACGCAAATGACCTGCCATTCACTGCACACACACACACACACACACACACAATTTAAGTGAAAATGAAACCTTTTGTCGTTAGTTAATTCTTTCTGAAACTAAAACACTGACCACTCCATCCAGCACCTTTGTTCGAGCCACCAAGCGGACTGTCGTCCTCCTGAATGTGAAAACAAAATGTTATTGTCACACACCTCTGGAATCTGTCCAGTAGGAGGCAGATAAATCTCAAATCTAATCCCGGTTTGCAGTCAGTGCAGTGAGAGAGGGGATTTCCACAGGAGTTTCATTATACCTGATGTGTGTCTCTCAAGGCTTTGCTGCAGTCACTGTCATGTGATATCACTGGACTTCCAGCAGGTTCTGGAGGACAGAAGAAGCAGCTTACAGTTGGTTTTGAATATGATTATGCAGATATACATATATATATATATATAAATGAGGAAGTGAGATTTGGGTGTAAGGTTTGAGGAACTCAAGTGCAGATCTTTTATAATACCTATCAGTCTTCCTGTGTCGTCCAGGATCCGGTAGACCTTGTACGGCTCCGAGATGTCCAGCTGACTGCGCTCGGGAACCTCCTGGAAGTCTGTGCTCTTGTTCAGGGCACAGCGGAGACGCGTTTTCCACGTAGAGGGGTCTGCTTTGTCCCTGCCCTCCTGAAATTTACCCTTGTACATGGCCCACGCCTAAGACAAAGAGTGTGTTCAATCATGTAAACAGCTTTTTGTTGTTGTTGTTGTTGTTGTTTTTTTGCAAATTCTGTACTAAACAGGATTTAAATGGGAAAATAAATTAAATTAAAGTTGGAATGATACAAATTAAAAGCTATGTGCTTATATAAATGAAATAAATGACATTATAAGTTTTGTTCGTTTGGTCAGACATCCTAATTGTAGTAAGTATGTTACGTAATAAATGTGTGTGTGTGTGTGTGTGTGTGTGTGTGTGTGTGTGTGTGTGTGTGTGTGTGTGTGTGCGTGTGTGTGTGTGTGCTTACCTTGAAGAGCGCCGCGTCCTGGTTCTGTCTGTAGTCCTGTTTGGCGGCGTGTTTCCAGGGAATTCTGAACATGGTTTTCTCCTGATTTTCCCAGCTTAGTCCAGGGTAATTTCCGCTGTCTATCTGCGCTATGAGCCATTCTCTCAGTCGCATGTGCCTCGACCTGTCTTCCATCAATCTAAAACACAACACCATCAAATCATCTCTAGCTTCAGTCACATCTCCAAACAGCAGTTCTGCAGTAACACACCAGAAAACTTCAAACACGCTATAAAACTTCAAACAAGCTATAAAACGTGTGCTAAGGTCATAAAGAAAATGAAAATTTCGATAAACTCACAGAGGAATAATTTCATGAATTCAGACATGTGAGTGCGCTATAAAAGTGAAAGTAAAAGTATGAAGTGAAACACTTTCGGTTTCCCATGTAGTGAATGCTGCCCTGTGAACAATGACATGCTCACGAAGGACGAGACGAACTGTCACATGCATTACTGAAACTGCTCCCTGCGGAAGATTCCTTATTGTAAAGCACACCCACAACACGGACTCATTAGCCCGTGCAGAACTCACTATATTCTCATGTTTATGCTGCTCTTCTAGCGCGCTATAAAGTTAGTTTTAGGTTGGATATTCGCCGGACATTTATTTTAATACAGTCGGCTGTATTATGGAGGACGAGAAATGACTTAAGTATAAATAAATAAATTATACGTAAATGCATAAATAAATAAATAATTAAATACTGAAATACATAAGTAAATAAATGCAGAAATACATAAATGAATGAATGAATAAATAAATAAACGATTAAATTCTGAAATAATAAATAAATAAATGCAGATGTGCGTAAATGAATAATAAATAAATAAATAAATAAATAAATTTGTCAAAAGTATCATTTTTAATTGTGCTATTTTTGTATCATTTGTGTTATGCTACATTTTTTCTACATTTATGTATTTTTACATTTATTTATGCATTTCTACATGTATTTATGTATGTGTACGTATGTTAATAAGGTAGGCGGTCCTAACCTGGTTAAACAGGACCGGTATCGTCGTTACGGCTGTGCTACTGTAGTTTTGTTAAATATGGCGGGTTTTTTAAGTACCATTGCTAATGATTTGCGTTGTGAAATGAAATAGATCATGCGACTGCCTTCTGTTTCGCTGGGACCGTGTAGTCGATGATTTAGTTCAGCTCAGGGCTGATGTAAACCTTGATCCAGCTTCACATGCGCTCAGAAACGGAGAGAAACATGGGACGTCCACCTTAACCTTCGCGTGTGATCGAGGCACTCCTCCTTTAGGACACACCGCTGGAGATACAGCTCATTTATGTGGAGTGTGCGAGAGAACACTCATCGGAGGATGGCACAGCATGGGATAAGGTAATGTATAACATTCTGTCAGCTGTACGTTTTGATGACCGATTTGACACTTAAGTTTGTTTAGTGAACTTAAACCCATTTGTTGTGAATTATTGTGGTGACCTCTAGTAATTTGTAATAATTGCGGAGGTTGTCTGTGATCTTAATCCCGTGCGAATCGGCCATGTCTGTAATTTGTGGAGTAAAAATTCCCCCGCAAATGACTTACCATATTTCGCCGAACACCGAGGTCCCGTGATAATATTAGTCCCGTGCGAATCGGCATCTCTGTGATTTGGCGGGGTCGTATATCATTTTTAAAGGTTTTTGTTTCCTGTGCGCTTTTTTATCCATCTTTCGCGAATAATGGAGTGTTGGAGTGTTTTGATAGTATTTTGGGTGCTGGGTCATATCGCTATACACCATTCAACTATACACAATTTGCAGAAAGAGAAAGCTGACAACCATCAGAAGAGCAAAAAGAATGATGGAGATGAATGACACAGCAGCATGCGGTAAGGAACATTATTCTGTTTATGACGATCTCATGAAAGGCCTATACCACAAATTTAATTTCTCGTGCTATTTATACGCCAAAAATGTTTTGTTTTTTTGTTTTGTTTTTGTTTTCGTGCATATGCTAGGCACTATAAATTTTAGGATTAGGAGTGTGGAGTGCGTGCGTATTACACGCCATAAAGTGCGTATCATATGCACGCGAAAACTGTAAAAGTAACGCTTTTTGACTGCCTCAATTTGTGTAAATCTACTTATGGTTCAGAGTATTTATTTTTTCCCACATTAATTTTCCACATGTCTAGTACAATTATGTGTTTTTGTTTTATTAATACAGTATATACTTTTTTCTTGATATACCCCGAAAGAATGGAAGTGAAATGTGACAACATGCCCCATAGGTGGGGTACATTGTAACATGTGTGGGGCACATTGTAACATAACATATGACAGCTTAAAATGTTATCTGATCTAATAAAAAAAATATACAAAACAAACTAAAATATTTTCTAAATAAAATACAATTAAAAAACTTTTTCATATAAAATAATGTCAATTTTTAATAATTAAATATAAACTCATTTTTGAGTTTTGACTACGAACACATGAAAACACAGCTATACAACATAGTTCAAAAACAAATAAATAATTAGTAATTTCTGAACATTGACTCTCAGTCTTTATTCACCTTTTTCTCACGTTTTCTCAATAAAATTAATAAAAGTATAGACTATAATAGCATATTTCTAATAGGGGCACATTGTAACGCAGTGTGACAACATGCCCCCGCCTGCACAACTGGGATTTAAACCCGGCTAGTGTCTTCTGCTAGTTAGCGAAGCATTAAATAACTATCTCAACTGTTAAATAACATCTTGGAGATTAAAATAATATCAGATTTGTCTTATTTTAAATAAACACAAAAAATAGAGATGAAAAATTAACTTAAGTAAGAAATTTACTTTTGCTATGGTTTAATAAATGTCTATGGATATCTTCCAGAAATAAAATAATTTTGGCGGAATTTTTTTTCTATATAGTGTTGATATGGCAACTAGTAAATACACAAAGTTTCGTCATCCAAGCATGAGCGGAAGTATTTAAAACAAGCGTGTTACATCTAGCCCCGCGTTAGGTTGTGCCCCGCGCTCCCCTACACGCAAAAACTATTTTTGCCATATAAATAGCACGAGAAATTAAATTTGTGGTATAGATACGCACTTTCATGAGATCGGGCTGGATAAGTCCGTAAAATCAAGTAAAAATCACAGGCTTCGTTTTTCCCGTGCGAATGCGCCACACGAAAATCAGATCTGGGTGGGTAATTTCTAAATCACACGTGGTCCCCAGATAATACTAATCCAGTGCGAATAGGGCTAAAGTGACATTGATTAAATGTTGAAATTCCATCAGAATCATCATTTTGGTTGAGTTTGAAAATTCAATGCTAAATAATATTGGATCAATGTTGAAAAATCAATGTTAAAATAATATTGGATCAATGTTGATAATTCAATGTTTTTCAGTGTTGAAAAGACAAACATATCAATGTTGATTTTTGGTCAGCTTAATCTCTCCACTGGTGGCCTAGACAATCCCCTCATTTAACACTTTAAAGCAAATCCAAATCAATTGGGTACATTTCCATGAAATATAGTGAGCATATTCATGCCCCTCAAAGGATGAACCCTGTTAATTTTGTCACCTCATCATGGGTCGACCCTTCCTGACACCAGCACACCACCACCCAAAAAAACCCCTGCCAATTGAGTGTTAATATTAACCCCTTAACGCCTGAATTTATATAGCTGTATATAAAAAAAATGTTTTATGTGTGTTTTTGCCTTTAAGTAGATGGTAAATAATGTTGAGATTATCAATTTCACTTTTGCACAACAAATAAATAGAAATTTTGGTATGCTGCAAATTTGCAACAGCAGGCATAATGGTCAATAATAAGATAACAAAAAACACAGTAAAATAACAGTGAAAAAACAATGTTTTATTTATTCACCCTTTTTTTTACTTATTTATTTATATAAATCTGTAACAGCAGGTATTTAATAATAAGAATTATGACCACTTTCATGTCACCAACACAATATACACAAACGTTACTGTTAAGGCTATAGGAAACATTGCATTAATTTGAATTGTAGATTGATTTGAATTGTAAATTAAGTTTTCAAATGTATGTTGCTGAACCTGAAAGAATGAGAGGGAATGCACAGAAACAGTTCTTTGTACTATAACAATGTAACAATGTAACATAACAATGCTACTCTTTAATTATTTAAGGAGCAGGGGCCGTGAAACACCTCTTGGGTAGCCCCAGGGTTAACCTCCACACACACACACACACACACACACACGCATACATACAAACACACACATGCACGCATTCACGCACACGTGGACACACATGCATGCATACATACACACACTCAGGCATACATACACACACTCAGGCATGCACGCACGCATGCACGCACGCACAACAATGTAACATAACAATGTAACTATAACAATGTAACAATGTAACATAACAATGCTACTCCACTCTTTAATTATTTAAGGAGCAGGGGCCGTGAAACACCTCTTGGGTAGCCCCAGGGTTAACCTCCACACACACACACACACACACACACACGCATACATACATACATACACACACTCATGCACGCACACACACACATGCATACATACAAACACACACATGCACGCATTCACGCACACGTGGACACACATGCATGCATACATACACACACTCAGGCATGCACGCACGCACAACAATGTAACATAACAATGTTTTTCTCACTCGTGGAATGCACAGAAGCAGTTTTTGTTCTTGTTTAGGCACAAGTGAGCATCACATTTTGTACACTTGACGCTAGTGTGGCCCGTGCACGTAGGGAATTTGCAGCGTTGCCGCACACTGTCGATTTGCGGCCAGTGACCCACAGCATCAGCACGGACATCTTGTGTGGGAATAGCCTTAGTTGGTCCCCTGCGCTGCTTCTTCTTGAACTCTCGCTCCACGTCAGACGAAGGCCGCCCCCTCTTTTTGGCTGACAGATCTTTGCCTTGCATGCAGAGGGCCTGTGCAATGGAAAGCTTGAAAGCCAGCAAGTCCTTCTGCTTCTTCCGTGGAACATCCATACTGTCACAATCACGCCGATAGAGCAACCAGCCGTTGACAACCACCATGTCCACGAAGTGAAAGAAGAATCGGTGGTAATACTTCTTAGACCTGATGTGGATGCGGTAGTAGGTGATTAGGGCATCAAGTGCATCAACACCACCCATGAACTTATTATAGAGGGTGATGATGCTAGGACATTCCACAGACACTTTCCTCCTTTGCTTTCTGTCCCACCTCTCTATGAAGGAAACAGGCTGGGCACTTGCAAAAGTGCTGGCAACAACCACCCCTCTGTTGTCAAACCATTTGATAGCCCTAACCTCCACACGGTCAACAACAGCCTGTTGATCCTCAATGTCCCTCTTCCCTTCTTTTTGAGCTTTTTGTCTTCGCTGAAACTGCAGCATCGCAGGCGATTTTGCCGCACAGTGCCAAGGGCTGGTATCCCCCTATTTGCAAGAGCTACAAACAAATCGAGTGAGGAAAACCAATTATCAAAGTACAGTAGGTGGTTGACAGAGCCTTCAATAACTTGTGCAAGTTTTAGCACAACGTTCCCGCTTGCCCCTAAGTCTTGTGAACCTGGTGGAGGATCAGATTTCCCTGCATAAATATCAAATGAGTGCACCAGGCCTTTTGTGTCACACAAAACAAAGATTTTGTATCCCCATTTGTACGGCTTTTTGGGGATGTACTGTTTTAGAACAGATCTGCCTTTGAATGTCACCATTTGTTCGTCAATGGATAGCATCTGATATTGAGGCAGAGCTTGGAATTTTGGGAGCATGGAATCAATTAGTGGCCTAATTTTGAACAGCCCGTCACTGTTGTTGGGTGCCGAGTTGTCATTCAAATGAAGGGAATGTTTAATTTCTTCCCACCTGTCACGGGGCATCACATCAGCCACCTGCTCTACACGACATGCATTAGACCAGTAGATCCTAGAGCGAGGTAAGCGGATAACACTCATGTACAGAACAGTTCCAATGAACTGCTCCAATTCTTTCTGATCTAATTTCAAGGCATGGTTTGGATTTTCTTGTGTGCTGTACAGATTGCTCTGATTGACAATAAGATCCAAAAGTTCAGTGTCAAAAAACTGTCTGAAATAATCAACAGGCTGTTTGATTGTGTCACTGTCTGGCAGAGCACCTTGCCACACTGGCACTTTTTTTGCAGAGCTCTGAGTCTGTTTCACCGTCTTCCACACCACTTTGTCTTTGTTTTGTCTCTTTTGTGTCTTTCTTGCAGCTTGGGCACTGGTGCTATCAACCTCCTCATCACTGCTGCTCCTGTTGCTCTCTTCATCCCCTGGCTCGGGAACACATTCGCCATCGCTGCCCGCATCTTGGTCTTGAACCTCCTCCTCACTGCTGCTGCTCCTCACACCTGCAGGGGTCAAAATTAACTTTTAGAAATGTGAAAATCTATGGATAATCTATGGATAAACTGGCGAAATTCACTAGCCATTCAATAGGAAATCAGCATTTTCAGTCTAAAATCTAGTACCAGCCAACATAAAAATTAACCAGCATTTGGCTGGTGCTGGTGCTAATTTTGAATCCTGATTCACCTGGCTTGACAACATTTTCCTCATCACTGCTGCTCCTGTCGCTCTCACTGCAGCTCTCTTCATCACCTGGCTTGGGAACATATTCCTCATCGCTGCCTGCACTATCGCTGAGACAACTATCCTCACTTTCCTCTGGGGGAGCTCTGACGTGAGGTTGCGCATTTACGTACTTGCCGTAAAAAACGGAAGGTTTCATTCGGATCTGCATAAAAATAAATAGCTTTTGTATTCATATCCCAGCATGGTGTATCCCAGCATGGTGTCTGTATACAGACTATTGAAAATAACTAAGCAAAATACAAAGGATTACCTAGATAAGCCGTCACGAAACGCGTTTTTCTATATAGCGCTGGTTAGCGGTCAGCATTAGGCTTATGGCCTACTGTCGCTAATATGCTACAAAGCTAAATATTACAATAACTTCAAAAATACTTGTCACACATATTTCACCTCATTACGTCGAGTGTATAAGCACACAATAAGCAGGTGAGTATTTTTATCTTAGCACAACTTACCTTATTTACACCTCAGGATCAAACTTTTCCGACTCATATCCATAACTTCGCGACCGGAGTAATCCTCGTGCGTAAACAGGAAATAAGTCCGTCACTTTGCGGTCCCACTAGAAACAAGTGCTTGTCGAAGGTTCCTAGGTCCGTAGCGAATATGCACTAACCGGCATTGGGGGAATGCAAACGCTGTCTCGGCTGGTTGATTGAGTCAAACGGTTTGTTGCATATTTATGACAGTAGGCGTTAAGGGGTTAATGTTTTCCTATCTCCACCATCATGGAGAACGTCTCGAGCCCTCTACAGTGTTTCGGAGAGCTACAGGAGCACATTCAGCCAGAGACTTATGAATGACACAGAGTCCTATATTCTTGTGGTCATTTATGTCTTTTCATTTTTAAAAATGCATTATTATTATTTCAAAACTAAGGTGAGTTAATCTTCAATCTCAATTTCATTTGTCGTTTTTATTTATCTAGGCCTATATTTCTTACAAATTGTGTGCTTTTCCTGGGTGAACGTAGAAGGATCAAGGCAAACTTTGAGGTAGATCAACAAAATTCACGGTTCGGTTCGATACGACACAGTGGTGTCACGGTTAGGTATGTTTTTGATACAGCAATTTGTTGATATTACCAGTCTGTCAAACTCATTTGACAAGTATAACGCCCGTTCCACACATCCTCCGTGTGCAGTGTGTGTGTGGTGCGTGTTGCGGTGTGTGTGCGGTGCAGGAGCAGCACGCGCTATAGTGCTTTTCACAGTGCGTAACTGATCCACGGCTGTACCACAAACACATACTGTACTCACTATTTTTATTTCAAATCCAGAAGTTATCAGCAACTTTAATTTAAAATAAGTTTGTCAGCATTGCAATTTCTCTTTGTACACAATATACACTATTTAATAGATGTTTAAACACAATTTAAACAACGTATGATTCAATGCTACTTCTATATAGATTTATATATTAAGTTGCTCAAGCAAGTGGTAAAATATTTAACCATGTACTTATAATAAAATCGCAAACATTTTAAATTAAAACTTAAAATTGACAAAAACAGCCGATTCTCATGCCTTTTCTTTTGCATTTAAATTTTAATACAATAAATCTTGCATGCCACAAATAACTTGTTTTTCCACCTCCACGAATGAGACGAGTGTTGTTCATTATGTCGCCTTGTTGAGGCAATTGTAGTCCAATTATAGTTTTCCTTGCTTTACCCCGGTCTTAAAGTAAAAAGATGACTGTGAAAAAGTAGTATTTAATTAAATACATTTATGGTGAGATTACTACATTTTATTTAATTAAATGCATTTATGGTGAGATTACTCCATTTTCAGGTCAATCTGTGTTCATTTTGACCACGAACCATGCGCTGTCACTGTAATTCAGCGTCTGCAGCACAGCAGAAATAGACTCGATGAAACGATCTCTGCACTGCTGTATACTGAAGCTTCCCCGGGCGCCGCCATTGATTAGCGGACCATCACCTGCTGTTAGCATCCCATTGACTCCCATTCATTTTGGCGTCACTTTGACAGCGAATAACTTTACATCTGAGGCGTTTAAAGACTCCATTTGTCCATTATTTATTTCTAAAGAAACACAAAAATGTATAAAAGGCTCCATTACCTTGTATCTTACGTTATGGCCCCGTAGAAAAATAGGCTAACGATTGTGTCATAACCACGCGACTCTCTGTCGCACAGTAGAGAGATTACCGTATGGACAGGAGGAGAATCGGGGGGACGTGGAGGCAAAATGACAAAATAATTAATCAGAATACTTAGCAAAAGTTTCTCCTGCTCCAGCTCATGGACAGCTCCTACTCACACTCTCCGTCTCTGCAAGTTTGATTCAGATTTCTCTTGGCACAGCTACTAGAAGACAGACGGGTTGCTCACGTCACATCTACGTCGTCAAGCTCAGTTTGAGTCTGCGCAGTCGCTCAGCCATCAGGAAGTGAGCGCTTCTAATTGACTTCACTTTTCTCCGTTGAATCCAAAGGGGTCGCTGTGTCCATTTCTTTTACTGTCTATGCCTGGAACGGATCGTTCCATGTGAAAGCTCTAACCTGTTAACATGGGTGCGGTATTTAATATTTCCAGTATTTAGATTTACATTTTAAACATATCCATTAATCATCATAACCAACTGAGCAGAATCATTCAATCTGAATTCAAGTTCTATACTTTTTTAATTCATTGAATTATGTAGTGTAATTCAGATGTATCTGTTTGACTGGGACTCTAATCATTTTAAATTTGTGCTAACTAAATTCCCTAGCAAATTATTTCCCATCAAAATATATGCATCAAAATCATGCAGATGTTAAAATCGTCTCTAAATATGTGGTAATCATCTGCACCAAGACCTTGGACAGACTGAACCCCGTTTAAATAAGATGAACCAGCAGATGGAGACATTTACTGGATATGCACAATCAAGCCACGTTATAGTCATCATTTGGTTCTTAATATCAAACCATACATATCTAGACAAATGGTTTTATATTTTACATTGTCCCTTTTTGCATATTTTTAATTAATGAATAATGATGTGATTTATGAGCATGAATATGGACTGGATGAGCACTATAGTTTATATGTTAATTTGGTAACTTTACAATAAGGACTCATTTGTTAACATTAGTTAATGTATTAACTAACATTAACTAACCATGATACATTTATTAATCTTTGTTAATGTTAGTTAATACAAATCCAGCTGTTTATTGTTTGTTCATGTTAGTTCACAGTGCATTAATACTGTTAACTAATGTTAACAAATACATCTTTTGATTTTAATAATGTATTAGTAAATGTTGAAATGAACAAAGATTCATAAATGCTGTTAAAGTATTGTTCATCTTTAGTCCATGTTAACTAAAGTAGTTAACTAATGTTAACTAATGAACCTTATTATAAAGTGTTACCTTAAATTTTTATTATCGAGGCAGGTATTACAAAGGGATTATTAAACGGACATTATCAAGGTGAGCATTTGTCACCACAAATGGAGAAACTTGAAATTTCACTTTTAAATCTGTAATGTGTGATTATTTAGACTACAGACAACCTTTGAAATGTTAAGAGGAATAATATAATTCATCCGGACAGTTCTATAATCTTAAATAGATTTGTTAGGACCTGGACCTTCCTGCAGAGAGCACTTCGTGACATGCAATAAGAACAGTTCATTACCAAAACACATCACAATCTTCTCCTTTGACGTTAGTCATTTGAACAACCAGATAATTCAATAAGAATCAAGACAGTTTGTATAATCTTATTGGATTTCAGCCTGTCATCATATGGTGGATGAAACATTATTCTTGCATGCATAGGCTGAGTCATTCTCACTGAAAACGGAACTAGAGTTTTATACATAGGCTGGCCAAGGGAAGAGTGAAGTGTGTGAAAGAGAAAGAGTATGTGACTCTAAGCTGGCACAGAAGGAGCGTCAGTGAATCCTGTGATCGAGGCGGTGGAAGCCGTCCATCTAAATCCATCAGAAGGAATTACTATACAGACTGCAACAAACTCAAAAGCTTACAGTGCGTTTGTAAAACTATAGTGGGTTACCATGATCTTCACTTTAGAATTAATTATACATTATGCATCATTCACATTATTTATGAGCCTGTATATAGTTCTTAGTAGTTCTCTGAGAGTTATGAAAAAATAGTAGTTACTGATTAGCTAATAGTGAACTACACTGTAAAAGTGAACATTGTTGCTTCAAGGGGATAGGCTATTGCTACCTATAAATTATAATTTTGTTGTTGTAACCAAATTCAATCAGGTTTGACGTAACACAAAACAGGGGAATACTGTTTTAACTTTATTGAGTTACATTGACCCAATTTACATTTTCCATTAAAGCTCAGGATGAACACATTCAACACACGTGCACTGCGCCTTGCAGATCAGCGGTTTTTGCTTCAATGGGAGATTGTGATTAAGTTGCATCAAAGTGATCGATTGCTCCTGTCTGCCTTGCTGCTGGTTTGTGTCTGTAGCTCCGTATAGCTTTCTGTTTTGAATCTCTATTTACTATCATTCCTTGCTGTTCTTATTTGCTAAATTTAACTTATTCATCAACATAATTAGATATTGTCTAATATTGCCTATCACATTAATCTAAAATCGCTAGGTTTTATCTAAATCGTTATCGCTAGCACAACACGCTAGTATCTCGCTAGCCTGTTAACCTGCCATCCGTGCTAGCCGTCTTTTTATTTCTCGCCCTCGCGCCTTTTATGAGTCTATCAAACAACTGTGGTGAGTAGGATCAGTCAACAAACACGGTGAGTAATGTCTTCTGTTATTGTCACTTGCACTTTGTGTGACATGTATAGCATAGCCTTCTCTGTCAGCAATGAAGGATTTACATGACAAAAGCAGGCTGACAGAGAAGATTTCAGAACTAGAGACATGCATCCAAACTTTAATTGAGGTTAATTGTAAGAATGCAAGGGCTTTAGATACTGCTTTGGATGCGACTAGCTTAGTGAACTCTGTACATTGTTCGGTTCCGGCTGTAGAGCCTTGGCAGCAGGGCAACTGGGTGACGGTGAGATGCTGTAGTCGCGGGACAAAACACCGCTCTTCTGTTCTGATTACAAGATTAAACAAGTTCTCCCCACTCAGTAAAACTCCCACTGAGAATCCTGTTGAATGTGCCCTAGTTATTGGCGATTCTATTACACGGAACGTGAAAATAAAAACACCAGCCACCATAGCAAATTTAAAAGTGCTGGCTAATGCTAATCGTAAAGTATCTAAGATTATTATCCCCCTGGGACCAGCCTCCCGCCCCCCAGCCGTCTCAGTTCCGTGACCACGTGGCGGCTCTGAGTGAGTACCGCGCTCTATTGCTTATCCCTCTCGCTCTGCAGCCGATGTTCCGACCCCATTGTTCTTGTGTTTTTCGCTGATGGCCACCAGGAGGGTGCCGACCCCACTCCGAGGCTGGTAAATAATGTGGGGTCGATTGTGTTCAGGATACGCAACTTCGTAGCGTTCATGGCGGCGGGGCACACCGACCTCTCCAGCCTGGGTTTTCTTAATCAGACGGCGAGGATGCGGTCTTGGCACAACTCTCTCAACCAGGCCAAGATCGCGGAGCCGACTGTACACACGTACCCGAAAAACATAGCCCAGTTCCTGGCCTATGTGGCAGAGACCCCGCCGCCCACCTGCTGGCTCTCCCGCTCTGTTATGGTTGGCTTAAACCGGGAAATAAAGGCCATGATTCGCTCAGTGAGTTGGAGAGTGGTCATGCACGAGGTGGCGGTCAAACAGGCCAAGGAGGGCCATCTCATCCCCAAGGTCACTCTCCGCCAGTGCGTTGCCTCCGCCAAGACTGTCATCCCTGAAGTCCTGGGTAAGTTTTTGCCTCCTCTCACCTCTCAAACCGCTGCGTTCCACATGCCCCCTAACGCTTCTCCCTTTTTTCTCACAGCCCGCCTCAAAGTGACGGGCGACAGGAAGGACCAGTGGTCCTTTTTTACGGGCACCTCACCACCTACCTGGCCTGCATCTGTGGTCATAGCGGTGGGGTGTTCCAAAACATGACCATTGGGGAGGTGGAGGCAGCACAGAAGGCTGCCATGGACGGTTGCTGCGTCATCAGTGTGAGTGGTTTTATCTCTCTCTCTTTGACGCCGCTCGTTTGTCGCTGATTCCGCTGATTTCTTCCCACAAGACCAACCAGGCCTTCGGGGCCGCTCAGCTGGCCTTGAGCGAGGAGGAGTATGGCTGGATGAGGGAAGGCTTGGTGGGCGGTAGCGACACCCATTATTTATTTTTCACCTCAAAGCCCAGCTCCTGTAAGACCTTAAACCAGTACTTTCAGGAGGCATGGGCTGGGATGGGCCTGCCAGGAACTCCAACCTTCACCGATCTCTGAACCTCCATAGCCACACACGTGACTGTTCCCGCACGTGTTTCTGCCTTGTCAATTCCTGACGTGCCTGTGTTTGTTTCTAACTATACCTTCCTCTCTCTGTACAGGCCAAGAACACCCACAGCCCCGGGGACCGGCACAACACCCACAGCTGACCGCTTCTACGTCCTGAATTTGGACGGCAAGTTGAGGCAGCCGTGGTGGGTGAGGAATCTCCCCCGGGGACCCCGAAGCGTCCTGCCACCTCCTCCGGGCCAAAGGGGGCCAGGAGGACCCGTAAGCGGCCGGCCGGGCCGACCCCCACCACCAGGCCTCCGCAGATCTTTTGGTGGGTCTGTTTAACCGTTTGTCTGACGAGTGGGCGTGTTCGCTGACTCTTTGCCTTTCTCGCTCTTTGCAGGAGGAGCCGAGCCCAGCGAAGCAGCGGCAGAGGGTCTTCATTCCGGTCACCCTGAGCCGGAAGTACCTGATGGTCCGGCTGTCCCCCCTTAAGTCCCCCTACAAGATCTCCCTGAGGCAGCGCAAACAAACCCAATTGTTTTAGTTCTGTTTGTGTTCCCATTTTTAAAACCTGCAGGACATTATTAGTATGAAGCCGTTTATCATCACAATCCTAACAGTGCTGCGGTTACTCAATAAGTGGTCAACTAAATTGATGGTTTGTTTTTCAGATGAGCTCTTTCCCAACTATCAGGAGGAGTTTGTAACGGTGGATTTTGACACCTGGGAGTTTTTGTTTTAATGAATGTGTTCGTGAGTTTTTCAGTCTGGTTTTTTCACTGTGTTTTAAAAAAAGAAGATTATAAATCTGATGTTGGGTGTCTGTGTTCATTGTGTTCTTGCCTTTTTTGGCCGCATAATGTATAAACAAATTTTCAGTCTGCTTTGTACTGAACAGGTGACAATTGGCTTATTTAAAAGTGTTAGTGTTTTTGTTCTCCTCATCTCTACTGTAATGAGCACACTCAACCGGACACGTTCCACTAACTTTCAAGTCATTTAAGTGCTTAAATTGCATACAAATGCAGTGTGGGTTATAACACTGTCTAACAAAATTTTTGCCGTTTTACATTTAAAACTATTATGTCTTATTCTAAAGCTAAAGTAATATTAACAAACTATTTATCATTTGAAAGCTTACAGTATCTAGTATTGATATGTTGTGTCTAATTTTCAATAAAAATGACAAAGGAACAGAAACATTAATTTGTAATCATTTCCTTTTTTTTTAGCTTTGAGGTCCTTTTTTTTTTTTTTTTACTGAAATTACTTGAAAATGTGTGGATTGTGTCCTGTTAAATGTGCTTAGTACAGCAGAGGTGGTTTAATACACATTTGTAGTATTTAAAATAAATGAGGCCCCTTTCAAAAATGTCAAAAGCTGCCAGAGGTCAAAAGGTAAAAAAAAAAAAAGGGACGCGCGTCCGTAAGGAGACGGAAGGTCGTAGGACCTAGCCGCTTTCTAAGCGTTTCAATTCCCGACAAGTGTTTGGCTGAAAACTGGCTTGTTTCTAAGTGTCTGCCATTGACTTCATCTTCAATGGCAGACAGAGAGATGGATCAAAAATCATAAAAAATACTTTTTTAGGCCCTAGGCCCGGGCCCTTTTGGTTTGTCGATCGGGGGGCCCCGACTCAACAGAGTGGGCGATTTCGGGGCCCTGGGGCCATTTCAGTGCTTAATTTGCATAAAAATGCAGTGTCCGCGAAACCACTATTTTGCGGCCACTAAATAGGTTGCTCTCCCATCATATGTGATATCAATTCTCGTTAATTAAACCACCTCTACTGTACTAAGCACACTCAACTGAACACATTCATCTAACTTTCAAGTCATTTCAGTGCTTAATTTGCATAAAAAATGAGTGTCCGCGCAACCACTATTTGGCGGCAAAATAATAACTTTCAAACTATTTTGATGAAACCCGTTTATCAGCTGGGGGGCCTGCTGAGTGCAGTAAAATAGTTAGGGATAGGGACAGGGGCAGGGGCGGGGTTTGGGACCGGTCAGGGGAGATCAACGGGACATTTGGCTACTATTGTGGGCAATCGGATAAATACTGGGTTCGTGGGACGGGGGCGTGACTTGGGACCGGTCGGGGGGGTCAACGGGACATTTGGCCACTATAGTGGGCAATCGGACAAATAATGGGTTAGTGGGACAGGGGCATGTGGCGCCACACTGAGGATGAAGCTTCTTTCTGAAGGGGTCAGGGGGGGTCCCGGTGGGGTCGCTGGGGAGGGTCGGCTGAGGGCGCCGGCTGACCCCCCAAAACTTTTGGGCGGGTGGGGCGCGGCATCCACGAACCCACTGCCCAATGGCCGTTTGGACGTTTTCTCAAAACCGGGACTCTTTAATTTGAAAGTCACGTTCATGACATCAAGGCTAGATTATTGTAATGCTCTACTGGGTGGTTGCCCTGCACGCTTAATAAACAAATTACAGCTGGTCCAAAACGCAGCAGCTCGAGTTCTTACCAGAACCAGGAAGTATGACCATATTAGCCCAGTTCTGTCAACACTGCACTGGCTCCCTATTAAACATTGTATATATTTTAAAATATTTGCTGATTACTTACAAAGCACTAAATGGTTTAGCTCCGCAGTGCTTGAGCGAGCGCTTAACGCATTATAGTCCGTCACGCCTACTGCAATCTCAAAATTCCGGCCAGTTGATAATACAGAGAATATCAAAATCGACTGCTGGCGGTAGATCCTTCTCCTATTTAGCACCAAAACTCTGGAACAGTCTTCCTAACATTGTCCGGGAAGCAGACACACTCTGTCAGTTCAAAGCTAGATTAAAAACACATCTCTTTGACCTAGCATACACATAACACATTATAGACTTCTATAATTCAATGTTAGGCTGCATAGATTAGGTCAGTCGGAACCGGGAACACTTCCCATAAATCCTGATGTACTCGTTATATCATAAGAAGAATGGCGTCTACGCTAATATTAGTCTCTCTGTTTATCCCGAGGTTTACCGCAGTCAGCCGGAACCGGGAACACTTCCCATAAATCCCGATGTACTCGTTACATCATAAGAAGAATGGCGTCTACGCTAATATTAGTCTCTCTGTTTATCCCAAGGTTTACTGCAGTCCGCCGGACCCAGGCTGTATCCAGATCTGATGAAGGACCTGCGCCTGGACGCAACGACAACGCAGTCCTGAAATGTCAACTAGTCTCTCCCCTGTGAAGGCCTCCCTCCCCTCCCTTTACCTCTCTACAGATAAAGCATTGTCGGGATAACTCCGGTTCACGTGGAAGCGATAAAAATTCTGTATTATTAATTTTAAGGCCAGACAAGTAGTATGTTGAGGGTTGATTTGTAGGGAAGGACTACACGCCTGCGCAAATATATTCAAATGCGAGTCCCTATAGACTGAACTCGTAATATGCATGTGCACGCCATCGGTGTTCTCACTGGTTCGCGTTTTTGAAGTTTGCGCAGAAAGAACTTAAGAGTTTTCTGTTAAAACGGTGTCGTGTTAGCATTAAAACATGATTTTAAATATTTTAAACATCCACTGAAAATGCTCTATCACTCTCTCTCCTCTCTCCACCTATAACTGGTGTGTGTGTGTGAGCGCACGGGCTCCACCTATATTGGTGTGTGTGGTGAGCGCACTGGCTCCACCTATACCTGGTGTGTGTGTGTGTGAGCGCACTGGCTCCACCTATAGCTAGTGTGTGTGTGAGTGCACAAAATAGAGAGAGGGGAAAAACCCAACCTTGCAAAGACGAGGCAGAAAAATAACAATTAATTACAATTGCAGAGGGAATCTGAATGCCAGGTAAGGGTGATATAGATCTCTAACATTATATATGTTTTAAATGATCAAAGATACACATAGAAGATGTTAAATTCCTTGTTCTAGATAGGGGACTTCCAGGAGTTGGCTAACTGACAAATAACCATCGAACTAACTTACTTACGCAACTTACACAACCAAGGGAACTAACAAAAGGCAAACATAAAAGTTGCTTAGTAAAATTACAGTTAGTCAACAGGGTCACAAGTGCCTCAACTGTGTGGCCTTTTCTTCTATCATTTTGTCCACTTGGAGCTGTTCAGCTTTTTTGTCCTTGTGTCTTCTTCGAAGAGAGTTGGATTTTGTAATGGGCTCAGCCATCTTTGTTCCTGACTTTCCTTCGGCCATCTCTGCAAACTTGTCGGCATCAACTTCAAGTGAATCGCACACAACATAGAGTACCCGCCGCTGGTTCCGGAGGTCCTCCAGCTCTTTCCTCTTTAGCTCTTGTGTGGCACTCTCCTTCTTTTTTCGTTCATTTTCCAGGTATAGCCTGTACTGTGACCTCGCTGAAGCAGCAGAGGCCAGGAGCTCCTTGGTCAAAGGAACTTTAAGAATGCCACCACAGCCAATTACCTTATCGCAGATTAATCTGAGGGCTTTGAGAGATTCATCAAGCAGGTTGCACGTTTCTACCTCCTTGTTCACTGAGAAGCATCTTTCCACTGTGGCTTGTCCATGGGACAGGAGGAAAACACTTTGGCAGAACTTTAGCAGGTCAGGGTGGGATGTGTGGAGTTTGGAGTGGAGAAAGACATCCAGACGCTGCCTCAGGGGTTGAAAGGACACAAATTCTTCTTCTCTGCCCTCAACAGAGAGAAAGGATGTGAATTGCTGAATGATGACATCACCTACAATATTGAAAGGAAAATTAAGATATATTCATGTCATTAATACATTCCAGTCAACTGCTTCATCATCCATTTGACAAAGTACAAACACCACAGATACACATAACAGTATCTATATAGAGAGCTATGAGTGCATAGATTTTTTCCAGATCTTAATAGTTTAATTTGGCAAAAACAAGACACTTTCACACCTCTCAGAGTAAAAAGGCAGAAACCACAAATGAGATTCCTAGCACAAGACCCTAATCACTTTGAATAACCTATCCACTTCTACTGTACTGTCCCTATACAATATTTTCTTACCAACTGCAATGCCAGCTGCTTTCCCTGGATGAATGTCTGCACTAAATTCTTCATCTAAGTGATGCACCACTCAGCGTCACCGGAACAGGCAATCTGCCTAACCACAGGGAATTTTAAGGGGCATTTGTCCTGCAGTTTTTTAACAACCTTAACAAGGCACTGCAAACATTCTCTCCTGAAGTTCATAACAGAGAGTTCCCCTATCTTGTTTCCTGGTTTGCTCAGAAGTGCCTATTAAGGAACATTAAGGAACATTCACGTCAATGCTTAGAAAGGAAATGTTTGCATAACTTCTTATGATGATAATTGTAATATACTGAACAAATTATATTTGCTGGTTGATTTGTGCAGGCATCACATTTCACACATGCACCTAAAAAAATAAAAAACTACAACAAAATTACCTTGATGGCAGATTCAGCACCTAAGCCTATATCTAGACTTTTAAGGGAGACCCAGTTCTTCTCCTCAGAGATGTCCATTTTGGTCAGCTGCAGGGGGGTTCGGTCCTGTAGGAGTTCCCTTTTGATGAACTGCCGCAGTAAACAAGCAGTTAGAAACCAAGCCACTCCTATCAATTAATACTGGTTAATCATTCAAATTAATTAATCAAAATCTTTACAGTGATAATTACCATCAGGAGCTCAGTTAGGTCTTTTGAAAGGCAACACTGGCTCGTCTGTTCGGTATCTCTGTAAAAAGGGGTTAAAACTTCTTGCAATTGCAAGGAAGAATTACAGCTTTGGGATGATGAGAGGATCCCCTCGTGCTACCAAGATGGCATCATATGAGGCCGTGCTGGGTTTTTGGACACTCTTATCTTCTGCAGCATCCACATACTTTTGAAGCATGGGCCAAACCTCGATTGCTCTCTCTGCCACCGGAACATTCTCCACCATCTATGGCCGCAGAAAGATGGGAAAGCAAGAGGTCCTGGTGAGGTTCGTGAAGTCCTCTCTCCGGGCGGGAACATTGTGGAAAAGAAAATGCATCGCTCGCAGGAGTTTTTCAAGTTGCCAGGCTATAAAGCCTGCCTTCATGGCATTGTGGAGGGTATGAAGTCCACAGCTCCCAACCATTATGACTTGAGTACCTCCATGCAGCTCAGCATGCTCCTTTTGAAGGAGGTCTAAGAGCTTAAAATTTACATTGGGGCCATCCATTCCAACCGACAGAAGCTGCCTCATGTTCAGTTGTGCAACACATTCCTGTGAATTGTCACAGAAGAAAGATTGTTTGAATAACATTTATTGTTGAAGTAAACTCTATTTAATATACAGACAGACAATAATACTTGCTTCAAATTGAACATTTAGACAACCTTAGCCTATAATTAGGACTGGGCGATATGGCCAAAAATCACGATAATTGTTTTATATCAGTTGATATCGATAATTATCATGATAAATGTTAAATCTTTATTTCTTTCAAGTTTAAAGGCAGATTTTTGCTCTTAAGTGAAAGTTTTAGAAACCAGAACATTAATTGTAGTTTTAAACTACTCTTTATTGTCAGAACATATCATGACAAACACTTGCCAAACAGGAGAACATTTCACAAATCTGAGGTAGATCATTCAAACATTTGTCATTTTTCCTTAACAAAATAAACATCTTTATACCATACCATACCATACCATACCATACCATCTTCTTCCGCTTATCCGGGGCCGGGTCGCGGGGGCAGCAGTCTAAGCAGAGATGCACAAACTTCCCTCTCCCTAGACACTTCCTCCAGCTCTTCCGGGGGAACACCGAGGCGTTCCCAGGCCAGCCGGGAGACATAGTCTCTTCAGCGTGTCCTAGGTCTTCCCCGGGGTCTCCTCCCAGTGGGACGCGCCCGGAACACCTTCCTGGGAAGGCGTCCAGGAGGCATCTGGAACAGATGCCCGAGCCACCTCAGCTGACCCCTCTCGATCTGGAGGAGCAGCGGCTCTACTCTGAGCTCCTCCTGAGTGACCGAGCTTCTCACCCTATCTCTAAGGGATCGCCCAGCCACCCTGCGGAGAAAGCTCATTTCGGCCGCCTGTATCTGGGATCTTGTCCTTTCGGTCATGACCCAAAGCTCATGACCATAGGTGAGAGTAGGAACATAGATTGACCGGTAAATCGAGAGCTTCGCCTTGCGGCTCAGCTCTTTCTTCACCACGACAGACCGGTACATCGACCGCATTACTGCAGAAGCTGCACCGATTCGTCTGTCAATCTCCCGTTCCATCCTTCCCTCACTCGTGAACAAAACCCCAAGATACTTAAACTCCTCCACTTGAGGCAGGAACTCTCCACCAACCTGAAGTGGGCAAGCCACCCTTTTCCGACTGAGGACCATGGCCTCGGATTTGGAGGTGCTGATTCTCATCCCAGCCACTTCACACTCGGCTGCAAACCGTCCCAGTGCATGCACGACAACATCATCCGCAAAGAGCAGAGACGAAATCGTGTTGTCACCAAACCTGACACCCTCCGGCCCCTGGCTGCGCCTAGAAATTCTGTCCAAAAAAAGGGCAGCCCTGCCGGAGTCCAACATGCACCGGGAACAAGTCTGACTTACTGCCGGCAATGCGAACCAAGCTCCTGCTTCGGTCGTACAGTGACCGGACAGCCCTTAGCAAAGGACCCCGGACCCCATACTCTCGGAGCACCCTCCACAGGCCGCCGCGAGGGACACAGTCGAATGCCTTCTCCAAATCCACAAAGCACATGTGGACTGGTTGGGCAAACTCCCATGAACCCTCCAGCACCCTGTAGAGGGTATAGAGCTGGTCCAGTGTTCCACGGCCTGGACGAAAACCACACTGTTCCTCCTGAATCCGAGGTTCTACTATCGGCCGTATTCTCCTCTCCAGTACCCTGGCCTCTCCAGCACTCTTGTGTTGCCTGACTTTGATGGCACGTATCTTCAGCACAGTTTGCAGTGCAGGCTACAATATTAACATTACATGTTTTGTCTCGAAACGCATATTTGACAGTGAGTTGACAGTAGTATTAGCTTGAGTTAGGATGCAGATTTACTGTTAAATTTTACATTAACAAAAACAGTAACATCTGTTTAAAATAAAAAATGAACAACCTCATTTTTATTTGGTAAAATGTAATATTCTGACTGTTTTATTAAAATTAACCACTGGTCATCCAGTATCATGCATACATGTAGATCATGATAACCACAGTTAAAGCCTGGCATAGCCTACAGCACCGCACTCTAATGGCAGAATATAACTTTATGGTTTCTATGGTTTTTGTATGAAAAAAGTAGCCTAAATACATCATTAAATACTGTAATTATATTCCATTAGTCCTTTAATACATTGTCTACATTAAAAATATAATACAATTCAATATGTATATCCCACATTTCATGGTGCAGTTAATATTACTAGGCTAACGTTACAGTAAATCCATGGTAAATGATGGGAATTTGTAGACGGAAAAGCCTTCTGTACGGTGGCCGAGAAGGGTCACAACACAAACAAACGCCACAACAACTACATATTCAGAAAACACATGCAAACGCCGCCACAACAACTACATATTCAGAAAACACCTCCAAATTCAGAAAACACATACAAACGCCACAACAACTACATGTTCAGAAAACACATACAAACGCCACAACAACTACATATTCAGAAAACAACTTTGTCGATTTCACATCATGTACGCTGCAAATATTCACAGCACAAGCAAATAGGGAAACGAACTGCAAACTGCAAAGACACAACGGAAATGTTTCCAGGGGGGCCATAATCAGTTACGGCTACAAGAGGTAAGTGTTTCCCCTTCTTATACTGTCTATGGCGTTTCCAGAGCCCGTCTACGGCCTTATTAGACATTATCTGGTGTTTCTCTTTTATTATGACAGACTTGTCGATGTGCTCTGATACCGAAGTGGTTTGCAGCACAAAACGGACAGAACATTTCAATCTGAAAAATAAATAAATAGTTCAGATATCAGGACAACAATGTACAAACGCCGGTAATGCATCTATTTAGTGACCAGAAGCGAGCTAGCCAGCTAGTTTCCAGCTAACAATGTTGGCAGAACGTTTAACAATTATCTGCGTGGACTAATACATTATGGGGACAATAACTTAATATGTTGAAAACACACAAAACCACTTCGGTATCAGAGCACATCGACAAGTCTGTCATAAAAGAGAAACACTTACCTCTTGTAGCCGTCACTGATTATGGCCCCCCTGGAAACATTTCCGTTGTGTCTTTGCAGTTTGCAGTTTGTTTCCCTATTTGCTCGTGCTGTGAATATTTGCAGCGTACGTGATGTGAAATCGACGGATGTGTTTTCTGAATTTGGAGGTGTTTTCTGAATATGTAGTTGTTGTGGCGTTTGTTTGTGTTGTGACCCTTCTCGGCCACCGTACTACGGACTGTATCGTGTTTGTCAGCGCCGTTTAATCTGCCTTTAAATTGGTTTAAATCACGGAGACATTTGTGTTCTTCGCTGAACTCAAGCGCTTCTCACTGGATCTGGTGAGCGAGACCGATCAGAGTAAAGGCCTCTGCTCTAGTGAGCTCGCGCTGCGCTGTCGCATAGATAGTAAAAGAAATAGACACAGCGACCCCATTGGATTCAACGGAGAAAAGTGAAGTCAATTAGAAGCGCTCACTTCCTGATGGCTGAGCGTACTGCGCAGACTCAAACTGAGCTTGACGACGTAGATGTGACGTGAGCAACCCGTCTGTCTTCTAGTAGCTGTGCCAAGAGAAATCTGAATCATTCCCTTCCGAAACTTGCAGAGACGGAGAGTGTGAGTAGGAGCTGTCCATGAGCTAGGAGCAGGAGCAACTTTTGCTAAGTATTCTGATTAATTATTTTGTCATTTTGCCTCCACGTCCCCCCGATTGCCCGCGAGCTTCTCCTCCTGTCCATACGGTAATTTCTCTACTGTGCGACAGAGAGTCGCGTGGTTATGACGCAATCGTTAGCCTATTTTTACAAAAACTGCTTCTACGGGGCCATAACGTATGATACAAGGTAATGGAGCCTTTTATACATTTTCGTGTTTCTTTAGAAATAAATAATGGACAAATGGAGACAAATGGTGTCTCAGATGTAAATGGAGACAAATGGAGTCTCAGATGTAAAGTTATTCACTGTCAAAGTGACGCCAAAATGAATGGGAGTCAATGGTATGCTAACAGCAGGTGGGGGTCTGCTAATCAATGGCGGCGCCCGGGGAAGCTTCAGTTTTTTCTGAAACATTGGCCCCCTGCGCTGCGCTCACAATGGTGGTACTTGGAAAGCCAAATATTTTCTGAGGGGGTACTCTGTGAAAAGTTTGAGAACCACTGGCCTAGATATTGAGCCAATTTGAGAGGTGGAGCATGACCTCATGGCCTGCCTGCTTGTGGCCTAGACTGGAGCTATTAATCCTGAATGTGCATATTTACAGGTAGTCTACTCCAACTTCCATTTAATTAAATACATTTTCCAATATTATAGCTACTATTACAGAAAATCAACAGTAGGCTAAATAAATAAAATGTCCAAATGCAAACAACTATGTAAGCATATAGGCCTACCAATAATTAAAAGAAAATAAACTTACTTTGATGTGCTGCAGCAGGTCATCAGCTCTTGCATGTCCCAGGAATTCTGAGCCAAAATATCTTGACCTGACACAACCATCCTCCAAAAAACGAATATGCATGTCCATCTGTTTTTTTTTTGTTGAGGATTGGTTGAGGCTCTCGTCAAACATTAGGACGAACAGCCCAGTGTTATTTATGGACTCCACCAGTTGCTTCTTAAAATATGGTGCAGTACCAAATTTGATAATGTAAGCGGTCTTATCCTTGCCTAAAGCGAAGGATTTCGCTATGTCGGAGTCCTGAAACATATTTTGAAACAGCTCTCTAATGCCTTCGTTCGAATTGAAAGAGTGGTGTTTAGTTGCTAGGTCTAAACACCACAGCACCTCAGCTCGCAACGTAGCGGTGGTGATAGGGCATAGCGTCTGCTGTATGACGTCTGTCATGCACCTGTTGACGATGCTGGTAGGACTACTGCTGGCAGTGGTTTGCATCGGGAGAGCAGTGGAGGTTGAGGTCGGTGATGTAGCCGTAGCGCAAAACATTGATATGGGAAGCTGCTCGCTACGTCCGCGCATCCTAGTTTGGTGGCTATTTTATTCCATATGCGATTTGACCCCATTCACCCCCACCCAGGTTATATTAATCGTCTTCTTGCAGACGTGGCAATAAGCCTCTTGGCTGTTGCCAACTACTGGCCTAAGCCAGTCTTTAAATCTAGAATCCTCCAGCCAGAGGTCCGAAAACTTGCATTTCCCCATAATGTCTCTTAAATAACTGAAATAAAGCGAACTTGCGAACAGGTTTGGCAGCAAGCCATCCGGGTACCCAGTTTGTTTCAGCACGAACAAACACCACGTCACATGATATCGCTCAGGTCCTACTCGCAACATATAAACAAATCCACGTGAATTTTAGAAAAAAGACCTGCACTTAACACAAATTTAAACTCATAGGCCTAATTGGATGGGGGTTCAAAAATGTAATACCTCGTCAGATGACATTTATTACTTTTTAATACTTCTTAATGCCCTTAATTTTGACTAATTTCATTTACTACCTTTTAATACCTTTTACAACCCTGCGGACACCCTGTGCTAATGATTAGAAATAATCTAAGATTAATCAAGAAAATCTGTTTGAACCACTGATCTATATAATGACTGGATAGCTCATGACGTTCTGAACTGCCAGCAGTGAAGCCACCGGAAGTGTTCGAGCGGCCATCTTACGATTCCCTACCAGCAGGGGCTCCAGCGGCCGCTACACAGAGATTGGGAGCTCCGACGGCACTTTTAAGATGACCCGCTGTGCAGCATACAAGTGTAAAACGACGTTCACAAAAGGATGTAGAAAAACTCCCCACAGGTTGTAATAATTCAAGCCCTATAAGTAGTAATGTATATGCACAATTGTCGCTATTCCCATGTTGTTTTCTCCAAGGCAAGAGTAATGCTTCTTCAAAAAAAAAAAAAAAAAAATATTTTTTTGCAGCTATAATGCACATAGGTGATTTTGAAATAATAAATTTCGAAATACAATGGTTAGCTAAATACTGTTAAAACTAATCATGGTATTGATTAATTAAGACTGCTGACTCTATAGAACAATGACAAGGAAAACTAACTTTATCACGCTCCGAGAGCCCTCTAGTGGTCGGGAGCATTTCCGTTGTTGTACATTTTCCGTTGTGTTGTGGCTCATTTTGTTGTGTTGTGAACTTATGTTTGCTTTTTAAATTTTGTTGTCTTGTGCACTACTGGGTCACCGTACCTCTCCCTAGTATCAAAGCAATTTTTAATAAGCAGGAAAAATTTCCGACTTTAAACAAATACCCATTTAAATGCTTAGGGTGTTTGCGTTGTAAGAATGTACAAGTCAAGTCAAGTCATCTTCATTTATATAGCGCTTTTAACAATGTAGATTGTTTCAAAGCAGCTTTACAGAGATAAGCATATAATTTAAGGTAACAGAGATTGTTTGGCTTTATAGCAGTTATTTAATAAAGTTATTTTCCAGCTAAAGTTAGTTTTGATTGATTTGCTTCCGTCGCAACGATCATTTGTTATTAAATTAGGGGCCACTAAGACGACACCATTCTCTCTACACAGACTTTAAACCTGTGAGAAACGCTGATGGCGTTCACATGCGCATTTAGAATGGGTTCTATAGTTATATGCGTTAGAATATATGTGCGCAGGTTTGGAATTCCCTACAAGCCAAGCCTAAACAAAGTACTTGTCTTTCCTTATGAATTTTGATAAAGAATTTTATTTTATTTTGTCGCTTTGGGGTAGGAACGCGAAACGAATTTTCCCGACAACGCCTTATCTGTAGAGTGGTAGAGGGATCCTCCATAGGGAGAGACTAGTTGGCACTTCAGCACTGCGTTGTCATCGGGTCCAGGCGAAGGTCCTTCGTCAGATCTGGATATGGCCTGGATCCGGCAGGCTGCGGGAAAACCTCGGGATAAACACAGACACTAAAATTAGCGTAGATGCCATTCTTCTCATGATGTAACGAGTACATCAGGATTTATGGGAAGTGTTCCCGGTTCCGGCTGACCTAATCTATGCAGCCTAACATTGAATTATAGAAGTCTATAATGTATTATGTGAATGCTAGATCAAAGAGATGTGTCTTTAATCTGGCTTTGAACTGACAGAGTGTGTCTGCTTCCCGGACAATGGTAGGAAGACTGTTCCAGAGTTTTGGTGCTAAATAGGAAAAGGATCTACCGCCAGCAGTCGATTTTGATATTCTAGGTATTATCAACTGGCCGGAATTTTGAGATCGCAATAGACGTGAAGGACTATAATGCGTTAAGATCTCGCTCAAGCACTGTGGAGCTAAACCATTCAGTGCTTTGTAAGTAATCAGCAATATTTAAAAATTGATGCGATGTTTAATAGGGAGCCAGTGCAGTGTTGACAGAACCGGGCTAATATGGTCATACTTCCTGGTTCTGGTAAGAACTCAAGCTGCTGCGTTTTGAACTAGCTGTAGTTTGTTTATTAAGCGTGCAGGGCAACCACCCAGTAGAGCATTACAATAATCTAGCCTTGAGGTCATGAACGCATGAACTAATTGTTCCGCATTTGTCAATGAGAGCATATGGCGTAATTTAGATATATTTTTAAGATGGAAAAATGCGGTTTTACAGATACTAGACACGTGACTTTCAAATGAAAGATTGGTATCAAAGAGCACACCCAGGTTCCTAACCGACGACGAAGACTTGACAGAGCAGCCATCAAGTGTTAGACAGTATTCTAGGTTATTACGTGAGGAAGTTTTTTGTCCAATAATTAGAAACTCTGTTTTTTCAGAATTTAGAAGTAGGAAATTACGAGTCATCCAATTTTTTATATCCGCTATGCATTCTGTTAATTTTGTGAATTGATAAGTTTCGTTAGGTTTTGAAGAAATATACAGCTGAGTATCGTCAGCATAACAGTGAAAACTAATGCCATGTTTCCTAATGATATCTCCTAATGGTAGCATGTACAGAGTGAACAGCAGCGGTCCTAGTACTGAGCCTTGTGGTACGCCATACTGAACTTGTGATCGATCAGACATCTCATCATTTACTGCTACAAACTGATAACGGTCAGATAAGTATGATTTAAACCATGCTAGTGCAATTCCACTAATGCCAACATAATGTTTGAGTCTATTTAAAAGAACGTTGTGGTCAATGGTGTCAAATGCAGCCCTAAGATCGAGTAACACTAATAGAGAGATACAACCACGATCGGATGATAAGAGCAAATCATTGTACAGGGAGACTTTAGATTTAAAAACGGTGTCTCGTTAGGCAATGTTTTCTCAGTCAAATCATAAAATTTCCTATTGATTCAATAGAACGCATGAGCTCACTAGTGAATACCAATATGGCGGCGCGGTGGCTTCACTGTTTATGACGTCATGAGCTATCCAGTCATTCTATATAGATCAGGGGTTCAAACACAGTTTTCGTCAGATGATGACAAGCATCACGTCTCCAGCGGTCATTTCACTTCACTCCGTGGCGAGAGACTCTCAATTCTTTAACCCGCGCTAGTAATGAGGTAATGACGCAACCCACTAAGGACGGAGCTAACTCAAATTGTTCAATTTATTTATTTTTCTAGTTCGTCACATTTACTGTTATTTCTACAGCAATATTTAATATCTTAAACATTAAAATAAAGTAATAAAATATTTATATGCATATCTACACATACACATATCTACTTATAACGTAGACATCTGATTGTCTTTTAACACTACTATATAGGACTAGTGTGTTTAATAACAGAGCACAATAGTAATGAATCATTGTGTAAACAGATTATTGTGTAGTTTTAAATGTTTAAAAAACACATTTCCTTCTTATTTGTGCATGTGTATTAAAATTTATCCTGACACAAGAGTGTTGAACTGCTAGGACAAGTCTTTTGAATAAAACTTAATTGTATGGTATTCAATACAGCTTATAAATGTTTAGATATAGATAGATATTTGATCTACTAACACAAGTGGGTAAAACTTTAAAACTTCCATCTCTTCAACAAATGGCTTTAAAAAGGTATCAATGACTGGCTTTGACTTGCCAAACCATAGTGATGACAGCAGGATATGTTCTTTTCTCATAGCTGGTGCTCATTCATCAGCTCACTGATTGTTACTTGTATTGGCCAGAGGGAACACTGAGATGATTCAAATACGGGAAGTCCATCACAATTCCACAGTAATGCCAAATCCCACTGGCCAATTGTTTTGTGCTCTCTCATGACGTCACCATCAAAAATGTCGCGAATTGTGTCATCCCATTCCCATTCAGCTTTGTTTATTAGCTGTTGGGAGTTCTTTTTCAGACTTTCAAGGATATCTTTCAGTGAGGAAGACAATGACAAATAGATCATAAATGATCAACTTTTAAGGTTAGAGGCAATGTCAAAAGGAAGATCACAGGACATTTGGTGAGTACTATTATTGTACTATATTACTTCCTTACAAATGTCACGGAACACGTTCTGGAATTAGGACCCAAGAGCAATTCAGGATTAACAGTTCTTTAATGGAAATAAAGCAAGCTGCGTCGAGCTGACAAACAGAATGTCTCTTGTTGTAGATAATTAGATGAACAGAAAAAGTCTCTTAATAATCAAACTGAAGAAAGGTTCTCGCAAAGGTACTCAGCATACAGCAGCAGCGAATCAATACTGGGCTCGGGGTCCGTCTCTCGTCGTCAGATGCAGAGAAGCTGGGCAGAGAAAAGCTTCAGCATTAAACAGCACAGGCAGCGTGTAGCTTCCAGATACACATGAATCAAAACTAGACTTAGACAGGACAAGACAAGACTCAAGCAGGTAAGCTCCGTGACGTAAGTTAACATTGGCAATAATCTGGCAGAGGAAATGGGGAAAAGGGGTACTAGAAGTAGGAACGCTAATTAGAAGAAAGTAGTAGTAGGTGAGGAGATAGATTGAGTAAAGAGAAGAATGATGGAAAACAGCTGGCGGAGAATGAATGAGCGTAATAGTAAGTGGGTGTGCCCGGGCGAGGTGTGTGTGTGAATGAAGGGAGAGCGTGTGTGAGTAGTGGGTGTGTCAGAGTGATGAATGAATCAAAGAAACAAAAGCCACAAGGGGGAGACAGAGACAGGAGAGAATACCGGGATCATGAGAACAAATGTATCCTTTGCACGACTCACAGTAAAAGTGAATTTCAAATTGATTTGTAATGGATAGAAAGTACTTATCAAATAGGTATTTTGTGGCAGGCAGAATACTTGGAAACAAGATGTGCAGTAGTGACAGGAAGGTACTGGTGACCACGACCCCGCGGACGGACATCAAGCAATTTACGTACGCGATAGACAGGACCCCCATCAACGTGAATTTGGCGAGGGGGGGGCGCGGACGACGGGCTTGACGCACGAGACATGAAACACTGGATGGATGCGCCGGAGGTTGGGGGGCAATCTAAGCTTAACCGTGACAGGACTGATGATCTTGGAGATGGAATATGGCCCAATGAATTTAGGGGCCAATTTTCGGGAAGGAGATCGTAACGGAAGGTTAAGAGTGGAGAGCCATACTTTTTGACCGCAGATGTATCTCGGACTCTTAATACGACGACGATTAGCAGCACGACGAGTGAGAGAACGAGAATGACATAGTGCAGACCTCACCCTTCTCCAGGTTTTCTTACAACGCTGAATAAATGCCTCGACGGACGGGACATTGGTTTCTGTCTCTTGGGATGGAAATAGAGGCGGTTGGTACCCAAGACAGCTGTGAAAAGGAGACAAGCCAGTGGCAGAGGATGGAGAAGAATTGTAAGCATACTCTGCCCATGGGAGTTGATCAGCCATGAGGAGGGGTTACGGAACGCGAGACTGCGGAGAATACGACCAATAACCTGATTAGCGCGCTCGGCCTGACCGTTGGTCTGCGGGTGAAAACCAGAGGACAGACTGGGTGATGCACCGATCTGGCGGCAAAACTCCTTCCAGAACAATGACGCAAATTGAGGTCCGCGATCGGACACGACATCCGAGGGAAGTCCGTGAATTTTGAAAACATGATTTACGACAGCTTGAGCGGTCTCCTTAGCGGACGGAAGCTTGGGAAGAGGAATGAAGTGAGCGGCTTTAGAAAAGCGATCTATGACAGTGAGAATTACAGTGTTGCCT
This sequence comes from Abramis brama, assembly GCF_963993115.1. NCBI lineage: Eukaryota > Metazoa > Chordata > Actinopteri > Cypriniformes > Leuciscidae > Abramis > Abramis brama. The sequence goes on along the minus strand of NC_139984.1, from coordinate 996,774 downwards.
CTGGAGACCGGTAGTCCAGCGCGATATGTGACCACGGGCGAGAGGGAATGGGTAAGGGTCTGGGCAGACCAGCAGGTGGCGAATTACTAGACTTGGTCTGGGCACAAATAGAACAGGCGGCCACAAATCGACGGATATCGCGCTCGCGGGTGGGCCACCAGAACTTCTGACAGATTACTGCAATGGTACCCCTGACTCCAGGATGGGCAAACAGCTTGGAGGAGTGACCCCATTGCATGACAGCTAAGCGAGTGGAGACAGGAACAAAGAGTAGACTTCGCGGACATTGGCGAGGAATGATAACCCGAGAAAGAGCTCGTTTAACTATACGTTCGATTCCCCAGATGCCAACAGATTTCCCAGATTCCCCAGATGAGGGAGGATCTCTTCCCTAACAGGGGTTCCCTCGGGGGAATCAAATTGGCGCGAGAGGGCGTCGGGCTTAAGGTTCTTAGAGCCACGGCGATACGAAATGGAAAAATCAAAACGATCAAAGAACAGGGACCAACGTACCTGACGAGCATTAAGTCGTTTAGCAGATCGAATGTACTCAAGGTTTTTATGATCGGTCCAGACAACGAATGGGACAGGGGAGCCCTCGAGCCAATGACGCCATTCCCCCAAGGCCAATCGGATGGCTAGAAGCTCACGATTACCAACGTCATAGTTTCGCTCGGACGGAGAGAGACGGTGAGAATAGAAAGCGCACGGGTGAATTTTACCATCAGTGGATGAACGTTGTGAAAGAATGGCTCCAACGCCCACCTCTGATGCGTCAACCTCCACGATAAATTGCTTGGAGGGATCGGGGGTCGCAAGAATGGGAGCTGACGTAAACAAGGATTTTAAACGATCAAAAGCGGACTGGGCTGAGTGCGACCATTCAAAACGTGACTTGACCGACGTGAGCGCGGTAAGGGGGGCGGCGACCTGGCTGAAGTTGCGGATAAATCTTCGATAAAAATTTGCAAAACCCAGGAAACGCTGTAGGGCGACTCGTGAGTCGGGAACCGGCCAATCGGTGACAGCACGGACCTTAGCAAGGTCCATGCTGACCCCGTCAGCGGAAATGACCGATCCTAAAAACGTGACAGACTGGGCATGAAAGGTACACTTCTCGGCCTTGACGAAAAGACGATTCTCCAACAACCGTTGGAGTACACGGCGTACGTGCTGTACGTGAACCTGGAGAGACGGGGAGAAAATTAATATGTCATCTATATAGACAAAAACAAAGATGTTTAACATATCTCTTAAAACGTCGTTGACCAGGGCTTGAAAAACTGAGGGAGCGTTGACGAGGCCGAACGGAAGAACCTTATATTCAAAGTGCCCGAGGGGAGTATTAAACGCGGTCTTCCATTCATCCCCCTCTCTTATACGCACCAAATGATACGCGTTACGCAGATCTAGTTTCGTGAAAACCTTTGCGCCCTGAAGGATCTCGAACGCCGATGACACAAGGGGAAGAGGGTAGCGGTTCTTGACCGTTATGTCATTGAGCCCACGATAATCTATACAAGGGCGCAAAGAGCCGTCTTTCTTTTTCACGAAAAAAAACCTGCGCCAGCGGGGGAGGAGGACGGAACAATAGTTCCCGCGGCGAGGGACTCGGAGAGATATTTCTCCAGGGCTTCGCGCTCTGGTGCGGACAGCGAAAAAAGTCTGCCCCGCGGCGGGGTCGTGCCAGGGAGGAGGTCGATACAACAGTCATACGGGCGGTGAGGAGGAAGAGAAGCGGCACGTGAGCGACTAAAGACCGCCCGCAAATCCAGGTACTCCTCCGGGACTCCAGACAGATCACCAGGATCCTCCTGAAACACAGAAACAGAAGAGACAGGGGGAACAGCAGACACTAAACACTTCACATGACAAGATAATTTCCACGAGAGAATGGACCCCTTGCCCCAGTCAATATGTGGATTGTGTTCTACGAGCCAGGGATGGCCCAAAACAACGGGAGTGTAGGGCGAATGAAAAATAAAAAAGGTAATTGTCTCTCTGTGATTTCCTGAAACCGTGAGACTCACCGGAATGGTAGTGCGGCTGACTCTTTCAAGCTCGCTACCGTCAAGGGCAAAAACAGGCGTACAGTCATTCAAATTAACTAAAGGGATGCCCTGTTCAATGGCCAAGGTCTCATCCAAAAAACTTGCCTCCGCTCCAGAGTCGATAAGGGCTTGACAGGTTACAGAGGATCCCGACCATTGGAGAGTGGAAGGGAAGGTAGTGCGTGAACTTGGCGGAGGGACAAAAGCAGTAGTGCTCGCCAGAAGCCCTCTCCTTACTGACGAGCGTTGGCTTTTAACTTGCATGACGCTGCGAAATGACCGGCAGATCCGCAGTAAAGGCAGAGCCGGTTAATGATGTGTCGCTCTCGTTCAGCCGCGGTGATGCATATTCCTCCCAATTGCATGGGAGGAACAGGACAGGACATGACAAGACTCAAGCAGGTAAGCTCCGTGACGTAAGTTAACATTGGCAATAATCTGGCAGAGGAAAAGGGGAAAAGGGGTACTAGAAGTAGGAACGCTAATTAGAAGAAAGTAGTAGCAGGTGAGGAGATAGATTGAGTAAAGAGAAGAATGATGGAAAACAGCTGGCGGAGAATGAATGAGCGTAATAGTAAGTGGGTGTGTCCGGGCGAGGTGTGTGTGTGAATGAAGGGAGAGCGTGTGTGAGTAGTGGGTGTGTCAGAGTGATGAATGAATCAAGGAAACAAAAGCCACAAGGGGGAGACAGAGACAGGAGAGAATACCGGGATCATGAGAACAAATGTATCCTTTGCACGACTCACAGTAAAAGTGAATTTCAAATTGATTTGTAATGGATAGAAAGTACTTATCAAATAGGTATTTTGTGGCAGGCAGAATACTTGGAAACAAGATGTGCAGTAGTGACAGGAAATCTTTCAGACCCTCTCCACTTATTTTATGATGCAGGACAAATGTGAGAATCATTAAAATAGTCTCTGCCTTTGTGACATCACTTCCTGGATATATAGGTTCATCTCCATCATCCAAGTGCAAGGAATCCTAAAACTAAAATTTGTGTGCAAACTAAATGTAAATGCACGTAAATGTAAAATGACTATGTAAAAGTCATCTTAATACGCCACATTTCCTTTAGCAGATGGTGGCACTATGACCGCGAACCATAATACCCATATTCATGTGATTATTTAAATTTAGAGGAATTTCATGTCATGACTGAGATTGGTGGCGATTGCATGAATCCACTAAGAGGAGTACTTTAACTCAAGATACTGATTTAAACACATTGATTTTCATGCAATGGTCAGTTTTGAGATTTTGGGCTAGTTTACTCCTTCAATATGTGTTCTTTCAAGCTGCTATAAAGAAAACATTGAAAATATACATTAAGATGTTTATTGTATTACATTTTGTTTACTTGCGGCAGTAAGTTTCTCCCGAATTTACCAAGAAGTTAGCATTCCAACGCGACATGCCGAGTTCTGTCTGTTTATTGAAGTCTGTCATGACCGGTATCGTTGTAAAGCTCTGAGTCTCCTGCACAACGCTATGTAACCCAAATATGGGCATTTCCTTTCTATCAGTAACCAATCGTGAATGTCCAAAGGGGGATTTAAAGCTAATGACGAAATCTCATTTAGAGCTATTTAAATCTTTAAATGCCGTTTTCTCAAAATGAGTTTTTTGTCATTCTCCAGTACAAACATCTCAGCCTATGTAGCACCTGTGTACACCAAACTCTCCAGTTATATACTTAGCAGTATTCTGAAGATATTTTCACGTCACATGTGAGAACAAATGCAAGTTTATATTTTCTTTCAGATTATGTAATTTCTGTAATGAAGTCTGTATCATAGAATGACATACATACTTCTTTCTGTTGTTATTTTGTAGATGTTTGTTGTAACTAAATGGCTTAAATGTAATTCAAGATAATTTAGTAAAACCATGGCTACACTGTGGTAATACAACCAATTTATGATACATGATCCATGGTTTTTAAAACCATGGTTTGCTACAAAAACCATGGTTACTACAGTCATGGTTACTGTGGTTTTTCTGTAGTATTACTACAATATAACTGTAGTAGAACCATGGAATCAAAACCATGGTTTTTAAAAATACTAAAATACCAGTTACTACAGTCATGGAAAACTACAGTTTTGCTATAGTATTACTACAATATAACTGTAGTAAAACCATGGTTCGCACCAAAATACCACGGTTACTACAGTCATAGTTAACTACAGTTTTATAGTCTCTTCTGTCTCTTCTGCTCACCAAAGGCTTAATTTATACAGCAAAAACAGTAATATTGTGAAATATTTGTACAATTTATAATAACTGTTTTCTATTTGAATATATTTTAAATGCAATTTATTTCTGTGTTGGTAAAGATGAATTTTTAGTATGATTACTCCAGTCTTCAGTGTCACATGATCCTTCAGAAATCATTCTAATATGATGATTTGATGATCAAGAAACATTTATTATTATCAATGTTGAAAACCGTTAACAGGATTATTTGATGAATAGAAAGTTCAAAAGAACAGCATTTATCTGAAATAGAAAGCTTTTGTATCATTATCACTACCGTTCAAAAGTTTGGGGTCAGTAAGAGTTTTTTTTTTTTTTTTGGAAATAAATTAAATAACTTAATAATTGTATTCAGCACGGATGCATTAAATTGATCAAAATTGACAGTTTAGACATTTTTTATGTTGCAAAAGCTTTCTATTTTAGATAAATGCTGTTATTTTGAAATTTTTATTCATCAAAGAATCCTGAAACTGTGGATTTACTGTGGATTTGTTTGTAAACATAACACTGTTCACTGCAGGCTTTTCAGAGAGACTGGAAATAACAGATGATCCATTGACGACTACATTGGATCTGACAGTGTTGCAACACACAAGTGTGAGTAACAGTGTTTTTACCCTTATGCTCAAAATAATTATTTGGTTTGAGTAGGGCAAACTTAAATTAAACAAATTAGTTCCCTTTCAGTCGGTCACGTTCAGCGTACATCAGAACTGAACTGACGAATTGGGATCATGCTAGGGAGCCCTATCATCTTCAAGTGGTAACAGAACTAGCCAATGCATATTTGCATCTCACGCTCCGCCTCGCAGCACCGTTTGTCTTTGACTTCGGAGCCGAAAAGTCGTTTGTTGTCTTTGAAGAGATTTCAACGAGCGTGTGTGCCGGTGCTTTTTCTGGAAGAAGACTCTCCTGCAGTGTCAGTGTTGACAGTGCGAGCAGCGGTGGTCGCGAGCATTATAACAGAGAAAGCTGTTGGTTGGTTAGAGAGCATTGAGTGAGTGAGTGCTTCCCCTGCCAGTGTTGCTGTTTCCCCTGTGTGCTTCTGCATTTTAGAGAGTTAATTAATAGTTTTGTGTGACGGTCACAATCGCTGCATCATGTGTCTGGGTAACAATAGAGCGGAACGACCAGCAGCATCCTGCCAATTAAAAGCCTTAATAATCAAACCTGATGAACCTGATTTGTTTGCCACACACCTGTCCCTGCATTTTTTGCTTGGCACTTGGCACTCTATTGCTATTAATATGCTGTATTAATCTTTGTTAATCTTAGTTATTAACAAATAAAAATAAATATTTCAATAATGTAGGCTATTAGTAGCCTAAATGTTGAAATTAACATTAACAATGGTTAACAAATTAACAAAGTGCAGTTTATTAATAGTACATGTTAACTAATGTAGTTAACTATAATTTAATAAATGGAACATTATTGTAAAGTGTTACCGATTTGTTATACACCGATTCAGACGTCTCGTGAGTTCAGTGTTGGACAGATCAGTTGTTTTAACCATTCATTAAAGTGAATCAGTTCAAATGAGTCATTAGTTAGCGAATCGGACGTGTCATTAGTGGACGTGTAGCCTACGGCACACGTTGTGTGATTATCCCGGCAGTTTATTTTTTAGCACAATTCACACTCCGCGGTAATTCAGGAGAAAAAAAATCTCAGAATGCTCCACGTGAAACTTTGGTCTTCCGGCCTTTTTCTGTCGTGATATGCGATAGATATGCACGAGGGAGAGAGAGCAAGACAGCGCTCGTGTTGTTTGAAGACGTGAGAGTGCGTGTGCGCAGCCGGGGCTCTCTCTCGTACTTATTTATGCGCCCTGTCAAGCGCAGTAGTCATTCTATTCTACATCACGGTTAGACCCTTCATTTCTCCGGGCAGGAGTGCCCCTAGAACAAGTGTCCAGGCATGCTGTGGTCACCACGGATGCCTACACCACCAGTTGGGGGGCCACGTACAACGGGCATGCATTTGCAGGGATCTCGACAGGCCCCCAACTACATTGGCTCATCAACTGCCTTGAGTTGTTAGCAGTATGCCTTGCTCTGAGACGCCTCAGAAATGAACAGCACTGCGACCATCAACCATTAAGGTGGTCTGCGCTCCCGCCGCATATCACAACTCGCCTGCCATCTCCTCCTATGGAATCAGAACCATCTGAGGTCGCTTCGTGTCACTTATATCCCCGGCCTGCTCAATCATGCCACCGACGAGCTCTCACGACAACATTTGGCCCCAGGCATGTGGAGACTCCATCCCCAGGCGGTCCAGCTGATATGGAACTTATTCGGGGCCGCACAGGTAGACCTGTTTGCCTCTCCGGACTCATCCCATTGCCGGTTGTTCTACTCCCTGAACGAGGGGACCCCGGCATGGATGCACTGCTACACCGCTGGCCCCGGGGCCTATGAAAGTATGCGCAGTCAGGGGGGACGAGGAGCAGTCTTGCTTGTTGCCCCTTATTGGCCCAACCGGACCTGGTTCCCAGAACTCATGCTCCTCTAGACAGCCCTTCCATGGCCCATTTTTCTGAGGAAGAACCTCCTTTATCAGAAACGGGCCACTGTATGGCACCCGTGTCCATGTCTGGTCCCTGGACGGGACGTGGAGGACTTAGGTGATCTACCACAAGCAGTCGTAGACGCCATCACTTCTGCGAGAGCACCCTCTAGACTCTAAAGTGGAACCTGTTTGTTGAGTTGCGCTCTTCTTACCGAGAAGACTCCCGAAGATGTTTGTTCGGTACTGTGTTTCCTTTCTACAAGATGGGTCTCCCTCCACCCTCAAAGCGTATGTTGCCTTGATTGCCACACATCACGATGCAATAGACGAATAATCCATGGGAAAGCACAACCTGATCATCAGGTTCCTGAGGGGCACAAGGAGACCATATCCGCCTCACTCTGCCTCACTCTGCCTCATTCTGCCTCAGGACTTGAGACCAGCTCTTTGTCTGTAACGGAGGCCAGCAGAAGGGAAAGGCTGTCTCCAAGCAGAGATTGGCCCACTGGATACTGGATGCCATCGTCTTGGTGTACTAATCCCAAGACACACCATGCCTCCTCAGGTTACGAGCCCACTCCACTAGGAGTGTTGCTTATTCTTGGGCGCTGGCACAAGGTGCCTCATTGACAGATATCAGTAGAGCTGTGGTGTATCATAAGATCATGACCAAGATCATACACACCCAACACGTTCGCTAGGTTTTATAGCCTTTGTGTCGAGCCGGTAGCCTCCCATGTGCTCTCTTCTCATAGCCAGTTAACACCGTAGGCCCTGCTTGAAGTGTCGGCCTGCTGCGCCATTCCCCTCCTATGGACCGGATACGTGCACCATTTCTGCTCCAGGTGAGTTCCCCATTAGCCGGACCCTGTCGAGTCCCTCCAAACCCCTTGGCAGTCTGATGTGGCGGAGCGTCTGACGCCAGGCCTAACACTCGGATGCATTGGTGGAACCTGTGCTAGGCTGGGTCCCATATGTTGTAATACCTACGGTGATCCCATATGTGTATTCTTCCACGGGGCAGTGGCTCAGTGGTTCATGTAGGTTGTCTACAAACCGAAAGGTTGGTGGTTCAATCCCCGGTTCCACCTGACCAAGTGTCGAGGTGTCCATGAGCAAGACACCTAACCCCAGCTGCTCCCGACGAGCTGGATGGCACCTTGCATGGCTGACACCGCAGTCGGTGTATGAATGAGTGAGTGAATGGGTAAATGTGAGGCTATGTAAAGCGCTTTGGTGGCCATAGGTCTGTGAAAGCGCTATATAAATGCAGTCCGTGAGTCTGTGTCTTTCCCTTGGTGGGGAGGAAATCACATTATGAAATAAATGTTTTTCTCCAAAACACGTCGGCCACAATTATTGGCACCCCTAGAATTTTTTACGAGTAAAATATCTCTGAATAATAATAATAATAATAATAAGTTTATTTTATATAGCGCCTTTCTCAAACCCAAGGTCGCTTTACATAGTAGGAAGGCAAGGAAACACAACAACAAACAACCAAAACAGTACAACAAAGACAGTTATCTGTATGAAGCTATGAGTTGGGTGTGGAGAAGTGATCATTAAACAAAAAGGTCTTGAGATGTGCTTTAAAGAAGGGAAGAGAAGGACAGTCACGAAGAGGTTGTGGGAGGCGGTTCCAGAGTTTGGGGGCCAAGGTACTGAAGGACCTGCCACCCAGGGTGGAGAGTCTGGAGCGGGGAATAGCCAAGAGATTTTGGTCAGAGGATCTGAGTGAGCGGGAAGGAGTGTAAGGGGTCAGGAGGTCGCGGATGTAGGGGGGAGCAAGGTTGTGGAGGGCTTTGAAGGTGAGTAGTAGTACTTTGTATTTGATCCGGGACGGAACTGGTAGCCAGTGAAGTTGGTGGAGAATGGGGGTGATGTGTGCTGATCGTCTGGTATGGGTGAGGAGCCTGGCTGCCGAGTTTTGAATATATTGTAGCCTTTGAAGTGATTTAGCAGGGAGACCAAGGAAAAGTGAGTTGCAGTAGTCTAGACGGGACATAATGAAGGAGTTAACCAAAGTCTGTGCATCACTAACAGAGAGGAAGGGTTGGAGGCGAGCAATGTTACGGAGGTGAAAGAAGGCAGTCTTAGTGAGTGATTTGATATGAGGATCAAAGCTAAGGGTGGAGTCAAGCTGAATGCCAAGGTTTTTAACAATGGGGTAGGGTGGACAGGTGAACCATCAATGTTGAGAGTGAGACTGGGAGATTTGGAGAGGATGCTTTTAGGGCCAGTCAGCAGAATTTCGGTTTTATCTGTGTTGAGTTTGAGAAAATTGTTTTGCATCCATAATTTTAAGTCAGAGAGGCAGTCAGTGAGGGAGCATGGTGGTGGGTCAGAGGGAGAGGGAGTGGTAAGATAGAGTTGGATGTCATCTGCATAACAGTGGAAGTTAAGACCGTGGCTGCGTATAATCTGGCCAATAGGGAGGATGTATATGAGAAAGAGGAGGGGCCCAAGTACAGAACCCTGGGGGACACCACAAGTGACAGGGTACTTGGAAGACTGATGTGGACCAAGTGTTACAAACTGCTTTCTGTTGGAGAGGTATGACTGGAACCAATTGAGGGCTGTGCCAAAAACACCAATAGCAGACAGACGGGCGATTAGAACATTGTGGTTGATGGTATCGAAAGCAGCACTAAGGTCAAGGAGGATGAGAATGTTAAGTGAACCAGAGTCAGCAGACAGGAGGAGGTCGTTAACTATGCGTAGAAGGGCAGTCTCTGTACTGTGACATGAACGGAAGCCAGATTGAAAAGGCTCATACAGGTCATGGTGATTAAGAAAGGTGTGTAGTTGTGAGGCCACCACTCTTTCCAGTACCTTGGCCAGGAAGGGGAGGTTGGAGATAGGGCGGTAGTTTAATAGTGATGTTGGGTCGCAGTCCGGTTTTTTGAGAATGGGTGTGACTGCAGCAGTCTTGAGAGCAGCAGGCACAACACCAGAGTTGAGGCAGGTGTTTACAATCAATACAATGGGTTCAGATAAGGATGTGTTGCAGGCTTTAAGTAGAGGGGTGGGGGCAGGGTCAAGTTGACACGATGAAGAGTTGGACTTATTAATAATGTCAGTAATAGTGAGGGAGTCTATAACGGTGAAATGGGAGAGCTGAGGGCCCAGAGAGGGAGGAGAAGAAGAGAGAGATAGCATTGGGGTTGAAGCAGTGGTAAATTTGGCTAATTTTGTCATCAAAGAAGTGTAAGAAGGCCTGGCACTGCTCAGGGGTCTTAGGACAGGCAGTGACAGGGGGTTTGAGGAGTTTGTCCAAGGTCCTGAACAGGGTTTTAGGCCTGGACATGGAGGAGGTTATGAGTGATGAGTAATAGTTTGAGCGGGCAGCATTGAGGGCATCCCTATATGTCTGAGTATGTTCGATGTAAAGCATGGAGTGAATTGTAAGGCCAGTTTTCTTATATAGCCGTTCAAGACGGCGGCCAGCGGCCTTAAGTTGCCTGAGCTCAGGGGTGAACCAGGGGCATGTACGGTTTGCTGGTACAAGCTTAGTCCTGACAGGGGCTAAGCTATCAAGCAGTCTGGTCAGGGTGCCATTGTACATAGCAACCAAGTCATCCGCGGACGAGAGCTCGTCAAGGTCAAACAGTGGCGAGGCCTGTATAGAGGCAGCAAACATGCTGTGGTCTATTGACCTGATGTTACGACATATGATAGTTGTTTTCTCTGAGGAGGGAGGAGGAGTGATCATATGAAAACGGCATTCAATGAGCTTATGGTCAGAGACACCAGAGATGGAACCAGAGACAGAGATGTCATTCAGACCAGAAGAGCAGAGCAGATCCAAAGTGTGGCCATGAGTGTGAGTAGGAAAGTCAACATGCTTTGTCAAACTAAAACATTCCAATACAGAGTTAAACTCCGAGGTGTAAGAACAATTAGTATCCACATGAATGTTAAAATTCCCTAACATAATCACAGCAGAACAAAGAGATGAAATAACAGTGAGAAGTTCATTTAATTCAAACAGAAAATTTACAGATGGTTTAGGGGGGCGGTAGATTAGCAATAGTAAAAGGGGTAGGGTAGAAATAACCTTCACAGCAATATATTCAAAGGATGTCACTTCAAATGGCCTAAGTTCTTTAACAGTCAGATCTGAGCGGTACACTACAGCCAACCCACCCCCTCTCCCTACAGATCTGGGTTTGGATAAGTAGCAGTAGCCAGGGGGGGGCAGCATGTTTAAATTAATGCAGTCACCAGGTTGTTGCCAGGTCTCTGAGAGACAAAACATTTTTTGTCCACGATGATATCGTTTATTAGGACCGTTTTGTTTGTGATTGAGCGCGCATTTAGGTGGCCAATGTTAAAGTTCTGACATGATAATGAGGCAAGAGGAGGCAGCCTAGGAGGGCGACGAAGGTTGTCAAAGTTAATTCCCCTGTTCTTTGGCTGGTATCGTCGACAACGGTCGGGCGTGTAAACAGTTGGGATTTGAGCATCATGTCCATAGATGAGAGTCGGTTCTCTTTTGAAGCGATGAGCATAACGTGGACGACGAATAATTCCAAGCGAGCAGCAGAGTTTATACAGCGTCGGGTCCAGGGGGGCGTGGCAGCGAAAAAGTTTGAGAGCAGCAGGGGTGTAAACAGGCTCCATTGCCAAGTCACAAAAAACACACAGGCACAGCATAAGGCGAGCTGAGAGGACATTAATCCAGCTGCCAGCGGAAAACATGACATCGACACAGTAAAGTTATCACAAGCGACCCAGCAACACCACGCTAATGCTACATGTTAGCCAACCAGGCTCACAACACAACCCAGTCCACAATGTAATCAGCGCAGTTTAGTACGCCAACCACTGAACAGACTGGGGACAACAACGAGGCAAGCGGGTAGAGACACACTCACCACTGCAGTAGTCACTGTGAGGGGAGAGAGGAAGAGAGCTCATGCAGGGGAAGAGCAGGCGTGCAGTGGCAAACAGAACTGGAGGAGCAAGTTTGTAGCAAAGTTTGTAGCATTAATCCACAGATTGATACAACAGCAGCAAAGCAACAATGCTCCAGTGACAGAGCAGGAAGGTTCGGCAGACACCGGGAGGAGATGCGGTAATCCACTAGATTTCGGGGGTAAATGACACAGAGAAGGAATCCAGCGATAGCAAGGAAGGAGAGACACCCGGTGAGCAGCGGCAGACACACACGCAACCGGAACTGTTCACTCAACCGGAAACTCGGGAAGTACATTCCCATTAATATTTACCTTTATTTAGCACACCAGGGTGACTAGGAACATGAAATTGTCTAGCTTTGACTTCTTGTTTCACAGGAGTTTAAATATGAGGAAACACAAAGGCCAAATTCCCTTAATCATCCATCACAATGAGTAAAACCAAAGAATATAGTTCTGATGTGCATCAAAAGATTGTTGAGCATCACAAAATAGAAAGTGGCTGTAAGAAAGAATTGAAAATCCCCATTTTGACCATCAGGGCAATAATTAAGAAGTTCCAATCAACTAAAGATGTTACGATGTTTGTCTTCTGCCTGGAAGAGGACGTGTGTCTATATTGTCTTAATGGACGGTGAGGAGGAATGTTTGAGTGCCCAAAGACTCTCCAAGGATCACAGATGGAGAATTGCAGAGATTACTTGAGTCTTGGGGGTCAGAAAGCCTAAAAAAAAAAAAAATCAAACAACCCTTACACAACCACATGTTGTTTGTGAGGGTTTCAGGAAAAATCCTCCTCGCTCCTCCAAAAATAAACTCCAGCATATTCCAGCAAAAGGGACTGGATTCTATGGTCAGATGAAACAAAAAAAGGACTTTTTGGCAGCAAACCCAGCAGATGTGTTTGGTGCAAACAGGGATAAAAAGTACCCCATGCCTACGGTTTAATATACTGCTGGATCTTATATTTTGTGGGCCTATTTTTTTGCTGGAGGTCCTGGACATCTTGTTCAAATACATGGTATTATGGATTCTAGCAAATACCAACAGATGAAAAATCAAAACCTGACAGCCTCTGCTAGAAATCTTATAATGGGCCGTGGTTGGATCTTCCATCAGGACAACGGTTCAAACAAACATCAAAATCAACACAAAAATGGGTAACTGAGCACAAAATGAAGCTTCTGCCGTGACCATCCCAGTCCCCAACTGGGCCAACTGACCAACTGAACCCTATAGAAAATGAGTGGGATGAACTGAAGAGGAGAAGCACCAACATGAACTTGTGAATCTGAAGGATCTGGAGAGATTCTGCATGGAGGAATTGTCTCTGATCTCTTGTCAGTTATTCTCCAAACTCATCAGGCATTATAGAAGAAAACTCAGATCAGTTACCTTGGCAAATGGAGGTTGCAAAAAGTATTTTAATAACAGGGAGCCAACAATTATGGCCAGCGTGTTTTGGAGAAAAGCATTTATTTTATAATGTGATTTATCCCCCACTTTCAATTCTTTTACTTCAATGAAAGGTTAGATTTTTGCGAATTTTTTGAATGAAAGATCAAAAGGATAAACAATGTAGATTTATTTTTTACAGCCATTTTTGATCTTATTTACCAGGGGTGCCATTAATTCTGTCCACCACTGTACATGAAACAAAAGACAATTACAAGCAATACTATTCAGTCCAACATCAGTAACATGCACACACATTGTTAAGATATTGAAATATAGATAACCTAAATCTGCGAAAATATGAGATGGATCTCAAGGAAAGAGGAAGATTATTCCAATCGCTAGTAGCTTTATAATGAAAAGCTTTACGTCCAGCAGCTGAAAAGATTCCTGGTACAGTAAAGACGAGATATTGCATATGTCTAAGTAAGCAATAAGGTACGAGAGGCTCTGCTGTATCGTGAATAAGTAACTGAAGGGCGTTGTTAGGCACGACGCAAAGCGGAGTAAAGGCGAATAAAGTAAAAAAAAATGTATTAGTGCAACTTTCATGAAGTTAAATCAATAAAAGCATTCCTTCCGCTAGAAAAAAATAGTCCCTGACCGTGAACAACAACGTTCCAATGTGTAATATGCATGAAAACTCAAATAAAAACAACAAACCGTTCTCAAACTTTGTCTCATTCTTTTTATTTTTTACAACACAATATTTGTGAAATTTCCTCACACAAATAGGTATAACTTATCTCTCAGCATGAGAAAACGGTTATTTTTTTTGTTTATTCCGTTATTTTCTCTCTGCACTAAACTAAATATTTACATAGCCTAAATAAAAACACAAGGGCACATATTTTGATAGATAACAGTTAGGTCTTTAATCTATTTTATTAATGTTATTAATTTAGTTGCTAAAATGCTGCCTAACAAGAGATACTTTTTTTATTGTTGTTTATTTAAATTTATTTGAACATCTCCGTTTATTGTGCACGCATTAAATATTTGTCTCATTTCAATCGGCTCCACTGTGGTTCTCTTTAGTTGGGGCTCAGCACTGTCAGCAGTGTTTTCTGTTGCAGCAAGAATGTCGCTCCAGTGCTTTCTTTGTTTTAAGTTTGGCCTCCAGTAGCTCTGTAGTGAACTTTCACACTTATGTCCACTCACAGACATAATTTCCCTCGATTCGAGACCAGCATCGGACAATCTCTGCACCGTGGTGCTGCGAAGGCAGTGATTTGTGTAAACCTTGGAGGTGCCTGCTGCTTTACAAATTCTCGGCAACATTGTTGCGAGGTTGTTCACACCCATAGGCTCTCTTGTGTACCTGCAACAGTCAAAAATGAGAAAAAACTTTAACACAACAAAATTGAACACAAATTATAAATAGCTAATATGATTTATGTGCCGGGACAAAGCGGGTTCCCAGTTTGTTGGAACATGAAGCCACGCCTGCTCTCCTTATTTCTGTCATGTGGGTCCTTATGGTTTTTTGTGTCTTCATTGAAGCTCATTGTGACATACACTCACCTAAAGGATTATTAGGAACACCATACTAATACTGTGTTTGACCCCTTTCGCCTTCAGAACTGCCTTAATTCTACGTGGCATTGATTCAACAAGGTGCTGAAAGCATTCTTTAGAAATGTTGGCCCATATTGATAGGATAGCATCTTGCAGTTGATGGAGATTTGTGGGATGCACATCCAGGGCACGAAGCTCCCGTTCCACCACATCCCAAAGATGCTCTATTGGGTTGAGATCTGGTGACTGTGGGGGCCATTTTAGTACAGTGAACTTCTTGTCATGTTCAAGAAACCAATTTGAAATGATTCGAGCTTTGTGACATGGTGCATTATCCTGCTGGAAGTAGCCATCAGAGGATGGGTACATGGTGGTCATAAAGGGATGGACATGGTCAGAAACAATGCTCAGGTAGGCCGTGGCATTTAAACGATGCCCAATTGGCACTAAGGGACCTAAAGTGTGCCAAGAAAACATCCCCCACACCATTACACCACCTCCACCAGCCTGCACAGTGGTAACAAGGCATGATGGATCCATGTTCTCATTCTGTTTACGCCAAATTCTGACTCTACCATCTGATTGTCTCAACATAAATTTTCAACAGTCTTCAACTGTCCAATTTTGGTGAGCTTGTGCAAATTGTAGCCTCTTTTTCCTATTTGTAGTGGAGATGAGTGGTACCCGGTGGGGTCTTCTGCTGTTGTAGCCCATCCGCCTCAAGGTTGTGCGTGTTGTGGCTTCACAAATGCTTTGATGCATAGCTCGGTTGTAACGAGTGGTTATTTCAGTCAAAGTTGCTCTTCTATCAGCTTGAATCAGTCGGCCCATTCTCCTCTGACCTCTAGCATCAACAAGGCATTTTCGCCCACAGGACTGCCGCATACTGGATGTTTTTCCCTTTTCACACCATTCTTTGTAAACCCTAGAAATGGTTGTGCGTGAAAATCCCAGTAACTGAGCAGATTGTGAAATACTCAGACCGGCCCGTCTGGCACCAACAACCATGCCACGCTCAAAATTGCTTAAATCACCTTTCTTTCCCATTCTGACATTCAGTTTGGAGTTCAGGAGATTGTCTTGACCAGGACCACACCCCTAAATGCATTGAAGCAACTGCCATGTGATTGGTTGATTAGATAATTGCATTAATGAGAAATTGAACAGGTGTTCCTAATAATCCTTTAGGTGAGTGTACTTTAGACCATTTTCGTTTGTTAAAATGCGGAATGAGTCTGGAATGAGTTCTCGGTTCCCCTCTTTTCCTCTACGTCCGAAGTGTAACTGCACGTCAAACCAGACTTTGTTTACGAGTCCTTCAGGTGTGTTGGGATTAAGCGCATCGGACAGTTTTATGGTGCTGAAATCTTTAGTAGAAATCGGTGTGTGATGCTGCGTTTTATCATGATCCTCTCTTCTCATTGTCTTTACGACTCCAACGAAAACATTATTGGATGAGGTGAATTCGCTGTCTCTCATCAGACACCAGGACAAACTCAAAGGTGGATCATTCAGGAATCTGTTCAGACCCGCACGTAACGCTACATAGCTACTGATCCCATATTTATCACTGCCCATTGGGGTTTGCTGCACGGTATTTTTTTCATTACGAGTCTTCTCGAATGTATCAATGTTACATTTCAGCACTTCAGCATGACGGTTCATATTTGTAGAAGTCTCTCCAAATTGTTCCTCAAACCACTCATCCATCGTCATGCCACCTAGTAAATCGAATGTTTTTTAAACATTTTAGCCTTTTTAATTCTTACGTTTTTTTCTATGTTTATGTTGATACGTGTGGTTGCTAAGGGTGTTGCTAAGGGCGCAGTGATAAATAGAACCGTTGGGTGAAGCGGTCATAGCCGTGTTTTATCGTGAGTAAAGCACAGCTATTGACCAATCAGAATCAAGGATTGGAACTAACTGTTTTATAAGTGAATATAAAACAGTTATATAAGTGCCGTCTGTTGCTTGGCGTATTTGTCTCCGTTTTGTTTGCTGATGTATGTCCTACTGTTATGAGTCTACAAGCTGTGTTAACCTATGATCGTCAAACTCTATTCGACATTAAATCTTCGATGGAAGGATCGCATACCATCATACCAGGATGCGACACTCATCACCTTCCTACCCGCTGTCCGTTCTCGAAGTATCTTTGTCGACTGTACTGCTTACCTTGCCGGAGAAAGCGTCGTAGAAGACGCGGAAATCGAGGCGGCCTTTTGGTAAAACTGAAGGCAAGCCTATCCACCCAGATGGTTTTACCATATTCACCCTTATGTGATCTAATTAAGAAGAACGAATATTTTATCGCCGTCCGTTCTATGGAGACGCCGTTCCAGTGGATTACACCTGTCTCAGACTTCGTTGATCAGCCCCCGCTGCGTCGGCCCCCTGTGCTTCGTAGACGGAGAGTGACTTCGCAAAATCTACGATCACTGCGTCGCGAATTGGATGTAACGGAGGCCTCTACTGAACTAAGGTTTGCTCTAATAAATGTGCGATCTCTAGCAAACAAAACATTTATTTTAAGCGACTTTTTTAACACTCAGAGCCTGGATATTTTATGTCTGACAGAGACTTGGCTAAATACTGGTGACTTAACCCCGTTTTCAGAATTACTCCCTCCAAATTGTGGTTTTCTGAATTCCCCTCGGGCCTCTGGTCGTGGAGGTGGTGTGGCATCTATTTTTAAGAAATCTTTTAATTGTCGTTTTCTTCACACCAGAGCGTTTACCAGTTTTGAACTGCAATTGTTTCAACTAAACACTACAGAACCAATTGTTTGTGCAATTATATATCGGCCCCCCAAATATAACAAGGATTTTATACAGGAGTTTTCAGACTTTGTAGGTGAGATTTGTTTAAAATATGATTCTTTTTTAATTGTGGGAGATTTCAATGTGCATGTTTGCTGTCCTTCCAATGCGCTAGCAAAAGATTTTTTGGATATGATTGACTCTTTTAACCTCACACAACATGTTTCTGGATCCACCCATGTTCATGGACATACCTTGGACTTAATATTAACTTATGGTCTCTCTGTTGGGAATGTTATAATTCATAATTTAGCCCTCTCTGACCATATGCCTGTTACTTGTACTGTAACTCTGCCTTGTGTCATTCGTAATACTTCATTACCAATTCACCAGGTTCGGAACTTAAATGCAGCCACTATTGAGCGGTTTAAAATTGCATACATTGAATCTGATATTAATTTGGAGAGCCCTTTGTATTCAGATGTGAATGTGTCACTTGATCATTTTAATCATGTATGTTCTTCTATTCTGGATTCAGTTGCTCCTTTGAGGGTTAAGAGGGTTAAGGCCAAACCAGAACCATGGCTAAATGAGGTTACTCGGGGCTTGAGGCGTGCTTGTAGAAAGGCAGAGCATTTGTGGAAGAAGGATAAATTACAAGTGTCCTATGATATACTACGTGAGTCTTTAACTGCTTATCAGAATGCAGTTAAGTCATCTAAGAGAAAATATTTTTCTGATCTAATCTTAAGGTACCAAAGTACTCCGAATATTTTATTTAATACTATCAATTCAGTGTTAAATCCCTCTACTACATGTCCTGTTTTGTCCACCATCACATGTGAGGATCTGCTGAATTTTTTTGTGCAGAAAATTGATGATATTAGGACACAAGTTGTACCTGGTCCATATGATCCCACGGTTACTTGTCTCACTTCTGCTGTGTTTGATAGATTTTCACCTATTTCTTTTCAATCTTTAGTTGAGGTGGTCGGGCAGTTAAAACTTACAAATTGTAGCCGTGATGTTATTCCATCTAGATTAGTTAAGCAGACTTTTGATATTATTGGTCCTAGTATATTGACTTTAATTAATAGAAGCTTTGAAACAGCAGTAGTTCCAATGGAATTTAAGCATGCTTTAGTACAGCCTCTTTTGAAAAAAATGAATTTGGATCCAAATGTTTTATCTAATTACAGGCCTATCTCAAAATTGCCATTTTTATCTAAACTTCTTGAAAAAGTTGCATTAAACCAACTACAGACTTTTCTGGTACAAAACGAGATTTTTGAAAATTTTCAGTCGGGATTTAGATCAAACCATAGTACAGAAACGGCTTTGTTGAAAGTTTTAAATGATATCTTGCTTGCGATTGATTCTGGTAGCTCAGTGGTTTTAGTTTTGCTAGATATTAGTGCAGCGTTTGATACCATTGATCACAATGTTCTAGTCTCCCGCCTAGAAAAGACAGTGGGAATTCGGGGTACGGCACTCGATTGGTTCAAATCATTCCTTTCTAATAGGTCGTTTTCAGTTAATTTTGGTCAACAACATTCAAAAGTGGCCCCATTATCTAGTGGGGTTCCACAAGGATCCATTCTTGGTCCAGTTTTGTTTTCATTATATATGTTGCCTCTAGGTTCTATTTTTCACAAGCATGGAGTATCCTTTCATTGTTACGCAGATGACACTCAGGTGTATCTACCGTTGCGGAAACAGGACAAAAATTATTTTGAGTCACTATTGAGATGTTTACAAGAAGTTAAGTCTTGGATGTCTGAAAATTTTCTGCATCTGAATGATAGTAAAACTGAAATAATCTGGTTCGGGGCCCCTGACACTAAAAATTATTTTGATCTGGGTGAGTTAGCTCCTTTTTGTAAATCTGTAGTGAAAAACCTTGGAGTCCAATTTGATAGCTCTTTGAAGTTTGACAAACAGATTAATTCTGTGGTGAAATCTTGTTTTTTCCATTTAAGATCAATAGCAAAGGTTAAACCGTTTTTGTCCTCCAGTGATTTTGAAAGGATTATTCATGCTTTTATTTCTGTAAGACTAGATTATTGTAACTCGCTATATGTTGGTGTCAGCCAAGCACTTCTGAATCGTCTTCAATTGGTTATAAATGCGTCTGCTAGACTTTTAACAGGGACTCGTAAAAAGCAGCATGTAACACCGATTTTAGCCTCACTTAAATGGTTGCCGGTGGAGTTCAGAATTGATTATAAATTACTGATATTTGTGTACAAAGCCTTGCATAATTTGGCTCCATCATACCTTGCGCATCTTCTTCATATACATAAACCTCTTAGGTCTCTCAGATCAGCAAATCAGATGATCCTAGACATTCCAAGGACGAGATTAAAATTGAGTGGTGATCGGGCATTTTCTGTGGCAGCTCCAAAGCGCTGGAATAACCTGCCTCTACATCTCAGACTGGCTCCTTCCTTAGGTTATTTTAAACGAAATCTGAAACTGCATTTGCTAGAATTAGCGTTTGGTTCAGTAGGTTAACTAGTAAGAGGCTCTTTTCAGATGTTTGTTAGTCATTGTTCTGTCTGAAAAAGAAACATTTTATTATGAAATTTTATTGTGTGACTGTACAGCACATTGGTCAACATCACGTTGTTTTAATTGTGCTTTATAAATAAAGTAAATGAAAATGAAAAAAAAAAATGAAATGAATACATAGAACTACAAGGAACCAAGAGTTCTTTCAAATATAGAGGATAGTCGAAGTAGACACATTTGAAAATAAATGGGAACCAATGGAAGTCTCTTCTTGAATTAAGCTGAAGCCAATTTAGTGATGCATACATTACACAATGATGAGTTTTAAAAGGACACCTCAGAACAAATCTACACAGAGAGTTAAAAACAACATTAAGTGGCTTAAGAACATTGTCACTAGTATTCATGTAGATGATATCAGTGTAGTCAATAATGGGCAATATCAACTGAGAAATTAACCTTTTCCTGACTTCTAATGTGAAACAATTAACAGATCTATAGAGTTTACTGAGACAGACATTTTTTTTTTTTTTTTTTGATATAATCAATATGAGGTTTGAAGGTAAGCTCAGAATCAGTCCACAAACCAAGGTATTTAAATTTTTCCAATTTCACCATGGAGGACCCATCTTCAAAATACAGTTGCAAGTTAAGAGCACAAGGTCATCTGTGCCTCATCCCAAACAACATACAACAGAACTTTTCCATATTCAACACTAAATTGTTATTGTGTAGCCATTTTTGAGTCATAATAAAGTCAGCTTGTAACCTGTTCTGGATACAGTGAATATCAGAGTCAGCAGTGTAAATTACGGTATCATCAGCATAAAGATGAATCTTACCGATGGAGCAAATATGCGATAAATCATTAATGAAAATCGAGAACAAAAGGGGTCCTAGAGTGGAACCTTGAGGAACCCCCTTATCAACCAATAAATAATCAGACACTGAACCTTTAAAAGCAACACACTGCCATCAGAAATTGTACCATCATTCATTTTTAGTTGATTCACATGAGTTTTACTATTCCTATTGAAAACCCGATTCAGATGATTCCAGAACTGTCTAGGGTTTTTAAAATCATTAAGAAAGCAGTCTCTATAGTAACTGGATTTAGCATTTCGGGTGTGAGTATTACACTGATTCCTAAGAGATCTATAATGATCCCAGTCAGCGGCAGATTAAGTAAGGCGATATTTGGCCCATGCCTTATCTCTTTGCTTAAAAAGATTGATTAAATGAGAGCTGATCCAGGGTAAGTGCTTCCCTTTAACTCTAATAGTTCTAAACGTAAAATGCTTATCAATCCATCGTCATGCCACCTAGTAAATCGAATGTTTTTTAAACATTTTAGCCTTTTTAATTCTTACGTTTTGTTCTATGTTTATGTTGATACGTGTGGTTGCTAAGGGTGTTGCTAAGGGCGCAGTGATAAATAGAACCGTTGGGTGAAGCGGTCATAGCCGTGTTTTATCGTGAGTAAAGCACAGCTATTGACCAATCAGAATCAAGGATTGGAACTAACTGTTTTATAAGTGCCAATTGAGTAAAGCACAGCTATTGATGAGTTCAGAGTGAAAAAAGGTCCATGCATCTTCCACAAAAGGAATTAGCTGGAACCTGTCCCAATTAATCCTGTATAAAATAATCAACATTAGAATTTTTACACTGACGTATTTTAATATATTTAGGAGGGAAATGTGGCATTTTGATTTTCCAAACACAATAAATGACAGAGTGATCTCTAAAACAATCAGATAAGACACCAGATTTATGTGCATTGGCTCATTCTGTTAACACTCAAAGATGATAGATCTCCCTAGCGCAATCCCAATTTGTCGGTTCAGTTCTGACGGATGTATCTGTTCCCTCCTTCAGGGAACGAGGGTTACATACGTAACCGAAAAGTTCAAATAAATGAACAAATTTCCCAGCATGCTTTGCTATGGCACTCGAAAGAGAGAGAAAAATGTAAGTGTTATATTATTATTTTTTTGTGCAAGATTAATGTTAAGGGGGAGATTTAGTATGATGTTTTTCTATGCAAATTTACAAGATTTTCTGTTATGTTGGATTTTTTTGTTGGGGCTTAAGATCATGTGATTAGTGGAGCATGAGCTTAGTTTGAGAACAGGCCTGTTAAATGTTCTATATTGCCTTAATCATTCAGCAATTTCGATGCTAATCAAAGCATTGTGTTACCAGTTAGCATGCAAGCATTTGCATTTGCATTAGCTAGTTATACAGTAGCTATTTACGTTTCCACAATTAAGTTAGATTACATGATGATTTTGAGTTAAATATATTAGTTAGCTTGCTCAAATATTTCAAGTTAAGATCAGTTAATGTACAAAATAAAAATCAGCTTGTTCTGCTTATTTAAACTTGGAATTTCTTAACTTAAAATTTTTGATGCAACTGATTACCTCAACTGTGTAACGAGATAAACACCTTTCTGTAACGTCTTCATTTCAACACTCATATAATGTAATAAAATACAAATACATATGGAATCAATATAAATACAGATGATATTTTACCAAGCTGTCACAGACTGGAGTATCCTCGGTATTTGAGGTGTAGGTTTGTCTTCTGATTTGGGATTAGACTCTGGCTCAAACATGTATGGCAAACATGGGATGTTTTCACATGTGTTCTGGCGGGGGTAAAGTGTATTTCTCTAGTTTTGTGGATGTTTACATATTTTTAGTGGACAACAAGACAAAAATACTGATGGCATTTTTTTATTATATTGTTAAAATATAACATTTGAGATCTATTTCAGTGGATCCTTATTGCTTGTTGTTGTGACTGTTCCGGTAAAGGCACATGAGTGATGGAGCAAGACGGATCCTGTCAAGCCATTCTAGTTCAGACTGGCTTACGTTAAGTGCAATACAGAGATTTATTGATGTAGAGAGAGAAGGAAGGATCCTTGAGAGAGTCTTCTTCTCTTATCAGATTATCAAATACCAAAAGGAGACTCTGAATCAATCCAAACCTCCCAGAAACAAACATAAGTGTCCACATGCACACAAGCAAATGAGCGGGCGCTTACAGACAGCCGAGGTCTTTAAGCTCTGCTCAGGCTTGTGTTCAGCTAGCGCTGGCGTGTGTCAGAGGGCCCATGTTACCCCACACCCGCTCCATCTGCTCCTGGTGGGGGGGGGGGCTCTGTGCATATTGTGTTCTTACAAGCATATTCGTGTTCCATTAAATCATACTGTATTACCGTATTGGTTTTAAGAAAACAAAATGAGATATTCTGCAGACCTCTAAATATAGATGGATGGAATTTCAGCTTAAAGCCAATAATCATCATTTTAACTTAAAGGCAAGCAAACTCCATTGACGTGCATAGGGTGAATGTCACATGACCAGGCCACATTTCTCACTCAAAATGAAAGAAAAAATAAAAAAATAAAAATATTTTTTTTAATTGGCCTGTTTGTTAAGATTCTTTGCATAATTGCATTATTTCTATGATGATTCCCATTAAATTATATTTCCTCAAATTGCAAACATAATGCATTTGTTTTATATTCGAATAAAAACACTACTGTTATTGTGTATAAATATTTTACAATTTAGATAATATTCTATTATTTAGGTATTACAGTAATGAGATTGAGATTATGTGTTAGAAATGGGTAAACATAACAAAGAGCCAGGGTGATGTTGAACTGCCAGTGGCAATTAATGTAGTCGAGAAAACCTCTTAAAAATACCTTGGATAGTTTGGACTGTTTGGGAGCTCTGAGGGGTGCGGAGAACAATCAGAGGAAAAGCTTGAACCTCTCCATTGTGGCTGAGACAGAAAGAGGGAGAGAGAAGGGAGGGGAGGGATAGACAGAACAGAGAAAGAGATGATGTCACCTCCACTCATCCGCCAATCAGAGGTGTGTGGGAGGAGCACATGCTGAGGAGGGGAAGGGGCTGAAGGGTGTGTTCTCCCTCACTGCAGCATCCGTCAAGGCTTCACCCATTGGATGGGATGAACAGAGAGAAAGACAGAGGAGAAGCAGAGAATAAGGCGTGTCACCGTGACCATACCACAAGATAGAAACCTGTCTTCTGTCCAAGACCCTCACACTACCTGTAAAGGTAAGACACTCTGATCCTTTCAGAAACAAAACTGTGCCTTTTGGCTGTATGTACGTGTGTGTGTGTGTGTGTGTGTGTGTGTGTGATGGTGATATCTCAGTCATTAGGGGCCGAATGCAGCTCGAACACACCTTGGCCTTGTGTGTGTATCCACATTAGTGAGGGAGTGTGGCAGATTCAGATCTTGCACTCTTGGAGATTGATGAAATGGTTATCAGAAATGGTGATTTTTTTTTATATTTTTTTTTAATTATAGTCTGTTATTATGTCCAATAATTGGAGATTATTTTGATAGAATAATTTTCAATACAAGCATGGGTGCATGAGTAAGTATATTACTGCAGAAGCAGGGCACTTTCTATTCCGTTCAATTCTGGGAATCAGTTTGTTGAAAAGTAAGCTTGTTTGTTTTAAATGTAATGCAATCTGGTGTCAGTCTAACTCAGATCTTGCTGATATATAATACCCCTCTCCAGGAACAACATCAGTCAGCTGTGAGGGAAAGACATGCCATCTTTATCAGTTAAAAATTCTATATTATTTCAGCAATGTGCTCTGCTTTTTAGTTGCCACCCCGCCTATCTCTGTGTGTGTGTGTGTGTGTGTGTGTGTGTCGCTAGCAGGTGAACGGCCTCAGCCATTGTTTCTTTATGTGGCGTGGATGTTATGATGTAGCCCAAGCTATATAAGAAAATCTTTTAAATCTTTTAATGTTTGTAATTGTGTTTCTCCAGGATTGACAGTGCTTAGTGTATCCTTGATTTCACTGGCCTCAATTATAATATGGTAAAATGCTGAATCACAAGCATGTCATCATATTATTAAATATGGCACAATAAACATGACACTGCAATGTTATTTAACTGAACATTAAACATAATAATAATAATAATTAATAATAATTGGTCGAGGGAGTGACAGTAGATTTGTCATATTTCTCTCTTCTCATTACTCCTTTTTGGAAAAGTTGTGAAAATGCTATTGTGATTTTTTTCTTTTCTTTTGCTATTAGAGCAAATGAGAATGCAAAATTATAGGCTATTTGCTGTATTCTCCTAGAGAAATTCACGTCTGCTTCTGAGCCCCCATAACTGTGTGACGGGTCCATATTAGGGCTGTAATCTGTGTATAATCTGTGTATAATCTATGAGTGTAATAACAGAAAGACCCGTCGCTGTATTCGGATGAAACCTGATGTAGACGATGCTTCATCCGGAAGAGCGTTCAAAACTAAATGAAAACTCTATAACATTACAGTTTCCATAGAAAGATGCCTTGAATAATTCACACATTTATTTATTAATGTTATTACAACCTATATCAGGGCTATTCAACAACCTACATTCGCGGGCCGGATTATCAAATCGGAAAGTTGAGGTGGGCCGCTGGGTTGGTTTGGGGGTTTAGATTATTTATTGAAACATTATTTATTGAAACATAACAGTTTCAATAAATATGCTAAAGTAAACCTAAAAAAGTATTGTATGAAAAAAAAAGTATTTACTTGGAAATGTGGTACCCAACAGTATGCACATATTTAAGACCATAATAAATAAAAACATGATAATTTACAGCTGTGTACAACTATTTTCCTTGGAACAAATGAATTAATTATACAAGCTCATAGCTATTGGTAAGAATATATATATATATAATTTTTTTTCATTTTTTTTTTCATAATTGTTATGCTTAAATGAAAATATTCTGACAGTGAGGCTTGATAACCACAGGCTGCTCACTCCCACTGTATTACAAATGCCTAAACACAGGTCAAAAACTATACGCACCTTCACAAAGCAATTTCATAACAAAAATGACATATATTCCTCTACCCATCTAATAAATCTAATGCAAAATAAATTACTATGACATATTCAATATAAATATTCCATATTTCTGCCCAAACCGTGGTAACTTACTACAGTACATTCATGGTAAATGTTTGTAAGGGTGATTAGAGATTAAAGTCTTCTATTATCCTTCATGTCACAGTGTTTCTCCTGCTTTCCTCATCAGTCTTGTTGGGAATGTTGAGGCTGTTTCATCCGAAATAATACTAGTTAAACCATCGAGTGGTTTGTGGTTTGTAACAGAGATGTGTCGCTTCCCACTGGTTGTCGCAACGCTGTTTAATACTAGTGTCCGGGACCGGGAGTAAACTCAACTCTGTGCTGGGCCGTGCTGAAACACTAGTGGAACAACTGAAAACAGATTTGCTGTTAAGCGAGAAACCGCTTCAGAAGATTCAGTGACGGAGCGGTCCGAACGAATAGTTTCAGACCGTTATGCAAGCGCTTCTAGAAAGAATCGAACCAAAAGAATGATTAATTCACGAATGAGTGGTGTGGCTGGTTCAGTCGACAGAAATACAGGACACGCATAATAACTGCTGAAATATTCACACGTAAACCGTTGCTTAGGTCACGTATCACACTAAACTAGCTGCACCACCAGGAGAAGAGGAGGAGGAGGAGGAGGAGGAGGAGGAGGAGGAGGAGGAGGAGGAGGAGGAGGAGGAGGAGGAGGAGGGCCGGATGGAGATGATTGGCGGGCCGCCAGTTGAATAGCCCTGACCTATATGGTCAATAAAGCTGGACGAGGTTTAGCTTGAGTCGGACATATAGACCTTATGCGCCAGAGAAACGAGGACGCCGCCATCTTTAGAATATTGTCTTTGAACTTTTTTGCAGTCGCTCTGTATATTTCTATGGCATTGTTCTCCAGGAGTAATTAGCTTTTGAAGTGGATTTACTTAAGTTAACGAAAGTTACCATGAGCATTGTAATGTTTAAAGCAGATGTCTTAACAAATGTCAGTAGACCGGGAAGATTTTAAAACGAGCCGTTCATTCATAAATACACTAGATCGCTGTGAAAATACAGACCGGAAGTCAAAAGACAACGAGTGCAGCGCTGAAAAGGGGCGGAGTTACATAAGGGGTGGAGTTACATAAGGGGTGTGGCTACATAAGGGGCGGGGCTACATAAGGGGCGGGGTTACATAAGGTCTATAGCTTCAACAGCGCAACTTTATAACAGAACAACAGAATATTTAGAATTTCCACCAACCAATCACAACGCTAAACACAGGCTTTAAGCCGCTGATAACCTTCTTCCGGATAACTCTGATAACTGAATTCAAGTCCATATAGGACCTGAGTACCTGCATCAATTCATATACAGGCTACTATAGGCTACGGTCTAAGCTAATATTAAATCCTGATTGTGTCAGAACCCACAATCTATTGTGCTATACAGAATCTGTGCTAATATGAAATAGCACAGATTTCATATTTTTTTGCAGATAAACACTTTAAATGAGTTCATGACAGAAATATTACAGACTTTATTAAACGCATTAAATTATTATTTAGAATTTCGTATCATTAAGTGCAGTATATCTGACATTAAATGAATGCCTTTACTCTTTCATTAAGTATGATTTGTAACAAGATGAACAGTTGGAAATAATATCATCACACGATACAATCAAATGAAACACATTACAATGTGGTTACACATTTATTAATATATTACCAAAATGTAAAAGTTAAATGTATTTGTTCTCATTAGTTTCATTAATTCATGCAGTATGAAGTAACAATTAACTATTGTGTTTGTACTGACAATTAACATGATTAATGTTTTAAAATACTGCTCATTGTACATCATATCTTGTGCATGTATGAACCGAAAAGTGACCTTATTTAATTAAGTATTGTCATTAAATATTGTAGATATCGATCCAATCTAAATCCATGTGAAAATAGCTCGATCTAATCAAAGAACATGACGTGTATAGGAGGCTCATCTCTAACCTGGACGTGGTCCCAGCTGTGTTCGGTCCTGCCGGATTCAGATTTACAGGTGTTCAGGGAATACACCAGTCAAGTCATAGAGATTCATTCATCCTTTTTTTCAATTGAATTTCATTACTTTTACAAACAGCTGAATCATTTTTCAAAATTCCTTCGGCAAAAGAAAGAATTGGGTGGAACATCAGGACGAGTAAATGAAGACATTTCCATTTTGGGGTGAACTATTTCTTTAAGGAGATCTTTTTTAATAACTTGAACAGAAAAATGTTGGTTGTTGACGGAGATATGTACATTCTCAGACAGCTTTCCTGGTGTAGTGCTGAATGGATACATGCATTAACATGGCAGTGGAAATCAGGAATATGGAACTAATACAGTGCAAACGAACACACAGATTATTGTTGAAGAAAGTGCGGAGCAGGGCATCGCTTCACCACATGTCATTGCCTCAGTCTTCATCTATGCCCGTCTCTGATCTGACCTTTCTCTGTCTACTTCCTGTGACAGAACAGAATGGAGTCTTTGTTGTGTTCATTGACTCATTTTCTCTGAAGAACAGTGAGTGTATTAGCTTCCATCAGAGTCCTTCATCTGGTTCACATCAATGCATGTCGCAATTCTCAGAATGGCTGGAAATCCTGTCGCAGGAATCAACTAATGGAGAAACAGTGGACACACTGCCAACATATAAAACTTCAACCAGTTTTCTTTTTTTTTTCAGTCAAACATTCTGAAATCAAGATCACTGTAAAAGGTGAACATGCGCAGTTGTTGCTTTAAGGAGGTATTTCTACCTGATTCTACCTATAAATTCTAATTTTGTTGTGTTGTAAAAAATGCTGTTTTAACTTAATTGAGTTCATACTAGATGCAGTAGCTGACAGTGGATAAGGACAGCACATTTTATTGTACATGTTATAAAGTATAGCAAAAAAACCCCCGCAAACTATGTAGAATCATATAATTAGTAAAGCCCAACGAGCAGTATGAAGACACACACATACTGTACACAAACTTAACTGTTAATTGTTGTGTGGGATAAGAAATACTGCTAGTCATTTTTTTTTGTGACGCTCCTCAAATGTCTCCATTGTCTCCATGTTTTTGGCCATCACTACCCAGATTTCCCACACATCCAGATCCAGATCCCACACATCCAGATGTGGGCCAACGCTATTAGAGGTCGACCGATGGTAGATTTTTCCGATAACTGGGTTTGACCGTACGTGCCGATAACCGATTAATCAACCGATATTTTTAAAATGGATACCGTATAAAAACAAACATAACACTCCAAGTAAAACAGTGCTGAACTGAAATGTGCTAAATTGAATAAATATATACATATGAATACATTAAAATGAGAAGTTTAACAGAATGAATTCTACAGAAAATAATTTAAACATTAAAATATGACAGGTTTCTTTAGCTATAACCTGGAAACATACGTACATTTCACAGGTAACACTTTGCAAGTCCCATTTGTTAACAAAGATGTATTATCTAGCTTTCATGAACTGCATTATGCAATAAACATTTTTACTGCATGTATTAATATTTGAGCAATACAATTGTACACTGAAAAAAATGTTATGTTGAATTTACTTAATTTTTTTACGTCAAGGGGTTGCACGAAATAAATTTATCTAAATCCAGATATATTTTTTAAGTTGAGTGTACTTATATTTTGTAAATTGGTTGTACTTATATTTTATAAGTAATTTCAGATTAATAATATTCATAATTTTAGCTAAACTATTTTAAGTTGAATTTACTAAATTTTTTCAAGAATCAGCCTGTGAATCTCAACAATGGTGACAATTATAAAGCATGTTGCAGTGCATTCTGGGTGCTACCAATCAAAACTCATTCATGGCTCCCATCATGCATTGCTGCATGAATAAATAATGAGCTTATGTTCAGAGGTGATCGGTTTCAGTGTTTCAGGTCAAATGACTGTGAAATAATGATTGTTAAAACACAACCAACACCATCAGATCACCTTTTCTCTTTGTTCATAGGCTGTTATAACTCAGGTACAGCAGCCAAACAAAATCTAAAGTTAATGGTTTCAGGGTAAAGAGCCCAACTAAAACACACACTGATCCCCATGATGGTAACTTAAAATTACGGTTGTAACATTACAGTTTTCTCCTTCAGTGATTCTGCTTGTTAACATCAGGTGTCTTCAATGTTGGCAATACAAAATAAATAGTTCTTAATCCATCTTTGACGTCTGTCTGTTATTCAGATATTTTTGTTTAAAAATTGTTAAATGGTTAACTTTTAAGGAATTAATTTTATTAATTATTACTCAATTCTAATGTGTTAAATTGAATTAATAATATTGCTTGTAATCTGCACAATTTTATTGAGTAGATTAGCGTATTCATTTGACAGTGTATATGGAAATTAAATTAAACTTATTTTTTTCTAATTACTTTTAATTGAATGAAATTAACTTGTTTTAAACAAGAGCAGTGAATTTGAAAATTAATAATAAAAAATAAGTAGGATTAAATAACACATTATAATCAGTGAAATTAACCAGATAAAAACATGTAACATTTACAAGGGGTCAGAATCATTTTTTTCAGTGTACCTTGATCATTCATGTTAGTGCATAGTACATTAACTAAGGTTAACAGATAAAATAAAAATTTAAACTCAATTTAAAATGTATTAGTAAATGTTGAAAGTAACAAACTAACAATGAACAAAACTACAACATTTATTAACCTTAGTTAATGCTAAAAATTTAATCTTATTGTAAAGTGTTACCATTTCATATAAATCCAAAGAGTCTGCTATGCTTAAATATGGACATCTCTAAATATCTGCAAAGGCCAGGGCATTACAATTGCATAAATGTATATTACATGTAGTCTCTCACTTTATTTGCTTCTATATTAGAACACTTGATGATATCTAATCAAAAGAACAATATGTATTGCAGTGAAAAAAAAGAATTGAATCTGATTTGTTTCTGATCTGTTTATGTTTCTGTCGGCTGCATGAACATGTCAATGTTGAGAAAGAAATCAGACACATGGATTCCACACATGCCAGATGTGGGCCAGATGTGGGCCGGATCTGGGCCAACACTATGTTGCTGTCTGGGTAAACTGCATTATATTCAATGCTGTCAATATGATACAGGTCCATAAACAGAGATATACACAGATACAGGTCCTTGAAAATGCTTGAATTTATTTTTGAGGAATTAAGTTTACTGGAAAAAAATCCATATTTTTCCCTCCGGTCCGCTAATGTGTTAATTCGCCAACACTTTGCGTCAGTTTTGCACGTTCACGCGTCACGTTAAGTGTTTCCCCCGTGAGGTTCTTTGTGTTGTACGTTGCCATGACGTTCAAGCGCACAAAACTACTACGATGGAACCTCAGCGTTTGTTGTTGGACACAACAAACATGTCCCCACATTAAGTCCTTGAATTTGAGGGTATTGGACCTGGAAAGTCCTTGAATTTGAAGTTAACCGAGGTGTGGGAACCCTGTATATAGTTGCACAGGACACAATATGTGATGTGATCTATGCTGTCTTTATTTCTGAAAGTGCATTCACCTTACAATAATCACAAAACAACAACAAAACTTTAAACAAAAGTCAGCAAGCATCGAAACTATAATCTTATAATAGTAGTGCTGCAATACATGCTGAAACCATAACATATCCTCGTCCCGTTCAAAAGTTAACTCTTAATGCATGATGTTTCTCAGTGAGTGAGTGTGTGAACAGCAGGCAGTTTAACATCACGTGACACACACACAGTCGTGAATCATCCAGCTAATGACTCGCAGTAACAGCATTAAGAATCGAGGGTTATGATCATTGAACAAGTGTCCATCTCTTCTCCGAAGTGCAGTGTGTGGGGTGGATAGCCAGCAGTTCACTGACATTTGTTCCCGAATTCTCTCCATGCAGATTTACCGTAATGAGCATGAGTGTGTGTGTCAGTGAACTGAATGGGGCTCTTATGAATAAACAACTGGCGAAGTCTTCCAGGAAAGGCTTTGACAGAGCTCTGATGTGTTGTAACAGAGCTCTTGAGGACGACATGGACAGCTTTATACATCTCAGAAAGCTAGTGCTAGCTCAATAATGCAGCTCTAACATCATTAAACAGGCATGCATATTCTTTTACTGAATCAATAATACATGGTAATGTATTCAGTGTAATTTGCTTCTTAAGTTAAAGGGGTGGTATAATGCCCCTTTTTGCAAGATGTAAAATAAGTCTCTGATGTCCCCAGAGTGTGTGTGTGAAGTTTTAGCTCAAAATACCCCACAGATATTTTTATATAGCATGTTCAAATTGTTACTTTTTGAAGGTGAGCAAAAACGCGTCGTTTTGTGTGTGTCCCTTTAAATGCAAATGAGCTGCTGCTCCCGGCACAGGGGGCGGAGCTTCAACAGCTTGTGTGTTAGCACATCCTATCACCTCTTCTCAGCTTGGACTCACCCCCTTTGTTGCGCGTTCCGGGGGCGGGGTTTATGTAAATTCTAGGGTTGGTGATGTCACTAACCCGATAGGAAGCTCATGTAGTCCCTTCCAGCCGTTTGTTGTAGTCCTTAAAAAACGATTTCTTTAAAAGCAAAAATCTCCCTTTGCTTTGAACTTTGAGTGTCGTAACTTTGCAGATGTTGTTTATGCTCAAACAGCAACATTACACACAAACTAAAGTTAGAAAAGTGAAACCATAATCAACCACCGCTTTAATGATTTTAGGTTAATTTGTGATTGACAGTGTGAGTGTGAGAGCCTTTCTCTTCAAGAGCTGATACAGACCCTGGTCTCGCACTGGCTCCAGTGTAAACGGGAACATGTTCTGACAGCTGACATGTAAATGTTTGGCTTCAACAGAGGAGCGTTTCTAATGAAGATAGGCTTGAAAGGGAAACACAAAAGGGACGTCTCTGTCTTTTGTTCAGAGGAGCCCCTCTAGGGTCAAGATCATTCAGTTATTTCGGCAGGGGACCGTGGGGAATACGGGACTCATTAATGCTGGAGTCTGCCATGTGTGTAATCAAGTAAAAGTCTTGCTCTGGGTCCAGATGGAGGGTGTCTGATGACATCCTCGCATTAAACATTGGCCGACCAATGAAATTCCTGCTTCTGGTTTGGTCTGGAATGAAAGTGCACACGGGGTCCAGAGTCCTTCAGTGTGCGCATCTCAGAAATGTGTCGAGAGGAACATATTAGTGATGATATAGTAGTCTTATAGTAGGCTTTATTTTCAAACTGTGCTTTTGTGAACGATTCACGACTGAATAAAGCGAAAAATGGTTAGATCTGCTTTGTAGTCGTTTGCTCTTAAACACTCTTTCTGGGGTCTCTCGGTAGATGTGTACAGCACACACACACACACACACACACACAGTACAGGACACTGTAGGCCCTGATGTACTTCAGGCGATCATTTTGAATAAAATCTGGCTAAAATCTTTCAGTGGTTCTGAATTGGAACCTTCCAGAAGCCGATGGTGTGATGAGCAGACGTGTTGTGTAGTTACACTGCATTACATGCTTATCTTCTGGGTATAAAGTTAATTGTTTCACAGTTTAGTGTTTGTGTTTTTTTAATCAAATAATCTAATAAAACGTGATATTTAATAAGCTAGCAGGCTAGTGGTATGCAATATGTTGAGCAGTCCAAGAATGAGAACCATTATGCCATTTAAAAGGCAATTATAGTCATATTTAGATAAGATGACAAACTGTATATGTTTTAGTTCATGCTAGTTAAAGGCCTTCAGAGCCCATGCACTCCAGCTCTGTGCCTCGGATCACACACACTCTGTGCCTCGGATCACACACACACTCTGTGCCTCGGATCACACACACTCTGTGCCTCGGATCACACACACTCTGTGCCTCGGATCACACACACTCTGTGCCTCGGATCACACACACTCTGTGCCTCGGATCACACACACACTCTGTGCCTCGGATCACACACACTCTGTGCCTCGGATCACACACACTCTGTGCCTCGGATCACACACACTCTGTGCCTCGGATCACACACACTCTGTGCCTCGGATCACACACACTCTGTGCCTCGGATCACACACACACTCTGTGCCTCGGATCACACACACTCTGTGCCTCGGATCACACACACACTCTGTGCCTCGGATCACACACACACTCTGTGCCTCGGATCACACACACACTCTGTGCCTCGGATCACACACACTCTGTGCCTCGGATCACACACACACTCTGTGCCTCGGATCACACACACTCTGTGCCTCGGATCACACACACTCTGTGCCTCGGATCACACACACTCTGTGCCTCGGATCACACACACACTCTGTGCCTCGGATCACACACACT